>NW_024429193.1:15123251-15608251 GCF_017639785.1 Mesocricetus auratus
TGTTCCTCCTTCGCATGGGACTTCACACAAGTGTAGTTCACTGGTTCTTTTGTTCATTCAGCAATTGTTTTTATTAAGTATCTGTTTTGTAAACATTTCCGTGTTGGGTGGTGATGATGCAAAACTAAGAGAATGCATTCTTTGCTCTCAAGTTGCTCCTGGGAAAACATACACCTTAAGCAAATACCTTACACGTTATCCTGGTATGTTCTATGCCAAGTTGCTATGGGAACACACAAAAGAGGCACTTAACCCAGTCTGGGGTGGAGATGGGCAGGGCAGGATTCGGGAAGAAGTGGTGCTTGGACAGTAGGAGATGATAAAGTATTAAATTGGAAATTTGTGGAGGAGGGGGCAGAAAGAGGAGGAAGAAAGCCCGAGGAGGCTCCCAGAAGTTTCTGCAAAGGCTTAGACTAGAGGAAAACCAGTGCCAGGCTGGGGAATCGCAGGGCATTCAGTATGGCTGAGGTGTTAGTGTAAGCCTGGAAAAACAGACAAAGAGGAGTGGTGGAGGGGGCAATGTGAGGCTGTCAAGGAGTCTCAGCTTTCTCCTGAGGGCCATGGGGAGCCCCTGAAGTGTTTAAGTGGGGCCAGCAGGTCTGATTTGCATTATGTAAAGGTCTTTCTAATTGCAGCCTGAGGAATATATTGCAATAGGAGAGGAGACTAGCTATGTGGCCACTTCAGTGACCCAGAGAAAGCTGGATATGGAGAAAGGCGGGATGTGTGGCAGAAACAACAGCTACAGATGTCCCCTGGGTGGTGAGGATGGCATGCTGCCAACCACCTAGCCAGCTAAGTGGTGTGACATGCAATTATCAGGTAAAATTTGATTGTTCATTTCCTCTTATTATTTTATTATATTTATTCTATTTATCTTTCTTTTATATGAGAAAATATCACTAACTCAGCTGTTCGAAGTGGCCTCTTTTTTTGTAAAACTGGAAACCAATATAGCATATGCAGATGAAGAAGACTCACAACAAGTTTAAAAACACTAATATTAATTTTTTTTCAAGAAGAAAAAACCTTATGCCATATGCAGAAACTTTCCAATTAGGTTAATGTACCTTAAACTGTATTAGTAATTAAGTGCTTTGGGTATTAAAATACCTAATCTAGCTTCAGGCTATTTTTGATAAATCCTTTGACATTTTGCCAACTGAGTAGGAGAGGCATGACTGAGGAGGCCTTGCCTAGGGATTAGTGAGTTTTTGACTCTGGTACACAGTGTGGGTAGCTTACTGTATGACCTTGGTAGTGTTGCCTTCAGTTCTCAACCTTTAGCTGTCCTATCTGTAAAATGGCAAAAACACTAAGACAACAGTCATGATCATCTAACTGTTTCACTTGACACAGTTATTTGTTTCTTGGGTTTTTTTGGGGGGGTGGGGTTGCTTTGATTTTATTTTCTATTGTTTGTTCTACTTAGAAGCCTGTGTTTCTGGTTATTATAGTATTGTAGGTGTAATTTGTAAGTGTGTGTATATTCTATGTATGTCAAACAAGCAAAGGAGAACCCACTCACCTCCTGCGGGGATGCACGGAGCTACAGTGACCTTCTAAGATTCTAGGATTTATTGAGTTTCTATTCCGATTTCCTCATGGCTAGATAGTTGTTCTTCGCATACATCAGAAAGAGTTGGTGTCAACTGCATTTTTTACCATTCGTTAAGAAGGAAAGCATGTCCTCAGAGGCAGGGGTGTGACTGTAGTAGATGGTAAAGGACATAGCTGAAGCCAGAGAAAGCACCCTAGAAATCTTCCTGTCTCCACAGTAGAACACGGTAGAGGCAGAGGCTGAGTGGGTCATAGTGAGTGGACTAAAAAACAAAATCAGGGAAATGCCTCTTTTGGGGAACTGGATTGTCCAAGATGAATCTGGAGCTAAGTCGGTTATCTTTTCCTTGGACCTTTGCTTGTCCGATGAACGTTTTTAGCTTGTTTGGTTTTGGTGCTGAGAACTTGGGGTCTAATACACGCTACTCAAGTGCTCTACCACTGAGCTGCATTCCCACCCCTGCTTTTTTGTTTTTGGAAACACAGCCTTCCCTTTCTTTGCTTTACATTTATGAAAACCTGGCTACCCTCACAGATATAAGAAACTTTCATTTCTTTATCTAGCTGGAGGACTTCACTTTGAACAAGAAGGACACACTTAATGGGACAAGAAAGTTACACTTGAAAAGTAAAGAAAGCGAGCCAATCCCTGAGGAAGACTTGCTAGTTTCTGACCCTTTTGACTTACTTACTATCAGATGTTAAGATGAGGAAATAAGTTCAGGAAGCCAGAATCAATTTATATGCTACGTAGGAAGGGGCTTAGGTGGACCAGCATTTCTAACTTTCTTACTGGGTGATGCCTTCAGTGTTCAGGGGTCCCGTGAAGAATGCTGGAAAGATCTTGTCTCTGCCTATAAAGAGATAGTAGGGAATGACTAATATGATTTCTCTATCAAATTTCGGTTGGGTCTCAAGTTCTCCTTTCAGGTGATCAAGAAGCAAGTTAATTTCTCATGCTATGTACTTCTGGAAGCCCATTAGGATAATGGGGGAACCTCCCAGTACTTTCTTTGTAAAAACTGTAAAGAAAACATTTAGCATTGTTATATTCCTAAAGAAGAAGAACAGCTCTTAGAGCGGACCCATTGCTTTTTCCTCCTGACTAGGTTATACTGGGTTTGGTAGGGGAGACTCTCCTACTGTCCTTCCCTCTGCTTATTTCATTATGTAAGCTCTTCTAGCCACTAAGTTTCAAAAAGAAATTGAAAATCCATTTTTAAAAAAGTCAGCTTCCCAGGAAGACTGTCACTTCCTCTTTTCTCCAATGACTTGTTTTCCTGGAGAGACAGTTGCGTATGTGTGTTTACATATACCCCAGTCTGGTCCAGGGTCCCAGCTAGAGCTACACAGAAGAACACATGGGCCACAGACAGAGGTGGGTGAGGAGAAACAGACTCCTGAATTGGTCTAAGTGAATTGGCAACTCAATTTCAAGGACATAGGAGAATTGCCAGGCAGGGTCTGACTGCAGAATGGAGCCTTGTCTGTGTATTTTTGCATGCATTTGTGCCACTACCAATCTGTCTGTGTGTAATGCAATACTCCAGCTCCTTTGCTGGATTGATTGTATCCAGGAGAAGAAAAGCAAGTTCACCCGTAATGAGGACACATTTGTGAACAACTCAGTAAAAGAAATTATGGTTAATAAGTACCAAATCTATTTTCACATCATATTGCTACTCCTTGGTCCAGTGACTCAAAGCCATATAGCTCTTAGTTTGAAAATCCACCAGAGAAGCCTTGATACCTCATGAAGTTTCATATTATTTTTCCCAGAGTTTTATTAGTAATATTGACATGTTAAACCCCTATGGCATCATGATGGTCAAACTTGTCTAAAGAGAAAAGTATTGGTTCCATCACCCTTTGATTCTTCCCAGAGATGACATATAGATAATCCCAGAACAAGAATTCTAAAGACACTCATTCTGTGATTGGAAAAGAGTGTTAAGTAGTCCCCAATCTCTTCTGTCTTTTCTGTATCAGTGCCAAGGAGAGAGGGCAGATGAGGTACCACAGAGAGCAGAGGTGAAAACAAGAGTTTCTTATGGAATGAGTTATACGGAGACACCTTGACGAGTTGTAATAACATGACTTGATTTCTTTGGAGAGCATCCATTCTACTTAAGGGGCTCAACCACATCAATTTTGAAAATCTAAGGCTTGGGAATTAGCAACTCTGAACTTGTGTTTCAAGGTAGAGTGGATTTGAATGAATTCTTTCCAGCTGTTTTGAAATTTCTCTTAAACTCCTATGCCATCATTATATTACTCTTCTCACTCAACCAATGTCCTTCAACATAGTTATAACCAGAGTTATAGGAGCTTTTGTTCATCTGGTAGATACACGCTTAACACAGGGAGAACTGAGGACTGATACAGAATCTCCTATCCCAGTCACTACATCACTATGTAGAGTCAAATCAGGGAAATCAGTTTACATTTTATGCATTTTTTATAGCGGCATACACCTTTTGAATGATGCATACCATCCAAGGCAATGTAACTGACTACATGTATGTCACACACACACACACACACACACACACACACACACACACTCTGAAGTGAACTTGGTTCTATGAACCATTGCATCCTTTGTCTTCCCTTTCAGCTCATTTGTGGACCCAGCATAAACCTGATGATTTCTGGTTCCTTGTCTTGCAGACACAGATGGCCCAGTGTCTGAGGTTAGGGGCAGCAAGCATTAACCTTGACATGAAGAGCAGTTAGGGAAAACATTTTCAGAACAGAATATGAAAATGTTCTCCAGGGGCGGGTCATACAAGGCGCTTTTCACGGTAGCTGTAGCTCCCCCTGCTGCCCAGTTATTGGCAAGAGAGGGCAGCTCCAGGAACCAGCAGCCCTAGTAGGCAATTAGCTGTGGAAGGTAGCAGCACCCTAAACATGTGAGTCTGAGACAAGACAGTGAATGATTCATGCAGGCCTGAGTCGCCTGTTTGGTGTTGAGAGTAGGACAAGACATAGGGGTTGAATTTTTATAATGGCACCACCAAACTGTTGGCTAAAATCCAACAGACCAGCACGACAGGATTTGTCTTCTTACAGAAGTGGCACCTCAAGAGTTCTGTGTTCTTTCCTCCTTTGTTTACTTCAGGAGACATTGCTCTCACTGTCTTCTAACATTATTCCCACCAGCTTAACCTAGGGGAAAATTAAACAAACTCTGATTTATGTTTCAGCTCTGAAAGTGGGATTTGTTATGTATGGAAAAATACAGAGGGAGTCCTATGACAGTGACTGAGAAGCAGTCAAAATCTGGTTGAGTCCCACCAATACCATGTTTCTGAAAGGTTTTCTTCTCAATCATGGGTATACACTGAAATCATTAAAAGAATTTTTGAAACTGCTGATTCTTGTGGCTCACTCTTGGGAATTTAGTTAGCATTGACTATGGTTTGAGTTTTCAATATTCCTAAGGAGTGACCACCTGCTGCCAAATTTAAAGCCATTGCTCAAGGACTTTTTACCATTCTCACAGAGTCCAATGCCTCTGGAGCAAGGAAGGCCACATAGAAGGAACCTTTTACTGCAGTGTTGGAGCATCTGTGGGTCAGGGAAATACTCTCACTTTCTGTGTGCAGTCCTGAGCCTACAGCACCTGAGGACACAGCCAGAGTGGGTAAGACTCTTGGGTTGCACACACACCTACTAGATTATAATCGTATTTGAACAAAATCTCCACATGATCTGCACAGATTCCAGTTTGAGAAGATCTCATTCTTTCTTTTGCTTCCCCCCCTTTTCTCCTTCTTTTTGCTATGGTTTCTTTGATTCATTTACTACAAACAGTTCCTTGGATATATATATGACAGGGATATATCCTTGCAAAAAAAGGAAGTTGGGGGGCAGGACTTCATGTCTTTATTTCAATAATTCCTTCAGATCAAAATATCCTTAAAGTTCTTTTTTTTTCTGCTGCAAAGACTTAATTTGCCTTTCTAATGTCTGCCTCAACTCACAAGCACCCTCTTCATGTGTGCTGACAGGCCACAGTGGGCCTCTTACATAGTCTCTAAAAGTATCCCTTATAGTGCTGGTTGGAGGTGGTCAGGACAGGCACTGGTCTCCCGCTGAGACTGGGTCAAATTTGACAGAGGATCCTTGGTCCATTACAGCTTTGGGAGCAAATTTAGAGGATGATTGTCATTTACTAAGGGCTCAGAATGAAAGCCAGTCCTCCACTCAGAGCGCAGTCATTAAGGTCAGCAGTAGACCCTAAAATGAGTGGAAAGCTAGCCCCATGAATGGGTTTCGAAGCAGTGTAAACAGGGACAGGACAGAGCTTCAGAGGAAAAGGGGAGCAGAGTGGATGCTTTAGTAGTGGGAATGAATCTATACTGGAACTGCAATTCTTTCTTCTCCCTCATCCAGCCCATTTAAAAAAGGATATTGAAACATGACTTTTTAAAGATTCACATTGAGACAGAAACATTACAAGAATCCCCATTGCTATCTTCACTGTTTTTCTGTCTTATGTTTTTTCTAGAGGCACAATGTCCTCTTTATGATGCTTTTATGTCTATAAATTGTTAGGAGAAGTCACTGAAACCTAATCTCTAAACGTGCAAGGCCCCTGGATTGGTGGGGAGGGGCAGGGTGAGGGAGAGATACAAATTGCAGAGAGCAGAATAATCAGATACAGAGGGACTTTGATCTTCTGGAGACCTAAGCTAATAGATGTTAAGTGCAGTTCAGTGGAAGTAATAACCCATGAAGAAAACAAAATCTGCAAAATGATAAAATGCTGCAGTCTACTGATCAAGGAAGACATCGGAAAATTACCATGAAAGCATCCTTAGCCCAGCAGATCCAAGGTGAAGAAAGGGCTTCTTCTGCCAGCCAGCAGTCAGACATCCTGGGCAGACTCAGCCGGCTCCCAGCAGCCTCTAGCCAGATTATCACTCTGTGCAACCCATATTCTTTCTTAGTGCAGAGGCATGTACTAGCACTAGAAGAGGCCTGGGCCTCATCATGTCTTGTTGTGACACCACAGCAGATCACCTTGTTCCCTGTGGAGGCATTTCAAAGGATGCTATTTCTAGGAGTCAATCCATACAAAATTTTCTGAACTTTCTCCAATATTATTTTTCTTTTTGACAACAACACAAGATAGTAAAGACTAGTAAGATATCTTTCAAGACACTGAAATCTGACCGAGTAAAAAGACACTGGGGATTTATGAACACTTAAATGCAATTGAAAAATAAAAGGGGCCTTCTTAATGCTAGTTCATTTAAGTATCTGTTTATTGAATAATGAGTATGTTATGCATCCTGGGCTGAATTAAATTGATCTATCTGCAGACGAAATTAATCATTTTGTATTAAAAAGAAATCTAAGAATCAAAACAGCTAGATAATTTTATTGTTAAGAGGATTAAACAAACAAACAAACAAACAAACACAATCCCCCAAATGTGAGTTTTAAAAGTCAAGGAACGAGAAGAAAAGTAGCATCTAGTCTCAAAGCTTGGTCTCTTTATATGGCTAATTAAACATATGGCATATATTATCTGAACCACAAATTAATTTGTTTGGCTAGAGTGAGTACAAACAAATGAAAACAAAGGAAAGCCACACAGTTTTAATGCATGCAGGATGGAGACGGCTCTGCCAGGCACTGGCATTCAGTTCATGTTTGAGAAGCTCACGTCAGAACATTTACAAGGAGCACCTTATGCCGCGGACTCTCCTCTTGAAGCAGGAAAGTGAAAGTGGCAAACTTCACATAATGGTACCTATGAGGGTAGCTGATGGCCAAAATGACAGAAAAGAAAAAGAACTGAATTTCAAAGAAGTTGAGAAGGGCACAAAGAGGAAGAGAGAGGGTGGTAAAAGAGATGAGGGAAGGGGACGGGAGACGGAAGAGGAAGGAACCCAGTCACTGATTTCATCCCGAAGCCTTCAAGCACTCTGGACAATTTCCTCACTCTAACTTATGTGATAGAAGGACACCTCCATCTATCTTTACTGTAGTGCCTCCTTTTCATGCCCACATTTATAGAAAGGAAGAGACCAGTCCTTTGAAAGAAGTGCTTTACCCCCAAGGAAAACTGAGAGCCACTGGAAAAATCAAACCTTGGAGCTTTCAAGCAGTCGTTGGAGACTTTATTCTTTATAACATATGTACTTATTTTTCAAACAAATGGAGTCCTTGTCTGGAAGTCCTGTGGGTGCAGGCCTGGTGCCAGTGGAGAGTAACCAACTGAGTGGTTAGGATGAGGAGGGCTGGCCGTGGGCTAGCAGTCCTTCACTCAACCATGTCCTGCTGCCTGTACATCAGCAACCCTTCTTATCTGTTAAATGCATATAACAATTTAGACTAAGCATGCTGAGTGGATTAACTAATGATTGTGAACCACTTTGGAAATAGAAAATACCCTGTGTGCATGTAGAATTAATAATGATTAGATAACAGACTGTCCTAAATATTACTTTTAATTCAAGTAACCCTTTTCTTGATGGCGAAAGTTTTGCTGCCCAACAAAAGACTTTAACTAGAGTTGTTCACAGTATTTTCATTTGAGTTGAATTTCTGTTCTTCAGATCCATATTTCTGCCAATTTCTATCTCTTGTGCTTTCTCTGGCACAACCAAAAGAACAAAGTTAATAACAGGGAAAGGACAAGCTTTAAGAGCGCTGCATTTATCGTCAGTTGTAATTCTACTATTAAATGGTCTTGGCATTTGCAAAATTCTTCTCAAATCTTACTTTTACCTCAGAGGGGGAAAAAGCCACTGAAAACATGGAATTTAATCCAAAAATAACCCTTCTCCACATTCTATGTTCTAAGACTTTCTCCTGGCACTTAGGGTGTGACCTTGTGTCTCCATGGAACTATCTGCAAGATAAATACCCTGCTTTTGTTTCTCCTTAAGCATTCTAGAAGGAACACATATGTATGCCCTTTCATGTGTGTGTGTGTGTGTGTGTGTGTGTGTGTGTGTGTGTGTGTGTACATATCACATGCAGAGGATTTGTATAGAATTAGTTTTTCACTTTGATTTCTGCCTGTGGAACAGATTGAAGATTTTACTCTACCGTGGTCTTCAAACTTCCACTCAGTTAATTCGCCTGCCAAGCTCAGTGACCAGTGCAGCCGCTCCTGATGGTGGGGAGCATATGGTACCGCTGTGAATAGTTTCGCTCTCACTGCTGTGAAATCCCACGCCTTCCTACAGAATGTGTTTAGAGGAGCAAATGGTAAGTGTCTCTCTTCAACGTAGCTCCTCTTCCCTGCTTGCAGAACCCACTCAGTTAAACAACAAATTGAAGGGAACTTTGAAAACTCTTAGGCACTGGTTGATGTTCAGTTTTGGGGTTAATGCTATCAGTTAGCTACTTCTCCTGTCCAGGACAGAGGTTTATCATCAACTCATCATGGAATTCTCAGATCAATAATTGCGAACCAACCAGCCCTCACTTTTGTTTGTTTTATTATCTTTCCTCTGCTTCCTCCTCAAAGTGGGACAGGAGCTCTAGATTAAGTTGGGAGGCCGGACTTGCAAATGGAAATACCAGGCTCTCATTAGCCTTGTAAACGTGGCTGAATTTCTGCCCAGCCTCTTCCGTGAAGCACAGAATATGAACCCATCACATCCTTTCCAGTTCTGAGATGCTATGTGCTTGACACACGTCACCCACATATGCTCCATTCCAAACCACCTCTCAAAGAAGGTCTCTTTCTACACATTTAACACAGATCATCGTCTTTCCTTTTGGAAGGCATCTTCAAAATCTAACTAGGTTGCTTCTCCCTAGGTTTACACCTCCACTGCCTTTGAGTGCTCCTGTTTATTTAGTACAGCACTCTCCTTCCTACAGTTTAAGCACCCTCTCCTGAATTTTGCGAAAGCAGAAAAGAACGGACTTTAGCTGCAGTAACTTTTCTTATTTGTACTCACTCTCTCTTAAATCCCTCAAAGCTGTGCCCCTTAAGATGTGCATCCTGATGTCCTTAGAGCTGCTCTCCCTCTTCTTTACCTCCCATTCTGCCATCACAGGCACAGGCTTGGTTGGCTGCTGAGACAGAGTCCTCTGCAAGTTTAGGTGTGAGTCCCTGTGAGCCACATTTAGGGCTCCACAAGCAGAGGGGAAAGAGCAGACGCTCTTCTCCTCTCGTGGTGAAGAGGGCTGTGGAAACTTCGGTCCTCGGCATGCGTCGGTGAGAGGATGAGGGTTTGCCCGATGGGAAGCTTCAAGTGCAGAGGCACTTGTACATGTACTCATCTTCAGTCTCAATGATGCTGTTTATATGCGAGCTATTTAAATGGGGGAAAGAGCTCACAGAGGAGGAGAAATCGCAGGCTGGAGTGATTATGCTGAGCAGGAGAGGCCTGAACACAAGTCCGGTGGGAAAGGAGGAAAGGGATCAAATTAAGAATGATTAATGGCAGATCCCCAGTGGCTTCACTGCATCCGAAGGAACGAGCAAGCTGAGTATGAAGCACTTGATATAGAAAAAGAGCATGCGTGTGAAGGAAAATGTATCATTCTGCAAATGTTGACAGGCTGAGGAAGGGGAAGAAACCGAGAGAAGTTTCATGGCTTGAGCCTGAGGCATCCTAGCTGGCATGGCGCCTGTCCTGGCTCTTCGGAGAAACCCCTCCAGATGCATTTCGATAGGGCCATTTCTACTGGATGACTGTTGTCTTAAGAAGGAATGTGGAGTCACAGCAGTAGGTACCAGCTTGTAGCAAAACTAGTTTAAGGAACTGTATTAGCTACCCTTTTGTTGCTGTAACAAAATCACATGATCAAAAGCAACTTCTAGGAGACAAGAATTTCTTTTGGCTCACAGATGGAGACGGAAGAAATCCATCATGTTGGTCCTGGCTTGGAGACAGGCAGGAAAAAGCATGGCAGCATGAACACAAGCTGGCTGCTCATAATTTCACGCCTACGCGGGAAACAAATAAAGAGAACAGGAATAGGAGTCAAGCTATAAAACAGAAAGTCAGCCCTCAGTGGCATACTTCCTCTAAAAAGACTCCCTTAGCCTTCTCAAACTGCGCCACCTATTCACCTATTAACGACTAAGTTTGCAAATGCATGAGCCTATGGGGAGCATTATCTTTTTTTTTATTCAAGCCACCACAAGAGTAAAGGCACTTCTTCTCAACATTCCCTTAAAAGTATTGTAAAGTTTGGTGTGTGTGTGTGTGTGTGTGTGTGTGTGTGTGTGTGTGTGTATGACTCAAACTATCTGCCTGAGAAAAAGAAACAGTTGCAAAAAATCCTAGGGTCATATGTGTATGTGTGTGTAGGGGAGTGTATGTCCATGTGGGTGGGCAGAGTTATGCTTATGTATGTACAGACTGGAAATAGATATCTTTCTAGATGACCTTCCACCTCATATCTTGAGGTAGAATCTCTTACTTTAACTCACTTCTTTATGACTTAACTATTGTAGCTACTCAGCTTGCCCCAGGGAACTCCTGTTTCTGCCTGGCAATTACTGGGATGCTTACAAGGCCACCATGCTTGTGTGGCATTTCAGTGGGTTCTCAGGAGCTGATTTCCATCTTTATACTTTTACCCAACCAAGCCATTTCCCCAGCCCCCTGTTTAGTTTTTACACTTAGTCTTCACAGCATAGCTTACACTACCAAACACTATGTACTGTTTATTAAGAGGAAGATAATATTCCAAGTGCTTCATGTATGTCAAATACTATCGTTTTTCCTCTTTCACACATGAAGAACAAAGATATAATCCACTCAAGTAAAGGAGCTATAAGTTACTTCTGTCATTAGACTGAAAGCCTTGGAAGAAAACAATTACATAGGATTTACAACCATATCCACAATGCTTTTGTGTAGTGAACTCCCAAATGTGGTGGTTGAATACAGAGACTAAAGCTTCATTACTGATATGATGTCAGGTCCTAAGTATAAGTTTTTTCTCCAAAATCAACATAAACACTATCAGACAACAATAACTAAGAGAGTAATTCAGTTCCCGCTCACTTAATACATATTTATGGAGTGTCTACTACATGCCAGGCCCTAGTCTGCATTGTTCTATTTGTGTTGAGGGAGAAATTCCTGGCATGTGACTTGTGCTGGTCACCTCTTGTGCCCACTCAAGTTTGACTCTAACTTCCTTTGACAAGCCCCTGCCTCCTCCCAGTGAGCCCAGAACCATGCAGAAACCAGTTGTGTTGCCATGCAAGAAGCTTAAGACTACATTTTTTCCTCCTTTCCCATTAGTCTTGGGCCTGCAGGACCCAGTGGGGATAATGACAGTACTAGGGAGAGTGTAGAGGCTGCAGGTAGCCTGAGTCTCGGGGAGCGAGGGGTGCAAATTGCAGACGCTTCATTGTTTCTCCCTTTTCACTCTGAAAACTTCCCAGAAGGAGAGATCTATTTGAATGATTTTCAAAATCCATCTTAAGGTCAGCTCTAATGCAGTGGGGACCTGGCAACGGTATGCTTCCAGCGTCATTACACAGCTGCCAAACCATGCTAGATACCCACCTTCTCCTCAGCAGTGGGACTCCGGCTGCCTGCACAGCTGCCCTGCAGCCTCCCAGGCCAGCTCAGGCCCACAGAAACAGGCAGTGTGGTCAATGCCAAAGAGAAAAATCTGTCCTATATACAGATAGATGTAGACAGATGTAGGAGTCAGAATCTTGGTTTTGGTAAATTTGGAGGCTGGGTATGCATTGAGTCCTGTAGTG
Source organism: Mesocricetus auratus (assembly GCF_017639785.1). Classification (NCBI taxonomy): domain Eukaryota; kingdom Metazoa; phylum Chordata; class Mammalia; order Rodentia; family Cricetidae; genus Mesocricetus; species Mesocricetus auratus. The sequence continues at coordinate 15,135,520 of NW_024429193.1, forward strand.
AGTACTCATGTGACCTCCCATGTTTCTTCATTTCCGTAAGCTTCTTAAATCTTTGGCAACAGAGGTTTAGATTCACATCGGGTCTGGCACAAATCAGATATTCAGCGAGTGTATGCCCAGTGACTAAAACATACAGCACATTGGTGAAATGAAGATTCAAGAAATCCTTGTTCTAGTGTCCCTAATATAAGAGCATGGAAAAATCGCCCTTCTTCAGATCAATTATATTTGTAAAATAAGATTAAATGAGATGAACACATATTTTCCTTACTGACTGCAAATTTTACAAGAGAAAGTTTCAAAGTTTAATTTCATAGAAGAAAGACATCAAACTCAGAATCCAAGGACAAGATTTAGCTTCTGCCTCTGACTGCCCCCAACTAGTCATGAAAGTCCAGAGAACAATGTAATTAAACTAGCTTATAGGCCCCAAAAGCAATACAAAGGACGCCTGAGGTAGAACAACACTACCCATGGTCAGTCTAGGCTAGCCAAAAATCCCAGTTAAGTCAGCATTTAAAAGCTTGATAAACTATAGCTTAAAGCAACTAAATTCTGAGTATTTTGTTATGCAGCAGTTCTATAACAACAGCTAACTGATACACTATGTGTTTACAGCAGAAAGCAGGAGGTGTAGATTGTTTTATTTTGAAATTGAAACCTGTAAATTAGATTTTCAAATAGATTTACTAGTCTACATTTGATGAAACTTCATACATATATTTTTGTAAATTTTTAGTAAAAGAAAGAAAAAATTGGCTCAAATCATCCTTCTGGCTCACAATGGCAGTTTTAATACTGTCTGATAAAGGATGAACATTTAGGACATTAGTTCTGAGCATTCTGGTTTTGATTTTAGATTTGTAGAGTTTCATCAGAGAGGGATTTAATATGTGTGGGCCCACATTTGGTTACACAGTAGGTCTGTACATTTCTTAACAATATAGTCCATTTGCGAAAACCCAGGCATTTTAGTAATAGCTTTATTGAGATAAAATCCAGTGTCACAGGTACCAATGTGGATAAAGGGTCACCTGTTCACAAAGGCTGGTGGATCTCACAGGATGAAGGATGTCGCAGGAACTCAATCACCTGTTGCTTACCATAGGCACATAGTACACACGTAAGTACTCCAGGCTTTAAGACAGATGCCTTACTTTCCTGAGTAGCTTGAAACTAGCTGGTAGGCATCTGTATGCCAGGCAAGAGGATACTCAGACTGCTTGGTCAGTAGGACAAATTGGAATACTTTCCTCAATATCTAAAACTCAGCACAAACGTAATTCTGCCTGGAAGAATGTGCCCCCCTGGGACTTCTCAGACACCACCTCCATGTCTGCCCCTGCACCTAGGCCACCTGTAGTTCTCAGACATGACACTTGTCATATTTCTCTTGTATCTCCCGTGTCCAGTGATCTACTTTATACAGGGCACTTTAATATTATGAAATGAATGGGTGATAGCATCACTCTGATTCCTAAGTGAGGGTGTTGAATCAGCAGGATGAACTAATTTCTGAGGCTCACGCATATGAACAAAGCTGGGAGTTAAATGAGAACTCAGCTTCAGTGAAGCCGCAGCCTACTTCCTTGTATCGCACCAGAGTCGGGATTTTGTGGCAATAAGCAAAAAAGTTCATGTAAAGAATAGAGCATGGTGTCAAACTCCAAATAAATGCTACTTGCCTCTTTATATCTTATTATGATGGCAAGGAATCTCACTCCTGGAGGGTCTTCTTCTGAATGTTGTTTTTTTGGCAACACTAATACCGTGTTGACCAAGAGTTACTGGAGAAGAAAACAAACATCCCAATGGAAAAGGGATAATTTATGGTATAGAAATTAATCAGATTGTTACAAGTCATTAGTAACCATGCTTAGGAATAGCTTAAGTACCATGGAAATGCATCCAATGGCAACATTGCATTTCTTTTATTTGGAAAAGGATTGTGTGGTATTTAAATATAGTTGTATATTTTCAGAATTATCAATAAAATGCTTTTGAAACTGAAAAAGGCACTCAAAACTATTGAACATAAATACTCATGATATTTGTCTTTGAGTTACCAGAGCAGATAATATTTCACATCTTTCTATTTTACTGACATTTCAAATTTCAGGAAAGGACTAAGGGTCCCCTGGGTATATTGAAGATTTCACAATGACTTCTATGTTCCCATCTCTGTTTCCTCACCTGTTGTAGGAGACAGGGCACAGTCACTATGTCCTTATTTCACATTGGTCTTGCCCACTACTAGAGTGTAAACTTAATACATGCATTGTCTCAGTCCTAGCATCTCCCTGACACCTGACTAAATGGATAATATTCTCACTACAGAATTATGAATCACACCGTGATCTTCAAGAAAAGCGAGCAAAGGAGAAAATACATATATTTGTGTGTGTGTGTGTGTGTGTGTGTGTGTGTGTACTGAGTCAGAGCTTGCAAATACTATATGACATGTTTTCATGTCTTACTTCAGTTTTGCACATGTACGAATTGGAAAGTAAAATTTGAAACCTGGTGAGCTGTTTTTCCTCCCACGTTGCCTTTTCTAAGTTAATGATGAACAGTTCTCACTGTGTATGTTGGTCTAACACAAAACCTGTAAATTTTCTGAATACAAGGAAAATGTATGGAGATCACATCAGAACTAATTAAGTGTTCTTTCTTAGGTTGCAAAATATTTAGTTTCATGAGAAGAACAAATGATACAATTAGTGTTTCTTCTTTGCCTACTCGTTTACTAAACAAATCAGCTAAGAAAAATGCAGGCAACACTGAAGTTCAGAGCTTCCCCATCCGGGTTCCAAGTTTCTTATGTTAAACAAAGACAGACCAACCTTAAACCTTTTGATAAATACGAGGCTTGTGGTAACTGCAGCATTCACTTCGGATTCCATTTCTCCAAGTTCCTGTCAGCCAGATGTCACTTGCAATGCAAACACTAGAAAAATATGAAATAATAATTTCATACATCATCTATGTGTGCATGAGCCGGTCAAACATTCAATACAAATTCAAACTGCTACTACACACAGCAAATATCATCCAAATAATATTTAAGATGATTGAAAGGCTTTTGATTTGGAAGTGTATTCTCTTAAGCTAAGTGGTCCCCAAGACCATCTAGAAAATTCAATTGTTTCATTTTTGAAATGTTTTCTGCCCAAAATTATATCAAACCCTAATGTCTCAATAGAAATACATGGGATTGGATTGCTGACTGGGCGCCTGATGTCAAAGGAAAAATCTAATTTCACGATGGCATTTCCTCATACTGTCTCACCAAAGTACAAAATTGATAAAATTTTAATGGATAATTTTCAGAAGCAGAATGTTAAGGTTGGAAGATCTCAAAGGAAACTTGACATTGTGGTGTAGAAGCAGCAAATCTGGGAACGGAGTGGGCTGTAAATTCACATATATGGTGTGCTGTAGAAAAGGCATTCTTAAAGCATCCTCTCATCGAAAACAGAACTTCGACTCCAGAAAAGGCCCTATGATCAAATATACACTCTGTGCGTGCATATACATCTGTGTATCTTCCCCAGTCTTTTCCATTTTGGATGTTACAGAAAAAGGAGTCAGACAGCAGCTTGCTTCAACTATAAGATATACATTAGTTCAGTGTCTATTTCTATTTTGACATTAGCTACAGAAGTGGGCATGTGAACACCTGGCTTCAATTAAGAGATAAGCAAACAGTATCCAATTCTGTCCTACCTTTCTGCACTAAGGTCCAAAGCAGTCTCTGTTTTTGCTTGCTGTGGAGTAGGGAGGCTCCCTGCCTGTATAGGGGGAAGAAGAAGCCCTTCCTTTGTTTTGGGGGGAAGGAAACAGTGCTGCAGAAATCAGTTTACTTCTAAGCAGGTAGCTCTTCCCTGGGAGCTTCAGCCTGCCTCCTGTGTCTCCAGGTCTTGCTGCTCCCATCTGAAAGATGGAGATGGCTGATAATTCTAGATGTGCCATTTGCTGGTGGTGTTGGGAGCTCGTAAAGCCACTGCTGTACTGCTTGGTGCAATGTGGGGCTGTGACATTATTCTCTGTTTTTGCTTAGTTTTTTTAATGGTCTAATACTTGTGACCTTCTATTCTGCCTTTAATTTAGTTTTTCTAAATGATCCTTAGGACACAAGCTGGCAGCCATGAATAGCTCAGGGAGTCATGGACTGGAATGAAGGTGCAGGGGCCACCAGAGAGGTAGGTGTGGTCTGTAGGAAATCATCTTTCTTAGGGACATTGAGGATGGTTTATCTATTCTGTTCTTTCATCAAAATCACCTCCTCCACCAATCTCTAACTCCTTCTCCTGCCTCAAGTTAGCTTGGAAGTGCAGTTTTTTGTTTCTTTGGTCCTAATAAAGGGCTTTGTATTTGGTGCCTGTTTCATAACTATTTTGTATTAAAACTGAAATTAACTTTTTTCTCTTGAGGCAGCTTATCTAACTAAGTAAAAGTTTAAACAAAAGCTATTTCTAAATATGAACTAGGCTTAGATGACTGTATGGTCCAAGACTCTAGATACTTATAAATAAGGTTTCTAACTAGGTCTGGGGGAAATTGCTCAGCCCAGCAAAGAGGTTGTTCCACAAACTCAGCAGCCTGAGTTTGGATTTCCAGCCACCATGTCAAACACTCCTGTAATTCCAGAACTGCAAAGGCACAGATAGGCAGACTTTTGGGGCTCCCTGGTCAGCCAATCTACCCAAACTGGTGAAGCAAACCAGGTTCGGCATCTCAAAAATACAGTAGTGAACAATTGAGAGAGATTGCTGATGTCAACCTCCGGTCTCCCTACTCCCACAGGAACACATACACATACACACAGTCACACACTAAACCACATGCATGTGCACACACACATATATGCAGTCACATACACATACATACATACATACATACACACAGATGTGTTGTGTGCACTCACACAGGGACGCACACACAAACACAGGATTTACAACCAAATAGAACCAATCTGCTATTCACACTCTGCCACCACATGTTACCATTAAATGCACTGCACCTTTCTTAATGTTCTCTTTTTTCTTTTCTCAGTGATAAATTGAGAATAATAATTACTCTTCAGATTTTCAGCAAAATTCCAGACACCATATACGATGCCTAGTTAAACATGAATTTCTGTAATATTGTGTGGAACGAACTTACACTAAAGATACGGTTTTTCTGAAATTCACATATAACTAGATAATATGTATTTTTATTTTCCAAGTAAGGCAATGCAAAGGCCGGTTATTGTTATCATGGCCCCTTCCTCCCTGCTGGATTTGACATGGGTGAAATTCTTGGTATACAGCACTAATACAATAGGCATGTTTTCCCACCCAAGGCTGTGTCTCAAAAGACGTCATGATCTCTGCCTAAAAAGAAAAAATGAAGGTCTAGCCTGGGCTGTGGTGACTTCTTTCCTAATCCCTGATCCTGTGTGCAGCATGCGACAGAGGGTGTGGGTGGCCTAGTTAAAAGGACAAAGCGGAAGGTACAGAGCTGATTCCACAGTCTGTCCTCAATCTAAAGCAACTTAGTCTTTAAAGACTGAACCTACTGTGAGGCATTTGGACTAGGGCGTGATCACTCCCATTACTTTATAAAGTGATCCACTTTAGACAGTTAAATCGCGAGCTCCCGAAAAGGCTTAAAAAAAAAAAAAGGAGGAAGGGATGTGAGTTCTGAAAGCACAGAGGTGAGATAACCTACTCACTTGGTGAAGTCTGCTCCCTGGAGTGAGTGATAGCCTTGCTTCCACAGCCACCCTCACCCTGCAAGTCCCCTCTTCCGGTTACTGTTATTCATCTGGCAAGAAAAGACTTTCGATTGCTACTGTTGCCAAATGCCCTCTTGGGGTGGTGGCGAGGCATGATCTTGTGTGTCCACAAAAGATATCGGCAAGGGTCTTAAGGACATGTTGTTTTCCTTACAAGCTCTCTGTTCCTCTCTGAGAAGCCAGAGATAGTGCGTAGGATATGATTCAATGGAAAGTCTTTGTAAGAGACAGCGGCTCTTTGAATGTGGGCTATCTGAGGATCAGCACATTTGGAGTCTGGCTGACCGTGTTTCCAGAATCACAGCTGGTTTCACTGAGCCAGAAGCAGCTGAGAGCACCCGGCTCCTGTCAGACAGAAACTGTCTCCTGCCCTAGTTCTGGGAAGAAGAAGCCTTCATGGATGGAAAATAGTGTCTAGATTGTATGCTGGGTGTTTTTAAAGGGGAGGGGATACAGGCTCTGTTGACAGCAGAAAGCAGGTACTGTTCACTTGTACAGGCTCCCAAGTTCATGTGAGCAGCTGGCCAGTGTTTGGGACAGCTGTAGCTTTCTGGGTGGTTCTATTGGGAAATACCCAGTGGATCACAATGCCATCCCATGGGCTGGTGGTCACACTGATATGACGAGCGTCTGTGGGAGGGAGCAGGCATGTTGGCTCTCACGTTCAGTCTTAGGTGTAAAACCAAAGCAAAGTCAGATTTGCCAGAGAATTCTGTTTTCCAAAAGCAAAAGCAAAACTAGTGACCAAACAAAATAAGACAAAATCATAAAAGCATAGAATGGTGAGGTCTACAATTAATACATGGGACCTCCTGAAACTGAGAAGCATCTGTAAGGCAAAGGACACAGTCAGCAAGACAAAAAGGCAGCCCACAGAATGGGAAAAGATATTCACTAACCCCACATCGGACAGAGGGCTGATCTCCAAAATTTACAAAGAACTCAAGAAGCAAGTCTCTAAAACACCACAGGATACAATTAAAAGACAGAGCTACATAGAGAATTCTCAATAGAGGAGTCTAAAATGGCTGAGAGGTGCTTGAGAAAGTGCTCAACATCCTTAGCCATCCAGGAAATGTAAATCAAAACAACTCTGAGATACCATCTCACTCCTGTCAGAATGGCTAAAATCAAAAACAGCAATGACAGTTTATGCTGGACAGGTTGTGTAGAAAGGGGAGCACTCCTCCATTGCTGGTGGGAGTGCCAACTTGTAGAGCCACTTTGGATATCAGTATGGAGATTCCTCAGAAAAATGGGAATAAGCCTACCACAAGACCCAGCAATTCCACTCTTAGGCATATATCCAAAAAATCCACTTTAATACATCAAGGACATCTGTTCCACTATGTTCATAGCAGCATTATTTTTAATAGCCAGAACTTGGAAGCAACCTAGATGCCCCTCAACCAAAGAGTGGAGAGAGATAATGTGGTACATTTACACAATGGAGTACTATTCAGCAGAAAAAAAAAACAGTGGATTCCTGAGATTTGCAGGCAAATGGATGGCACTAGAAGAACCATCCTGAGTGAGGTAACCCAATCACAAAAAGAAAAACATGGTATGTACTCACTCAAATATGGATTTCAGACATAGATCTGGGGAGTGCCAGCCTATAATCCTATGGCCAGAGAGTCTGGGAAACAGAACCTTCATTCAATGGCTGCTGGAAGCAGAGGCAGACTCCTACAGCTAAACACTGAGCTGAATTCAAGGAACCCAGTGACAGAGAGAGAGGACTGATGAGCAAAGGGATTAAGACTGGGCTGGGTTAACCCCCAGAAACAGCTGGCCTGACAAGTTTAGCTATCGAATCCCAGAATGATGGCTGGGAATCCAGAATGGGACTGATCAAGACCCCCTGAATGTGGGTGCAGTGAGGAGGCCTAGGCAATCTATGGGGCCTTGGGTAGTAGATCAGTATTAATCCCGAGTATACACATGGACTTTGGGCTCCCATCCAACAATGAGAGATGCTCTCTCAGCCTGGACTCTTGGGGGAGGGTCTAGGCCCTGCCCTGGATGAAATGACAGACTATGGACACCCCTATGGAGGGTGAGGCCCTCATGGGGAAATGAGGGCATATTGGGGGGATTGGTGGCAGGGCATGGGGGGAGGGGAGAGAAAGGGAGAGGGACCTGGGATTGACATGTGAAGCAACCTTGTTTCTTATTTAAATTTAAATTAAAAAAAGCATAGAATGGGTAGACTGTGCTGACAGACAGCTGTGGATGTCCATCTCTTTAGCTGCAGCCTCCCTGTTTCTTGGCCAGAGGGAAGGATAGCCTCTTTAAATACATGTTCATTTACCAGTATTATATCATACTGAAGTATGATGTCATGAAGTGCCGATGTCTTTTATTATGAAGGCGAAAGGAAAATTATTGGGTTAGAATTCAACTTCTGTACATAGAAGCTCTTTGACATATTACTTGACCTCTCTGTGTCTGTGTTTTGTCACCTGTAATGATGGTGCTTGCATAGCTCTCAATGATTTGCTGAGAGACTATGTATGTATGTATGTATATATGTATACACACATGTATGCATACACATGATTGTACATGTATGCAAACACAGGCACATGCACACAAGTGCACATATGCATGCACGTGAGCATGCACAAACACACACACACACGTGCACACACAGAAGGTTACATGGAAATGTTGGTGTGTGTGACTAAGGATGTAGGAGAGACAACTTCCATAAAGATCTTGAGGTGAGCTGAGAACCCAGCAGGACAGGAAGTGGACAGACAGCCAAGAGACAGAAGGAGATAGCGTCAATCAAAATGTTTTCACAGAGCTCACAGTCAGAGCACAGCAGTCTTAGTGTAATGTATCAGACAGATATGTGAAGAAACATGCAATAGTTTGAGAAAAGATTAACTTTTGCATTTTTACCCCAAAGTCAATTGCAGGTGAATATCTAACAGTCAAATACACAGAAAATTAAAGACCATGGTGTAACCAGGAGAAAATTGAGAATTTATCAAGCATTTGGGGCAAGTTTACTTTTCTAAGCCTACACTCAGTAGGAAGATATTAATATATAATGGCATTGAACAAATATGTTTGAGTATTCACATTTTCATTTTGATGCCTTGGAGCCAAATCAGGAAATTGATTTCAAGTCACATAGATATTACTTCCAGTAGAGACTCTTTGTTTCTCTGGGTCCTTCAAGACATCTAGGTGCTGCATAATTTGTAAAGCTCATTGTGAAAAGAATTTCTTTTGTTCAAAAATAGGAAAAATTATTATTAAATGTACTCATTCCATTCCTCTGTGGCATCTCTAGTATATGGATATGATGTTTTTAACTTTCTATTTAATACTGTTGCTAATAAGTAAAGGGAAACTAGCCATTTTAATCATTTAATTCTCCTACTCATCTTTATATTATACAATGCTAGTTCTAAATGTTACAAATAGAGCATTTACATTATATATGGAATTTCTGAAACTTTGCAATTGTAATTCTGACATGCAAGCATATTTCATTACCAAAACAGTTGCTAAAAGTCCAACAGTCATTATTTTCCAGCACTTTCTATTAACACTCTGCTTTGAGATTTCCAATAAACAGGGATGCATAAGAAAAGGAAATGTGGGCTGCTCTAATCATTTCTTCTCTATTTAGCCATCATTACCAGAATTAATGGTTGTATCGCACACAGAAGTGTGACTAGACATGACAGTGTTTCCTGATTATTTATACCTCTTGGAATTCCATGCCTTTTTTCTGTTATCTGCATAGGATCCAAATTTTTAGAATAATTATTATTTATTATTTTTATGTGTTGCTTGTGTGTTTGTTTGTGTATACTTGTGTGCGGGTGTCAGAGGAGGCCAGAAGAAGCTGTCAAATGCTCTGAATCTGGAGTTACAGATAGTTGCAAGCCTGACATGGGTGCTAGGGACTGAACTTGTCTCCTCTGCAAGAGTAGGGTATACCTTTAACCATGGAGCCATCTCCCCAGCCCCAAAGCCATTTCTGCTAGAGTAGGAAGTATGGTATCACAGTCATACTAGTGCTCCATCCCCCACATGCTTCCCCCCAAATAGCTCATTCACACACGCAGCACTTTTGCCTTGCATCTTCTCAGACCTGCCCTGTGCTCCCACACGTCTGGTTCCCTGTAGAACCATGCACACTGGGCATCATGCATGTTGCATGCAAAATGGTAAGCCAGCAAAAAGGGAAGTGGATTATACTATCCTACACAAGTCTCCTCTGTGCATGCACAAGGTTTGTTTTACCCTTTATAACTCACTTCAGAAACACAAATTAGTTATCACATTATTTAGAATTTCAAGATGGCAACATCAAAGTAGGTCTCTGTGAATACACAGGTCTGTCTCCCACATCGGAAGCCACCAAGTTCTACGGTCTTGGTCGTAAATCAGTGGGCTCCTTTTAGACGACATCAATATATACAAGCTACACTCTGTTCTTTGATTCATCCCAAGCCAGGAAGACTGTCTTTTATAACATTTTACATCCTATTTTCATCTTCAATGGCTTAGCCATTATCTTGCATACATAGCAAGTAACTTTTGGGTACAGGTGTTAGCCATAACCTATGTACATAGGCTCATGATCCTATTTACAGAATCCCTTAAACTAAATGTTAATAATGTTTGTTAGTTCACTCCCAGCTGGTAACAGCAACAACAAAAACGTGACTTACTTAATATTTCTTTTTTTCCCATGAAAAATTTTACATCTTGAAGCATTGCTTTTCTAATACGAATAAAACTTCTAGACACTGGTACAAACCATACTCTCTCAGTCCAAGAAAGTAGAAGATGCTCTGTCACTTCTTTGTATATCTGCCACAAAGATGCTTTCCAAAATCTAGAGCAATGGATTCTGGACACTGAACATTTTGTATGTACAGGGTGCAATTCTTACTTATGTAAACACTTAGCCTCGTTGCCAAAGCAGAGAGATATGACAGTGATTTGGGAACATACAACCCAGGCTTGCTCTCCCTGATAACAGCAAAGACATTCAGAAATGAAACAAAAATGTTTTCCACATTGCTGACTCTACTTCTCTATGCTCCAAATCTGGTGGCTATAGCAAGCACTGTGATGTCTGAGTAGGATGATATGGGGAAAGGCAGGGAGTATATGCTGGATGTGAATCCAGTGGATCTGCAAGTTGTAGCTCAGGACACAGAATCTGTGTAACCAAGGGAAATGCTTGCAAAGTCCAAAGGCTTTCCTAGATCAAGGGCATGGCTATCCTCTTTGGAAATGAACCACAGGCTATGGCGTACATGTGCTCAAGACCGCACACAGAAGGACAAATTGGAAGGAGTTTAGGCCAAATGTTGGTGGATTCAGTTGAATTTAAAGGCACCATTGTCTTGTCACCTACATACAGGATGAGGGATAAGACAGTGTGGTCATTGTCCTTTCACAGAGACAATTCCCCTTACGGGAGGAAGAGAAGTCATGGAATGCAACCCATGTCCTTATTCTGTGGTCAGTGAGAGAGGAGGTGATCTTGGGTCACTAAGGGTAAAGATAAAAATCTGCTCAATGGAACAAATGGTGAAAGGAAATATGAAATAAGAAAGAGGAGCCAAGACAAGCAGGAGAGAAAGCAATCTGGTTATTCCTGTGAAAGTCCTTCTAGTTCACAAGGCCCTGTGCACGTTAGTGAAATTATTTGAAGCCCAATTGAAGATTAGAGAAGTTAGAAAGAAAATAAGCTGTGATTTAATTTGAACCGGTGCAATTTTTCTCTTTGGCTCTGGGTGATAAAAATGCCATATTTTACCCTGTGATGAGAAGCTCAAAAGACAAACACTTAATTGAAGTAGGTTGACATCTTTCCTAAGGGTAGTAATTTTAGGATGGGGTTGAAGGCAAGGAAGGAAGGATGGAAAATCAAGCAGAGAAAGATTGATATCTCACTCATCTATTTCCAATCAAAACCAGCTCGAGCTGCTCGGAGGGCAGCTCCTGTGGTATGGTTGCCAAACAAACCATGGAGCAGTTGACTTGCTGTGATCCACAGAGAACAGACCAACTGCAAGAGGCAAGCAGACAAAGGCGAGAAAGATCTCCTCAGGAAAGCTTCTCCAAGGGGCTATGGTTTCCGTGTTCATCAAGAAGCCTCGAAATCCTAGAAATTTGGAGGTAGTCAGAATTGATTTAATCCTTTTTTACCATAAATCTCATTTCTGAAAATGATTAACAGAGGCAGAGACATCAATGGTAAAGGCTGGATCAGGGGAAATGCTGTCAGTGTATCATCTAGATAGATTAGAAAATGAACACTCTGGTTTCTCTGAAGGAGACTAATGACATTAAGTCAAGATGAAATAGAAAGGAGCCTTGCGCAGGCTCAAAAATCATAAACCATGTGCTCCCCCTGACAGAAGACCCTTGGCAACTTTCTATGCTGCAAAGCAACCAGGAGCTGGTAGGAGAGTATTTTCTTAGGCCTCAGTTGCAGTCCCTAGCTTGTATATGGGGTTTGTCCTGCAATTTGGGAAGGCTTTGCCAAGGTCCTGACAGCTGTGTGGAAGTATGATCCTTCTGCCTGAAGCTGTGGTGCAATCAATTACACACCCAAAAGCCTAGAAAACAAGGGACTGGCTCACTAAAACAATAAATAAACATTGGAGATCCTTCCACACTGTACAGCCGTCTGACTGTCCAAGCGTCACAACTCCAGTTCTCTGCAGAAATAAGACAGAACTGTGGTCTTGAAATCAGTGGTGGCTAAAACCAACGTCCTTTGTTTAAATTCAGATCAAATGGTGAAGCAAGTATATAAATTCCTGCCAAACAAAGCTAAAGCAGGCCTTCTGCTCTGTTTAGGAGTAGGAATGATCTTTACATCTGCATCACATGTGGCCCATCACTTGATTACTTAAGCCATGTCTCCATTGGAAACACACGTGTATGCACATGAAGGCACATGTGCACGCGCCCTCCCCCCACACAGAGCAGAGAGAGAGAGAAAACTATGTTTTAAAAATAAGCTGGTGGAATAATCTCAAACATAAGTACCAGTTTGCAGTACTTTCTGTGTCATCGTGTAGTAGAACCTATTCTGCTCTGACACAGCCTCCTTGCTTCAAGGGCATAGAATGGCCCCAGGTGGATAGTGCTTTTATCATCCTCTGGCCCGTCATGGTGGTACAAACCTGTAATTCCAGAATTCAGGAAGCTGAGGCAGGAAGATGACTGCCTGGGATACCAAGCAAGTACCTTTAGAAAGCTAAAACAAAAGGAAAGGATACCTTATAAAGTAACAATAAATCTTTCTTATATAAGGAGCCTTGGAGTCTTGACCCCTGGGATTAGGGCTCTGACCTTATGCCTATGCTCGGAATGGTCTCCAGACCCCTAACTGCACATCACTGATTATTTTCTTTTTATGAGAAACAGGGCTATAAAACTATATAATCCAAGGTAAATCTTTATCCTGTTTCAGAGTTGGGGTGCTTATATGAAAATTAATTCCCTAAGCCTCCCTTTATCCCTTATGGCTACACTATCACAAGACAAAAATAGACCGTTCTTCATCTCAGATTCTCAGAATTGCAGTATTCAATAGCTAGATGGGTAGCTAGGTGGGTCCGTAGATACTTATTGCTCAATTCTTCTCTTTCTGACTTAAAATTTTGAGGTCATTGTCTCCCTCCTGACACCTCTTACTACATCAACACCCCATTATATCATTACCTACTCGTGAAGCAACTGCACTTTTACATGTTGCAGGATAATGACTCTTTTGTATTTCAGTTTTTATCATAATATAAATCTTGAATTGTAATTTGCATATCTTTTGTTTAGAAAAAGAGAACCCCTATTTAAGATTTTTGTCATTTTAATACATAGGTTTTAAAGTGCTTTTTAAAAAAATAGAAAGAAATGCGCAAAAATATTCCAATTTATTCTTCAACTGAATCTGATTCCACCTCTGCTGCTGCATCAATAAATTAGCAAGTGTCCTGAACAATACATTTCTAACAATGATGGCACAAATGCTCAGTCCTCTATGCCAGTAGAATGTCTGCTGTTAGCAGTCCAGCTGTAAATCCATAAAGACAATTCGGACAAGACTATCAGAGTGATAAATACATGCAGTCCATATGGGTGTATAGGTGTGGAGTGTTATTTAATTTGTTTATATCACATGAAATATACACAGCTCTTTGACTTTCCTCCTTCTCATTTGTTCCTTCTTTGTGCTAGAACTATCTTTGGGAAGCAAGCTGAGAAATTGGTCACTATGGCAGACTTCCTACAGGAATCTTGAGAGAGCTTTTAAGAGACAGAGCATGGGGTAGCATCTGGTCTACCTCTGTGCAGCAGAAGGAAACAGATAGAGGAGTAAGACATAGCATTCGTTAAGCATTCCACCTAGCACATGAGCACTTACCAAACAGCTGCTAATAAGGGAATAAATGAAATGTCTCAGGACTTCTGTCTCCAATCTACTCCCAGGGGTCAGGATGACCCTCCTAGCTTCTGATGTCACCCTGAAAAGAAGAAACAGCTTCTTTCCCTTTAAACTCCTTGATTTTCAGTTGTGGCCCCAGTAACATAAAACAGATCAACAAGGGAAAACTTACGAGCTTATTTAATACGAGTCAGTGGGTAAAATGCTTGCTGTGCAAGCATGAGGACCTGCATCCAAATCCCCCACAACCATGTAAAAGTTGTCTGCAGTGGCATATACCTGTAACTCCAGTGCTGGAGTTGGGGACAGGCAAAGACAGGGTTATCTCTATGAACTGCTGGTCAGCTAACCAGCCCAGAGGAATCAATGAGCTCCAGGGATAGTGAGAGACTGTCTCAAGAAATAGGGTAGCTAGTAAAGAGGAAGATACCAGAAACCAACAAACTCTAGCTTCCACAGAAGCATGCATAGGTGAGAATGCACCTATGCATGCATGTACATGTACACACACTACCTATGTAGACATGCACAGACCTACACACACACACACACACACACACACACACACACACACACACACACACACACACACACACACACACAAAGAAAATGAATAAATTTCTATTCTCCATTGACTAGCTGTCTGGATTTCAGCAAAGTTACTGAATTTATTTAAGTCTCTACTTCTTTTGTCAAATGAGGGGCAGCAATCTCCGCTTTTCTGAACTTTTGTTAAACTTGCAGATGACAGTGCACGTGAAACAGCTGTGTAGCCCACGTTAGTTGGCTGCGCATGCTCACTTCCGCTCCTGCCGCCCCACCTTCAGCTACATTACTTCAAATCACTTCTCCTCTTTGCTGCTGGAGGAACCGGAACGTTCATATACCGTTTCAAAGACAGCCAGAATAAGGTAGAAAAAGCCTGTGGGAAGAGGACCAAAATAGGCAGACCAGAAAGTCAGTCTGCACGTGAAGGTGCGCCCCCTTTTCAGGCCTTTGGCCTCCACTTGACCTTCCTTTGGTCCAGGACGCGCTCCCTGGACACATCAAGAAGTCCACATTTGGTCAACCTGGCTGACAGTGACACTGTGGGGAGCTTTGCAACCCCCATAAACATTGGTAATTAAGCCCCTAAAAGCTCTTAGGCTTATTGCCCAGTAAACTTGCAATGAATAGCAACCTTAATAAATGTTATAAATCTCACCTCAGAGCCAACAGGAAATTCAAACTTTTGCGTGTGTGGGAGCCAAAGTGCTGCTGAAACAAAAGGGAGGTTTGAGGACAAGGAGGACATTGTGCTCTGTCCTCCATCCCCTGGCAGCTCCGGAGAGCCCCAAGCCTGGGAAAGCCCCTTAATTGTATTTTGTGAGGTAGTTCCCTGGCCATCCTACTCTGCCTTCCTTTACCTGACTTAACTCTTTCTCATCCCTATGGTCCAAGGGGCAATTCATGCACAAACATCTCCCAGGGATTGAAATAAATGATGGAAAGATTTGATGGGGGCTAAATTATAGGGAGCAAGTGACTTTTTTAGGTCAATGTTTAAGTCACAAGCAATTTTGGAAACTTAATTAAATGCTAAAACTGAAACGTAAACTCAGCACTATTTTTTTTTAAAAAGGAAATATCAAAGAAGAGAAATGAGTGGTTATTTTGATCCACACCCTCACAAAAGGGTGTGAGTTTTAATAAACAGTCACAATTTAGGGTTGTTATGAATCATAAGGCACCCTTCTGGCCGTGTTTCCAATTTCCTCCTTTGCCTTTACTGCTGTTATATTAAGGTCTGTGCAGAGGCAAAATGTTTATTAAAAAAGGTGAGGAGAGCAATATTCCAGATTAGATTATTACACCTGTCCTAACTGCTCACCAGCCAATCAGAGTTGTGCATAGAGGTTAAAGCCCATCAGTGCTCCTCCCTCCCTGACTGAGGCAGGGGAGGCGTAGCCTGTGCTTTCAAAGTTGAATGCAGATTAGCTGATTTTAATTACTGACTTCTGAATATGGAATACATTTCCCAGTCACAGGGAAGGAGGAATAGATGCACCCAGAGCCTCCTCCATGATGGAGATAATTACACTGGAATTGAAAAACATCTTGGGGAGCAAAGAGCAATGAGGGTAGAGTGATGCAGGCAGGTCTTCCAAGGTGTCTTTGGTGTCTGATGTGACTTCAAACGGAAATAAAGGTTGTTCTGTCTCTCATGGTCCTGTAGGGTAGAGTGATCCAGGCAGGTCTTCCAAGGTGTCTTTGGTGTCTGATGTGACTTCAAATGGAAATAAAGATTGTTCCATCTCTCATGATCCTGTACGTATGTAGAACCTCTTTCTAGGATGAAATGTAGGGAAAGGTTCAGCTTGCTGGAAACGCCAGAACACAGTCCTCACACAGCAGAATCCCATTAACACAGCACCGGCCTTTGATACTCCTGAGAGTTTCTTCAAGACAATAGGCTTTCTTAAAGGGGATCCTCAGGGACTTCCAAACCCTGTAATTGTTCTGAATTTCTCTAATTGTAGGAGTTGCTGAAAAGCACCTTTATATATTGAGTGAATTGTCTGTATTCCCCAGTGTCAACCCTGCCCCCCTATGCCTTTCCTTCTGTGTTGTGAGGTACACAATGTTTCAACTCCAAGCCCCTGTGCTGAATTACAGTTTAGGACATGCCATGGGACTGTGGCATTGCCCAGTCTGTGCAATAATAAGGCATGTCTTGGAAACGTGTTTTAAAATCACTCATACAAGTACCCATCTTCTCTGCTATTTAGCCTTCTGCTGGCGAAAATTCTGTAGTCCAGCAGACCCCAATAGAAACCAGATTCATACCTCACACCACAGGGGCAAGCTACACATGCAATTGTCATTTTCTGTGGCCTCAAAACACTAAAAGTTGCAGGTGAAATTAATTTTAACAGTATTTTATCTGAACATACCCTAAATACAATTATTTTAACATATAATCAATTACAAATTTTACTGAGGTAGTTTTTTTTTAAATAAAATCCTTAAAAGTTAGTGCTGTATATTGTAGAAAGTCCTTCTCATTTGAGACTGGTGACCCTTCAAGGGCTCACTGGTCACTATGATTATAGTCTAGCTGCACAGCTCTGCACATACTCAAACCTTTCTAATTCTCTCAGGAGTTGAACTGATTTCACTCTTGGTTTTATTAGCTTTGGCATCTATCAACGCTACCACTTTCCTATCAGCTCCGTGTACTTCAAAACTCCACACACCCTGGAAGGTCTGAGGAAAGCCAGGGACCTATCATGTAACAACAGGCCCCTGTGGGCCCCAGTGAGTTAAACCTGATATACCTCCCTGTTTACTCTGAGAACAGAATGTCCTCTTCCTTTAAGATGCCCGCTTTCTTCCTGTGTGTCCATGAAAGTACCATTCAATGTGAGCAAGAAGAAAGGGCCCTTGCTGTGGGAGACCAAAAGCAAGGCATCCTGTCGTATTCCGTGACCGGGGTTTATTAAGGCCTGGCACTAGTTTACAGATCCGCTGGTCTCTGTCTCCTCCCTACAGGGCATTCGCAAAGCCACGGTTTTGTGCAGTTTGTCTTTGGGCTGGTGTTCCTCTCTGGGCCTTCTGTTCCGCGTTCAACCTGGCCGGCTGTCATTGCAAACAGCTCAACTCTGTCCTCACCGTGAGGTAATCAAGCACGCTGTGGGTTGCTTTTAAGTACAAACTTTAAGACATATATTAAATTCTCAGAACATGTGTTTCTTCCCCCCTCTTCCCACGCACCACAATCACAAAAGAATGGAGGCATCTCTGTAATTGTTTCCCTGGGGGGAGGGGAGAATATGGTCCACGAATGTGATCTTTAATGCCTATCAGTGTGAAAGAATGTCCTCCTACTTTTACAGAGTCAAACTGTATAAAAGGTTCAGATATGAAAGCAGCCACGAAGTAGAGACCATCTCAGTAGCAAACAAACAGAAATGAGGGCAGCTCCTTTCCAATTTTTTACTCTCAGAAAACATTTCGGAAAACGTGTTCTAGAATGCTAACCCCTTCTGAACTATGACCCAACTCTCTTTAAACTCTGCCCTGCTACTCCAGAAGCCTGTGCTCCTAAAGACTGTCTTTTGATACCCTGCTGTCTGAAACACAGCAAAGGTCTCAAAATAGTAAACTATTTTAGAGAGAAGTTAATGCAAAGAGAGGACCAAGAATAATGAATGGCAAGGTCAACATTTTCGATTTACAAGGAAGGCTAATCATGAGTTATATATTTACATTTCTTTCAACTTTATCCAATTTTATTTTCCTTCCAGTTGTTATTTAATTGCTGATATTTTTTACTTAATTAGATATTACACTTATGTGTATTACAGAAAAGGAATAAATTTAAAAAAATGATTTTTAGTGTTTTCTTCTCCCTTCTAGTTAGCCAAGCCTGGGCACATGCTGGTTAAACCATTGGTATGGAACACTCTGGGAGTGAACTGCCTTCCGGTGGCTAGCAAATGGCTAGGAGGTCAGGTGTTGTTAGGTTCCCTCCCCCCCCCAGCCAATTACATGGAAACATTTAGCCCCCAAACACAACTGCAGGTCTTGACTTTTGTGGTTGAGCTCAACTTCAGGGAAGAAGGGATTTTGTCTATTTCCTCCCTCTCTGCCTCTGTTCCCAGCACCTGATCTAGGGCATGTGATTTCTCAATGACTAGATTGTGAATGGAAGAATGGACAAGCAGAAAAAGCAAGGATGAGTCCTGGGAAGGAGAGCAGCGAAGCTCCTTGATCAATATATACAACCCCTTCAGGTAAAGGGCTAGGAGGGGCTTCTTTGAACCACCCACAGGGACCTCTTCTACCTTGTGATGTCACCACTTGGAGTAAGCATTCTGTTACTGCATTAACCCTCAGAACTAAGCACAGGCAGCCAGAAAGGGAGCTGTGTTTCTAAAAGTCATACATTCTTCAAGTATTGGGAAGCACTAAGAACCCTTCCCAAATCTGTTTTGTAAGTTGAGATTTGTGCTTTTGTAAGTTGAGATTTGTACGTGTGCCCCTACTGTTTCTTTATTACCTGGAGTCATCTGTCTGAAGGAAGAGGATAGCCACCACCAGCCAAGAACAAAAGGCTTCACCTCTGAAAGATCTGAGGCCCTGCGGTGCTGTGACAAGTGATTAAATGCAGGACGGGACCATGCCTCAAGAAAGCTTACTCCCAGCTGCTCCCCTTGACCCCTGGGACACCTGGGTTGCCATCAATTCTGCACCAAGTGAGGCTCTGGTTTTCAATTGAGAGGCAGTCAGGGGGACAGAGACAAACACCTTGGTATGTCAACCTTGAAGTCCCACCTGGAGGGTGTGCGCCTTTCACAGTTTAATAGTGGACAGAATGTCATGGTGAGGACCCGGGTCAGGTTTTGAATGAAGCAGCCATGGATGCTGAAAGAACAGATGTCATGGTGACAGCTGTAATATCTAACACTTATTTTTCTCCTTCAACAGCAATAGCAAAAAACAGACAACAGATCTGGCCCTATAGAGCAAGCACAGCCTTTTTTATTGTCAGTATGTGGATTTGGGCTATGAAGTATTAACTACTCACACCATGTGGGCTGCATCCAAACATCCCCATGTTTGAATCAGAAAGAAAGTAAGTACATGCTGCCCTAAGTAGGCATTAAACTGCTAATTTAAACAAATTCCTAACTTGGTGCTTTGGTCTTCAAATTCTTCTTAGTTCTCAGAAAGAAAAGTATCTGGCTTCTATAAAAATAATCTTTGAGATTATATTTCCATCCATTTATCCCTGATCTAACTACCCCAAAACCCTCCCATGGTCCCATCACCACTTATTCCCTTTTAAAATCATGGTCTCTTTTTCTTTTATGTCAGAGCTAACCATTTGATACTGATAACCAATTAGTGTGTTTTTGCCTGACTTTTAAAAGCCTGGAAGCCAATTGGTGAACAATTAATTATAAAATAGTACTCTATCAATAGCTTAAAGTGCAGAATAGCATGATTATGAATTTGCTACAGAAGTTTTAAATGACCCAGTGTATGGGATGATCTACAAGACTGTAGGTTTTATTTATTTATAAGAACTTGGAGTGCCTTACACTGAAAGTCTTAGAAGAGAAAGTGGCAATTACACTTGAACGAATTGGTACAGAAGACAGCTTCCTGAACATAACACCAGTGGCACAGACACTGAGATCAACAATTAATAAATGGCACCTCCTAAAACTGAGAGGCTTCTATAAGGCAAAGGACACAGTCAAAAAGACAAAACAGCAAGCAGCCCACAGAATGGGAAAAGATATTCACCAAACCCATATCTGAAAGAGTGCTGATCTCCAAAATTTACAAAGAACTCCTGGAATCCAGTTGCAGAGAGGGAGGAGTGATAAGCAAAGGGGTCAAGACCAGACTGGTGGAACCCACAGAAACAGCTGACTTGAACAAGGGGAATTCACAGACCCCAGATTGATAGCTGGGAAACCAGCAAAGGACTCATCCAGACCCCCTGACATGGGGTGTCAATGAGTCCTTGGTAATCTATGAGATCTCTGGTAGTAGATCTGGTAGTATTTACCCCTAGCATACAAATGGACTTCGGGATCCCATACTACATAGAGGGATACTCTCTCTGCCTAGACACATGGGGGAGGGTCTAGGTCCTGCTCCAAATGATATGACAGACTTTGAAGATTCCCCCATAGAAGGCCTCACCCTCCCTGGGGAGCAGAAAGGGGATGGGATAGGAGGTTAGTGAGGGACAGGGGAGGAGGAGAGGGAGAGGGAACTGGATTGACGTGTAAAACAAGCTCATTTCTAATTTAAATTAAAAAATAAAATGGAAAAAATAATTTGGAGTGCCTTTACAATAGTAAAGAATGAATGGATAAAAATGTCCAACCTAACACAGGACATAGTAGACACTCATTAAACACTAAATAAATGAACTGTGGATGCTTTCGGGCTGCTTCTGCAGCCTCCTTTAATATCATGTTTTAATGGTTTACTAACCTGCTTCCCCCACACGCTTTTTTTTTCTAACCCTACATACCCTTTCTGCCTTTCTCTCTTTACACCTTGCTAATTAATCCTGCCCTACATAATATGATACACTGGGGTTTTTATTTGTTTGCACTCAAAATATATGAGGAGCAATAAAAGTAAATTAAATACCGCAAGTTAAAAGAATTCTTAAGAAAAAAGCCAACAAAATGCCAGCATCCTTTAAGCTAGACTCTCACATGCCTTCCCAATCTATGGTTCTCAACCTTCAACGATGTTGGGTGACGGTTCCCTAATTAGCATGCTTGTATTCCTAGCTTGGTGACTTCTCTGTGGATCCATGCATGCATATCTGCCCCCTCTCTACATGCACACACACACACACACTCACACACACACACACACACACACACACACACACACAATCTAAATTAAACACTTAATACTGGCTGTTCCTAGAGGCATCAGCCACAAGTAGAAAGTGAAAAATGCGTTCTTAGAAAACTTAAAAATGAGCACAAGAAGAAAACTGGCAACATAAAATCCACAGCTCATGAACACAGCCTGAATGGATGGATGATGTAGACCCCAACCATGGGATCCCCATGGGGGGCATGAGTGAAATGCAGCAGGGTTGTTAAGGCAGCATCCTATGATGCCGGAGAAGCATAGGGAAGTTGAAACTGGAATTCCAAAGAAATAAAACTATGAGGCAGCGCCAGGAAAAAAAATAAGGGGAGGAAAAGAAAGGGGGAAGAGGAAAAAGAGAAAAGAGTTTTATATTCTTAACTAGCCCATTCAAAACCAAGAAGAGCAAGGAACTTCATGAAAGCCAGTTTGATTGCATGTGACTGACAGAGTTGAAACTTTCAAATAATGTTGAAAAAAGAAAAAGAAGCCCTGAACTTCTGGAAGACTCTTGACAAGAGCTCCTCCCGCCTATCTGTGGGTGTCCTGAGCTAATCATATGAGCGATTAGAACTGAATGTAGCAGGTCACAGCCTAGGTGAGTCCTAGAAATATAACCAAACATGGCGTGTTAAGAACAGAGAAGCAGAAGGCAAGGCAGGGAATCCTCGGTGGGATGAAACCCAATTTTGTGCCTCCAGAGCATAGCAAAGCCCGTTATTCATTAAGGGAGGTCCCATCAGCTATTTTCTCAGGAAGCTGGTGCTCACATTAATGAATGAAAGGGAGAATTTTAATGTGCACCTCTGAGAGATATAAGACCCCCCCAAAAGTTCATTCCTGGGATCCCTCCGGGTTTTCCCCTCCTTTCCCTGGTTCTAGCGCATAGTAATGAGGTCTGATTCGGGTTTGTGGAGGCAGAGCCTTTGAACCAGAGAGCTGCCTTTATCTGTGACCCAAGCTTTCTCCCAAGCTTCTGACCAAGACTCTGTGTGTGGGTTCGGTGCAAGGAGGCCTGTGGGGGCGACATTCAGGAGAGCCTAGCTCTGTCCTCGCACCTTGAGAGCAAGCTTTCATGCACACCCAGCTATGTTGACAGCTTCCCAGTCTTTTCGTGTGAACCCTTCACCTCCCTCTCTCTCTCTCTCTCTCTCTCTCTCTCTCTCTCTCTCTCTCTCTCCCCCCCCCCCAAAGTGAAGAATGAACTGCTGGCTGACTTAAGAGAACAGCTTCAGCAGAAAGCCAGAGGTCATGATGTCCATCTTATTTGCCCCCAAATACCCCGAACTTGTAGACATTCCTATTTGTTTACATCACAAACGCACTAAATGAGCTAATTATAGTGATCATGACTCACAATTAAAAACAAACACAGTTAGAAGTTTCAAAGACTTTCTATATCTTTTCTTTAATCATTCACCCAGGCTCAAAATATGCATTTTTCAGATTAAAGCATTAAAGTTGCTAATTATATTCTCAGAACTAACAATTATTTCTTTACCCTTTTACTACCTTCTTCTGGCAACAACAAAAAAATGTCAGCACTGATTTAATTTTTTGTTATTATAGGATTAAAAGAAGTTTCTAAAAATGCAATTAAATTCGCCCTGTAGCTAGACTGAGTTCCTTATCGCATCTGAAACCTCTTCCCTAAAACAACAAGCATTAAAAAAAAAAAGATTCAAAATTTTTCCGACTTTTGCCACGCGATCCTTCGGTGATTATCTCCAATAACAACTGAACCGTTTTAATGAAACTCCCTGCACGTCACGTCCTGGTGAAAGGTAGAACATATTAGATTAATAAAGAAAATGAAAGTTAAATTGGCTGTTGAAGCACGAAGCCCTGCCTGTGTCATGCATGGGTTCCTCACCTTTGGGAACCTAGTTCAACTTCAGCCGGAGGCCCTAAGTGAAAAGTTCAGTAGGCTTGAGCATGTCCCCACTTAACACATCACAAAATCAATTATTTTATAGTGGCACACTTTGTAACCTCTGCTCAGACAGAATCAAGTTTTGTTCCCACCGGGGATTCACCAATTATCTATTCAGTGAATTATTTTCAGATCGAGAAGAAACACCTGCCATCAGCAGAGGGAGTATCTGCCTAAGATGGGTATCTTTCCGAGCCTGACGTATTTCTGCATTTGTCACGTGCAGGATTGGTACTGCGAGACTTCGGATGGATTTATCACGTTCCCGGGATGTTTGATGGGACACTGGAGCGTGATTCAGTGCCCAAAGTTAGAGCTAATGCGCTGTAGCACAGAGATCCAAAATGAAGCCCGGGAAAAAAAATCAGGGAAGCGGGTAATCAAGTGTGCAGATGCTGCAACTCATCTGTCTTGCCTGATTTCCAATAAGTCAGCACAAATAAAATTTGTGATAATTCAGCACAATTTCCTTTTACTGCCTATTGACCTGGGCCAGATTCAAAGCAAGAACCAAAGAAGGGCGCCACGGATGTTGATTCCGGGATTGGGACAAAGGGCAGCTTGAGACAAGCATGGTTTATGAGAGCTGCTACACCTCAATGTCTCTAGAACTTTGACTCTCTGAAGGTCCCTTTTTCGCTCCAGACTCCAGACAACCTCAGGACATTATCCACAGTGCTTAGTTTTCTGTTTTGGAAAATTAACAATATCTAAATCTCAAACTAAGAACCAACCTGACAAAGTATCTTACAAATTCTCTTGCATTTCAAAATGTCAAGGATTTAGTGCGGAAACTCTAGGTCTCTTGATGAACAACCCCACAAGGAAGTGTGAATGGACACATCCTACAGCTTGTAGAGTATGACCACTCTAGAGGCTTCTGAGACCACCTCAAGTGAGCTGTCCCTATCTGCCTTCTGTGAGTATCTTCTTTTCAAGAATCATTGTCTATCAAAGATGCCAAGTCAGGAATGATGAGGAAGATGTTATGAGGCCATTTTCTAAAACCAGTTAGATTTATATTCATATTCTGTACCATCCTAGTCATCAGCCGTAATGTATCAGACATAAACTGAACTCCTTTGCCTTCATTTCTTTATCCTTGGGATAACAGTACTTTGGAGTCACTCACATGGCTCAACAGGAAAGGCACTTGTCACCAAAGCGGATGACCTGTGCTTGAGTTCCAGAATTCACATAGTGGGAAGAGAGAAGTGATTTCCACTCCCTATCCTCTGACTTCCATATATCTGCTGTGGTATGTGCACACTCCCACAAAATAAATGAGAAAAAATAAGCATAATGCCTTGAGGATTATTATGGGGATTAATAACTTAAGTAAATGTTGAGCACAATACTTTTCACCTAAGGCATTCTCTGAAAATTTTACTTGTTTTCTAGGCAGTGATTGCTATTATTGTTATTCTACTCTTATTCATATAGACAAGTTGGGCATCATCTGAAGGTGATGAAGGCTGACCCATACAATTTTGGAGTGGAAGAAATGATACAAGAGGTGAATACTGAATGAGCTTGAAACTAAAAGGCAAAGATGAGATGAATTTGAAACAGGCATCAATCTTGCTGCAGAGAATACTATGTCAGCTCTCAGTTATCTCTGCTAATAGAGGGGGAAGAAGCATCTAAAACAACAGCTGACTCAACAAGCTGCCATTTTGTTTCTAATTGAAATCTCATGAGAGACACAGATATACAACCTGTCAGATTCTGCTCTCTAGCTTGCCTCTGGCCCTGGTCCCTGTTGGAAGATTCTTGGAACTCATCTCTGTGTCTGAAAACTTAACCTTCCTGAAAATATCCACACCACTGTCACATATCCCCTCAGGTCTTAGCCATGAGAGGGATTTATTCAAGTTCAACACCATACCCATTGCTCAGCTACTCCATCACTCAAAGCATTACCCTTAACATTTACCTGATACATTACTTTAGGGTCAGAAAGTCTACACATGCAAGAACAAGGTTTATTTTTAAACATCTCATCATATCTTAAAGGTTTAACATACATAGATAAATGAATCTCCTTTGGCAAGTATACTAACTGTATATCTTCCTGGGAAAAATGTAATCATACTTTTCATATAGGTCCTACACAGTACATAGTACTATATGTTCTGTTTATGCTTCCAGACTGGTTCATCATGAGACCCCACATTCAAGGCTTAAATATGGACTTTTCTTTTGAATCTATGATTCTAAGCTCCAACCTTCTGATCTCTGTCCTTCCCCTCTGCCACGACAGTTACTACCTCATGGTGTTGAGCTCTGGCCAGCACCATAAACACAGACCTGTCCCTAGGTGACAAGGCCAACTTTCCTTGCTATATGATCAACTAGAAGAGACAAGTTATTGGAGACACAAAGGGAAAACACAGGACACATTCAAGCTGCTTATTCCTTGGCATGAAACTCAGGTGGAGTGCAAGTTTGAGAGGAACTTTAGGTAAATATCAGCCGTCTATGTCCTCTTTCAGGCTGACTGGCACAAATGTTTGCCTCTCCCTTTAGCTCAGAACTTAATAGAACAGATAGCAGAATTGTAATGATTTGACAGAAATTCATTCATTATACAAATAATTATTCAACAACGATTTATTAATTCATTCCTTCTACAAATATTTATAGCAGCAGGTACTGTCCTAAGTTTCAGAGAGAGAGACAGAGGCACAGAGACAGAGAGAGAGAGAGAGAGAGAGAGAGAGGCAGAGAGAGACAGAGAGAGACAGAGAGAAAGAGAAACAGAGAGACAAGGAAAGAAAAAAAAAGCTAAAACAGATACATGGTTCTAACAGAGTACAATTTTGTATTCACAGGATATTTTTGCGAAGCCCAGAGAAAACTTGTTTTTTTGCCACTGGGTGTTGGATATGACTGGCATCTTGGAAGCAAAGGCATTGATTAAGCATGCCCTAGTAGAGGAAGCCATGAGGATCCCATGAGAGATAGGGGTTCCCAACTTCTTCAACACTAAGAATATCCCATTTTGGTTTTGTCTACCTGAACTCCAGCACGTGGAAAGGTATGGAGAAAGTAGGGAGAAGAGACTCAAAATTAATTTAATGCGGTTTCATTTGCACATAGATATACTACATAGACATTTCAAAAACAATGGAAGATTCTGTCAGGATAGCATGGTCACAATAATACAGAGATACGACTATCCCCACTTGAGGATTTCAGGGAAGTCACGTTGGAATCTGTTATTTGTATTAAAGTCTATGTCCTTTCTCTCAATACCCTAGTAGTCAATCCCCTACAGCCCAGGAGACAATCTCCCACAACAAAGGGTTATTTAGCCTCAAATGTCATAGTCCCAAGTTTGGGAATCGTAAGTTACATTTGCTATGAGAACCTGATAGGAAAAGACTGGAGGAGTGAGGGGCTTATTCTGTTCAGAGTTTGAATCCAATCTGAGGTCTAAAGAGGAAAGCAGCATTTAACTACGCTGTGGAATGTGGATGAGATTTTGAAAGATGGATATAGAGTTACAGGAAGAGAACAAATTCCCAGCAAGAAGAAGAAAATGTGGAGTTTTAAAAATGCATTTTGGTCTAGGGGGATCCCAACAGTAAATAAACCAGAATCATATGAGGAACAAGATGAAAAAGAAGGGAGAAGGAAACAGAATTTTCCAGGACTCAAATCCTGGCTGAAGAAGTTACCCTTTCCTTGTCAAAAACCGTTCATTTGTATGGTTGGCGAAAGCCAAATCAACTAATACGCTTAGGTGCCAGAATAACTTCAGATCTGAAAATGAATGGTAGACAACTTTTAATCAGATATCTGTATGTGACACGTAAGGATGTCAAAGTCCAGGGAAGGTTTACTAGTTGCCACAGAGATAGAGCCTGTTGTGAAAGACTTGGAATTGCTCTTATCTTTCAGCCTGTATTATTTGAAATTAATTGCTGTGATAAAAATGTACGAGCAAATCCACTTAAAGAAGGAAAGCATATTTTTGGCACATGGGACCGGCCCCTGTTCAGTTGACTCCATTGCTTTTAGGTCTGTGCAAAGCAAGCAGGTGTGGAAAAAGCAAACTGCTTGCTCCATGGCAGCCAAAACACAGACAAAAAGAGAAAGAACCATGGGCAAGACAGAACCTTACAGAACACACTTCCAGAGACTTGCTTCCTCCAACGAGGCCTCACCTCCCACTGCCTGTTTCTTCCCCATAAAATGGCATCAAGTTGTGAAACCATCCATGGATTGATACACTGAAGAAGTTAGGCCCTCACAATCCACTCATTCCCCATTGGCTGGGAAGAAAACCTACAAAACAACAAACTTCAGGGGCGTTTCATCTCTAAACCATAGTGTGACTGCTCTGGTGATTCGCTGATACTCTTTTTGATTCTACCAGATTCTGCCACCTACACGATCTACATGTTGAATACTTTGACTGTGCTGTTTTGTTTGCCTGTGATCAATGCTCACTGTAGGAATCTTCATGAGTTGGACTGAAGAAGGTCAGTTGGAGGTTCCTGGGGAGCCTGCTTCAGCCGTTCTCCGCTACTTCCATGTTATGTGGAAGTTGGTGTAGGGAGAGTAACTGCATCTCCAGTCAGCAATGAGCTTTTCAGAAGCAGCTAAGGCTGATCTTCAGATTGAGCACACACACTTTAGAGATTCTTATTCATAAACTACAGGTTTCCCAAGCTGTTCACCCAAAGGTGGCCACTGAGTGAAAGCACAGTTGCAAGAAGTCATATAGGCCTTAACACATATAACAGATTCTGACATGACTCTGATGGAATCCTCAAGTTGGGGGACTAGTTTTGTCTTGTTCTTATTCTGCACATTCATTCTTCACATAGGTTCTTTCAGAGTCTTCCAAAATTCTATGTCATGTATTTACATGCACATGAAGTTAAATTAAATTGGTTTTGAGTTCCTTCCCACAGCCTTGTCTAAAGCAACACCTCTAAAGTATGGAAGTTCAGATAGACACAAAAGAAACAGGGCCATACTTGATGGTGACAAATTTGGACACTCATTTCTCTCATGGACTTTCTATGGATTCCTCTGTTAGTCCATGCTTAATTAACTTTCTTCTATGGAGCAAAATACCTGTGCCTTATAGGAAGGCTAAGATGATAAAATTAAGCAATAGGAACAAAACTCTTAGAGCAGTAGTTGATACACAATAAATATATTCAGTAATTAACTAGTACTGGTTTTAGGAGGATTTGGTCAAACCATTGGAGATATATTGATCTTTACAGATCATCCAGAGAAACTTTTGCTTGACAATTTTATGTGTAGCCATTCTTTCCCTTCATTTATAGAACTGTGGCCTTCTGAGGAATGGCTCTAAAGTCTTGGGTAGGTTTAATGGTCGCATACCCACTCTAGAACACAGGCTCCCAATTGGGTGGCTCGACAGTCCTCAGTATCCATGCATTTACTTTTCAAGTCTCAATGTGAATCACCCACTGCCTTGTAACAAACCTGTCCCTTTAGTGCCAGGCATTTAAAAGTCCATCATCAGTGAAATCAGTGGGTTACAATTGCTGGTCTGTTTCTTCACTTTCATCAGCACTGCGGTGATGCTGTTCTGTAGATAAGACTATATTGTGATAATGCATATTGCCTATGAATAAAATCAGAATATAATAATCACGTCTTGAAAAGCAGAGATTGTCCAATAGACTCCATCTTTTATAGATGGAGTTCATGTTGGAAGAGGGTATAATCTAAAGGACTCCTTCTTTCTGACAAAAGATAAACAACTTTTGGAGTCTAATGTGTTGCTTGAATTTTTTTGTATTTGCTTAAATAACTCTATGAAAAAAAACCAAGGAATGTCTCTATAAACAAAGCCCAGGAGGGGAGGGGAACACTGTGCTGGGCTGGTACAGGACACATGATTGAGATATAGTCTTCTATGTACAAACTTAATGTGCCAGTTGTTTTATTTAGGGAGAGAAAGGAGGGGTTGCATCAGAGAGAAAGTCCACAGTATAATTAGGAAACAATCAACACGTTTTTCTTGCTGTCCTAATTTTTTCTTCACTTTAAAATGCTCCATTGAGTTTAATTAAACTTGCCCTAGGCTTATAAGCCTCACAAACTGGGGAACATTTTTTTTGAAACTCGCTTTCCTGTCAGAAAGGTTTTCTTCAAGCTGGCCCAGTACTGCTGAACTTCAAGGTTTCAGGGGATGTTAAAACAACTGCAACCAAATTAATGTAGATTATCTTTATTTTTTCCTATTGATTTGAGCAGAGGAGATGGGGAAGCTGAGCACTGCCAAGTAAAGCAGTTCTATTAAAGATGCTCGATTGGGCAAGCAGAGAGGAGTAGGTGCTTTTGTGCTGTTACGAAGGGAAGGGATAGAGTGGGCATACCCTTGATGAATAATTACTGCCATTTCAATGGATTGCTGTTAAGGATGCCATTTCTTCTCTTCATCTTGATGTCAGTCTCTTCTTTGGCTTTGGGGAACTACTACTTCCCTTTTCTAGCATTCCAGTGCGACTGTCAGCTGCTTAGGTCTGCTTCCAGCAGGATCAATTCCCTACTTCTCTCTGTGGCAGAGGGGATGACAGGCTTCTGATTATTTGAACCGGAAGCAAAGTTCTCCTCTACTCCCAACCCGTCATTCCTCTTGTAAGGATCTTGGATCTGGTCAGAGAGACATAAAAACAGAAAGTGTTTCATATAAATCAGTAACATATCAAGACCACACATAGAGCTTGTCTGTGATTCAGATTCCTTACAGTGCCCAGATCCCAGGACACTCAGTGTTCCAGCAGATGTGTAGCTTCTTCACCATTTAAGCTTTATCACTTAGGACTGGGTTGCACTAACATAATAAACATCCCTGAAGCTTGACTGGCTTGCGCAGCAGAAGGCAGCATCTTGCTCATGTTAGATGTTGCCTAGAGACTGTTGACACTCCACACTCTCTTCACTCTAGGACAAATGGGAAGCTTCTCTTTGGGAACTTGTCACCTTGGCGGCAAACAGAAAAGTGCTACAAGGCAACGACATGAGGGTTTCCAAAGCTTCTGTGTGGGAGCAGCACAGGTTGTTTTCTTTCTCTTTCCTTGACTCAGTCAAGGTTGTCATAGTTGCTGCAAGCATGCCTCTCCTTCAGATAGGTTCTAAGAGGGAGAGGACACAAAAGAGGGGCAGCAGACACTGAACAGCAACACAAACAGACCTTTAGTTCCAGCCAAGTATTAACTGTGCAACAGTGGAGGAATTCCTGCAGCTCCCTGACTTTCAATCTCCAAACACTTACAGTAGTAAAGCCCCATATCTATCTATCCCCTCTTTATTTAGGCACACACATACAAAAAAAAAAGCATAAACAGCTGGGTGGGACCATGTGGCAAGACTTGACCAATGAAGTGATCATCAGAGAAAAATGTTACTTCTGGGATTTGCCATGTGAGATTCCTCAGAATTTCTCTTCCTGAGCTGTAGCCCCTGAGAGACTGCACATTTCCATGGACAAAGTCAATGTCAACTTGGGTGACTGAGTGACTATTAAGCAGAGTAAAGTCCCTGCTGTTGGTCCCACCAGCACACCATCATGAAAGAAAAAACTCCAGCAATGGGTTGTTATGCTAATATAAGGACCAGGTGGTAATTGTTTTCTGCCACAAAACTGGAGTTCCCTGTCTAGTACAACATCACGGGCAGATATGTGCCATAATATTTCTGATACTAAATGCTTTTCTGTTTGAAATACCCAGAGTAGTTTCTAATTTCTTCATTAATATAACTGACACAGGTCCCCAACCTAACCAAAGATAAATGAGAAGGACCTCTTGTGATAAGTGACACCTGTACTGTCTGAAAGAAGGGACGGGGTAAGTGAACTGGAAGAGGAAGAATGTGTTCAGACAGAGTTTAGTGTCATGAGAGCCACAGACACAAGGAAAAGAATTATCTCTGTCTGCAGTCAATTCTTTCCGATAGAAATGAGTTTGGGGAGATTAAGACATTCTGTAACCTGCTATGGTCATTACAGAGTGATTTTTTGTATTTACTACTATGGTTATACTACGTGAAGGCACTGGAAAGAGTCATTGCTAGACATTAAAAAGAAAAATGAGAAGGTGACAACATACAGATTTTAGATAAATATCTTCATTTACTGCATGAAAGATACATTTGATGGCAGTTAGTGGATAAGATGAAGACTAAGAAGCCATTTAGAAGGGTATTATGGTAGTTCTGGGAAAGGCAATTGTCCTAGTTAGCTTTAATTGTCAACTGGCTGCAGCCTAGAGTTGTCAGAGAGAAGAGCTTCAACTAAGGAAGGAATTGTCTAGATCAGATTGGCTTGTAGGCATGTCTGGGGAGTGTTGCTGATTATTTATTGATGCAGGAGGGCCTAGTCAGATGTGGTCAGAAACACCCTTCGACAGGTGGTCATGGATGATATAAGAAAGGATCTAGCAGTTGGATAAATAGAGATTTCAAAGACTGAGGTTTTTCAGAATTTAAAGAACAAGAACCCTGAGAATAACTACCAATAATTAGAAAGAGAGAAAGTTGTCACACGAATAAGTAATGAGTTCTGAATATTTTCATGAGTGCTACACATAAACTCACAGTATTCCTGAATTCTGGGGGAAAAAGGAAAGACTAGAGGGACTATTTCAACATCTCTAGTGACCATGATTGAAGGAGAAATACACTATAAAAGACAGTGATACTCATGACCTCAAAGGACTAGAGGGTTTTACCGAGAATAAAGGAATATTGATTGACAAGACACACAGAAATTGAGAATACAGAACCCATTCCCAGTTTAAGTCAGAAGTATCCCAAGCCTGGAAAATAAATAGAAGACAAAGTCATCCCAGTGAAACAGAAAGTGAATTTTTAAGACTCACTTACATTTCAGCTAACAAAGGAGATAAAGAATGGATTTTGTGCATAGATTCAAGATGTAGTGAGACTGGAGAGATGACTCAAAGGTTAAGAGCACTTGCTGCTCTTGAAGAGGATCTGTATTTGGTTCCCAGAACCCACATGGTGACTCAAAACTGCCAGTAACTTCAGTGCCAGGGGATCTGAAACCCTCTTCTTGTCGCCATGGCCACAGGACTTGCACATGGTGAACACATGTAGGCACTTACAAATACACACAAAATCAAGTAATAAAATGAGCAAGTCTTCCCAAAGCACAAATAAGTAGCTATTTGCCTAGCAGGTGTTCTGGGAATATGTTTGTGCAAGTGATTCCTCAAGTACCTCCATGGTGACTGCATGACACTGGGTCCTTTCTGTTCGCTTTGGAAACAGTCCTCAATCTCATGACATGCTCATTCTGACCCCTCGATGCTTTCATCTCTAAAGGCTCAGCTAACATTTCTACCTATGTCTAAATCTCTCAAGGCCCAGTTTGAGTCATAACTCTGTTACGAAACACTTCCTGATTATAACCAGCTTTCTGGACTATTCTATTCAATGCACCACTGTGCACTTTTGGAATGTGTCGATGTAGGGTGCATCATTATAAGCTGTGCATGAATCACTGTGTTGACTTTGCTCCTCTAAATAGCTTGCAAACGCTTTGAGAGCCTGATCTGTGTGGTGGCTATTATGTTAGCTCCAATTTATTGCTTCATCCCCGTGCTTTGAAGGAAGGGCCCCTTGCCAACTGTAGATATACGTTTCTGTTGGAAATTGAGGTTGGTAGTTAAAATATTTACTCCATCCCTTCTTATAAAGAAATAACTGGATAACTAGATTTCAATTACAATGTTCATTACCAACCCCTGGCTATCATGGTTTGTCTAGAGGATGCCTAACAAGTGTCCATATCTAGAATTATCCAAGTGGAATATGGGAAGGAAGGGAAGACTTCCTGTTTGGTTCCTTTCATTAGAATGGAACTTCTCAGTTGATAGCAGGTACATTCTATAGTGATGAACTCTTTGTATCACTTTGAGCAGGTCACAGAACACATAGGTATTTGATCAAGCACTGTGTGTGTTCTGTGTGTGCAGATGTGCATGCATGTGTGAATGAGTGTGTGTGTGAGCACATACACTTAAAAAGCAGGAGACAACTTCATATGTTCTGCAGAAGTAGTTCACCTTGATTATTATTATTGTTGTTGTTGTTGTTGTTATTATTATTATTTTGACACAGGGTCTTTGAAGTTAAATATCCTGAAGAATTTTGGGTTGGAACTTACTAAAGAGCCCAGGCCAGCTAGTCAGCAAGCCCAGGAGTCTGTTTGTCCTTTATTCCCCAGCACTGTGATTGCAAACAAATACCATTCCACTCAGCTTTTAACATGTGGATTTTGGGGGTGGAACTGAGACATTTTCCTAACCCTTTAGTCAAACATTTTTAGTGGATGTTGCTGTGAGATTCTTTTTTGTTAGATTACCATTTTATTCGGTAGATTGAATAAAACAGTTTGCCCTCCACAATCTGAGTGGTTACCATATAAGCAGTCAAAGTTCTGATGATAACAGACTGAAACTCCTGGATACCCTTGTTCTCATATGTTGGCTGCTTCCTGTTCTTAGTGAGACTTAGGGTCCAGCTCCTCCTTGGTGTTGATCCTATCAGCCTTCCTACTGGAACTATATCAGCCCTGCTGGGCTTTAGCCTCACAATGAGACAAAGCCATTCTCTCCCCCTGGTCTCAGCTTTCTGAGTGTCTCAGGAGATCATAGGACTTGCAAGCTTCCATGGTTCCACAATTTGGACCCTTTTCCAAATATAGAAATGGAGAATGAATAAAATGGACACCTAAAGATGCAGAGAGAAGGAGAAGAACAACTTTAACATACTGTGTCTTAAGATGTTACCCCCTCTTGATGTCTGTGTTTGCAGTATTATTTCCTTCCATTCTGTAAGCTAATCCAGAGTCCTCCTATAAATTTTCTTCTGGTGCTTTAACTAGCCTGAGTTGTGCTTCTGTGCCTTGTAACCCGAAGAATCTCACTGTGGAAGCCTGCTTAAATGTCTGTAACTGTCCTCGCACCGAAGACTGCAGAGAACAGAGCTGATTCAATAAAGCTTGGTGATTAATGATTGATTGATTGATTGATATTATTGGACTTACACGATTGTATGGCTCTGGTTGTTCCTGTGCCTGGCCATCTCGATATTACTGTCTTAACCTTATATTGAAATAAATTTATCCAGACTTTTCCTAGGACAGGATCTAACTTGAGAAAACAGCCTAGATTCACAAAAATAAAACAGATCAGGCAAACTAGAAACTTTTGGCTGAAATCACAAAGATGATATTAGCCAAAGGCTAGATTGTTCCATGAGTATTTGATCTCGCGTCTCGATAGTTGCACATAGCAAAGTGCTGGGTGTAGCAACTTGTGAAATCTTGATAGCTAAATTAATTTAAATTGGCTGGATATGTAGATCTTAAATATTTGAATACACAAAACATGGAATGAATATGATATTGGGAGGTTTCTGTTCAAGATGTGAAGACTGGATAATCAGATAATGGGGGATCAGTTTAACTCTGTTATTGAACTGTCTTCGCTAATAGTATCTAAAGGGGTAAACACCATGTTAAGGAAATCTTCAAAGCATTGGTAAGAACATTAATAAATTAAACAATGAACTTCAAGAGATATGAGAGATATGCTGACAAAATAAAAGTTAGAATATTAGAGAGAAAATATTCCTCAGATCACTTAGATCCCAAATGCTTAATTAGAAAGAAAAGGAAAGTGAGTAAGTAAGATAAAGTTGTCAGATCTTAAAAGGATGCTAAGGCTTTCGTTAATTACACTGGAAGGCAAGGAGATATGACAGCCCATAAAGTAAGTAGGGGTAAAATGGTGCACGTTCAGTCACACCACTTTTTAAAGATGGGACATGCATCCGTAATCTAATACTTTCCATGACCTTGAAAATCAATGGTTCCTCTGCCATTTGTTCCTGATAAAATCAGAACTACAAGTTAACCCTCCCTACTGCTTGGTGTGTAACTTTTAGGCAAACATGTAATGAATATGATATGGAGAGGTGTCTGGTTGGGATGTGAAGACAAGATAATCAGATAATACAGATTGTTGTAACTGTGTTATTGGACTGCCTCTGCTAACAGTATCTAAAGAGGTAAGCAGCATGTTAAGGCTTTGAGCACAAGGATTTGAAGGCCAGTGCAAGGTGAATACATTAAAATGGAATTAGACTATTTTGCTTCAGTATACAGCCAATCCTTCAACAGACGTTGAAAAGAAGTTCGCTCATTTCTCATGGAGTTTCTTAGATGCCCAGTTGGTGAGTCAGCTTTGATCTGATCATCCTTCAAGCTAGGCATCATTAAGGAGATGATAGTCATTTGGTCATACTGAATGCATGGCAGTTGTGGAAGTACTGTCTGGCTGTGTGTTCAAAGGAGGGGAAAATAGAATTGTATAGTTAGCTAGCATTCTCCATGACAAGCACTGGAGGAACAAGGTCCTGAGAAACTGTAGGATCCTGTCTCTGTGGTTTAAGGAATGATCACCTCCAGAAGTACATCCACTGATTGCATTTGTCAACTCTTGAGGGAAATTTTCCATAGACTCCCACAAGCCCTCATAACACCTCTTGGATGGGTATCCATGTTCCCAGGAGAAGAATAAAACTGGAAAAGTATTTTTAAATGCTTTTACATCAGACTGTTAGCAAATGGAGAAGCTAAATTCAGATCTGTCTTATTTCATAACCAATCTAATTCTCCAATCTACAGGACAGAGGATAGAATGAGTCTTACGTTGTTTTATGAAAACCACCTCTAAGTCCATCACTCATTCACTTTCCACCCACCATTAGTGAGAGCATGCTCTTAGGAGCCTTACTTCTTTCAGTCCCTGCAATCATTCCTTGGGAAGACATATCTATTTCCCACTGTGTGCATATTTGGAGGAGAAGCCCAGAGCATCACTCTCATTAATACCACAGAGTCCACTCTCCTAGTCACCCGATTTCCCAGGAGGCTTTTGTGAAGACTGATCGTGCACTAAAATTTTAAAAAGAGGACATTTCTCAGTGTGAAGAACAGAGCAGTGAACCTAATGAGACAAATGCTATACAACCTACTGCATCATGTACTCTTCCTACCAGCTGCCTGTGTCTAGAGACATCTGCCCCTAAATTACAAATGAGACACTATACTAACTATGAAGCTGCTGGCCATTTTTTATGGTTTCTTAATGGCTAGGTCTGACTTGATTATTAACCCATAATTACTAATCTATATTTTTATAAGGTCCTATCTTTCCAAGGGCGCAGCCACATGTGTCCTCTCTTCCCAGCATCACATGGTAACTTTCCACTCTTGACTACATTTCCCAGAATGCTCCATGACTCCTAGTCCCACCTATTTTGCTTCCCTATTGGCCAACAGTGTTTTATTTATCAACCAATAGGACAACATATACACAGAATGACTTCCCTCATCAACCTACAGCTTTGTGAGGCAGAACATCTTAAGACAATGGGGTAAAGAAATGAAGAGGGATGTCCTTATGTATGTTGCCAATATGTGTTGCTTTTATTGGTTGGTGAAGAAAGCTTATTTGAGCTATGGCAGGGCAGAGTATAGCTTGGTGGGAAATCCAAGCAGAGATCCAAGGAGAAAGAAGTCAGAGTCAGGGAAGACACCATGTAGCTATCTGTTAGCAACAGCCACATGGTGATATGCAGATTAGTGGATATGGGTTTATTTAATTGTGAGAAATTGTTTGTTACATGCCTGAGCCATTGATCAAACAATTGTAATTAATATTCAGTCTCAGAGTGGTTATTCATGAACTGGCAGGCAGGAGAGAAATGTGTGGTTACAAGTGCCATACCAAGTACAGCTCTCAAATTTCCATGGGGCCCAAGAAAGTTTTTATTAAAAAAAAAAAAGAATCTAAATGCACAGAAAAGGAGTCGCATTTGGCTTCCTGTTCTCACAGTCTCATGCCAGCAGCAGTGCAGAGATGCATCTCCCAACAGCTGCCTGCAAGATGGAGCCTGCCACCAGCCTCCATGAGTTAAGCTGTGTGGTGGGTTTCTGCAGTCTCACACAGGACTTGGTACAAAGAGGCTACTCAGGCATACAATGTACAACAGATTTAGCTTTTACTCATACAGACAAAAACAGTTTATGGGCCTGCTGCATACAAACTGATGACAGCATGGGGGGGTGATAAGAACGATGCTGCTTGCTACCAACTGTCATGTTGAAAAGCCTAGCAGGGTAGAACCATCAGCCAAAGTGCTCTGGTCTTAGCCATGGCCACGTAACAGTTTAAAACAGTGATCAAAAAAAGATTACAGATGCGCAATAAAGACAGATTCAGCCAAAAGGAAACCTCTCAATGGGTCACGGTGTGTTTAAAAAATGTACATAGGCTTGGGAAAGAAACAGAGAAAGAATACAGACATTTATAAAAAATAAATAGTTCTAAAAATAAAACAAAGTGTTTAAAGAGAGAGGTGAAAGTAATATAAAGGGGAAAAAGTCACATAAGGATGGAAAACACATAGGAATTCTTGATCGTGTATAGTATTGTGCTGATTTTGAATATTTTGGTTGCTGAAAAGCAAAGGACAGCTGCTGGGAGACATGGGGTTGAAAGAGGGACCAATAAAATATACCAACCTAAATATTTTAAAAATGCCTTAACTTTAAAACAAAAGCCAAAAGACTAGATAGCTATAATTACAGTTTTCCTTAGTTATGGTTAAAGATAAATTAGATATAAAACTTTGGACTCACAAAGATAGGATAGATGATAGAGTATTTAATTTTGTCAAATACAAATAGACTAAGTATTATAACTTTAATTATTTTCTTGATATTTTGTTATGTGTAATTTCACAATGTTAAAGTTAAAACCTTCCTTTTTAATTAGACAGAAAAGGGGAAATGATGTGGGATGTCCTCTGTACACTGTGAATATGCGTTGCTTTCATTGGTTGATGAATAACGCTGCTTTGGCCTATGACAGGGCAGAATATAACTAGGCAGGAAATCCAAGCAGCAATACAGGGAGAAAGAAGGTAGAGTTTGGGAAATGCCATGTAGCTGCCAGAGGAGTAAGATGCCAGAGCATCACCAGTAAGCTATAGCCATGTGGCAATATGCAGATTAGTAGATATGGGCTGATTTAATATCTACTAATCTAGTTAATAATATGCTTGAGCCATTGCCCAAACAATTGTAATTAATATTAAACCTCAGAGTGGTTGTTTGGGAACTGGTGGGAGAGAAACTTCTAGCTATATGTTTGAGAAAACTGGTCAGTATAATTCTGGAGGACGATGTAAAGTTTTAGTAGTGTAAGTGAGAAAGTACGCCCATTCAATACTGAGACAATGTCAGATTATTCAGACCTGTGTATAAATTAGAGGGAGGGTCTGAGCACACCTTGAGTGAAAAACAAAGTGGCTGGCAAACAAACCAGAAGAAAGTAGCTGGGGCAGACTTGGTGGGAAGCCAGAATTTGGCTCAATTTGATCCCAAGCATCACTGTCAGTCTCAAGGTGTTTTGAGCAGAGGAGTGGAATCATCTAAGTTATTTATTTGTGAGCAGGTGTGCATATATGTTTGTGGAGGACAGACATGGACATTAATAACTTTCTTAATCTCTCTCTAACTTGTTTTTTGAGTCAGGGTCTCTCACCAAAACTAGAGCTTGC
This sequence comes from Mesocricetus auratus, assembly GCF_017639785.1. Lineage (NCBI taxonomy): Eukaryota > Metazoa > Chordata > Mammalia > Rodentia > Cricetidae > Mesocricetus > Mesocricetus auratus. The sequence continues at coordinate 15,174,724 of NW_024429193.1, forward strand.
TGACTTGACTAGACTGACTGACCAGTCAAGTGGCCCTTTTGTGTGTCTTCTCAGAACTGGTGCTACAGGCATGCACTGCCATACCTAGCTTTTTGCATGGATGCTGGAGATCTAAACTTGTGCCCTCATGCTTGTGTGCCAAGAATTTTACAGACTGAGCCATCTCTCCAGTCCCTTAACACGATTTTGTAGTATGAATAATGAAATCCCAGAGACAGATATTGGGGTTCAAGCTGAAGATCAGAAATGTGAAGCAGCCAGCCACTAGCTCTTACCTGTACCTCAGGCTGAAATGGGTGATCCTGTCTCCACAGATCCTGAGTAAAATGCTGCCTCCACAAATCCCCAGAGGCAAATGCTGACTGCACAACTCTCCACCAAGCCTTAGACTGCAGTCTGTGTAGGAGTGTGCACATCAGTGCACTGACAGGTCAGAACAGGATGCAGGTTATCATGCTCTGTCATTCACCATCTCATTGTCTTGAGACAGGGTCTCTCACTAAACCAGAGCTAGGCTTCTAGGCAGCCAACCTCGGAGATTCTCCAGTCTCCAACCCTCACAGCACTAGTGTTACAGGCACTAGTGACACAGTGTGGCTTTTTATGTGTTGCTCGGACCTAAACTCAAGTTCTTTGTGTACATATTAAGTGCTGCTCACTCTTAACTACCAAGGCACATCTTTGGGTATCCTCCTAATCCCCAAAACTACAACTTACCTTTTAAAAGATATTCAGACCCAGGTGGGGTGGCACAGTCATGTAACCCCAGCATTCAAATGGCATGAAGAATATTGAGTTGAAGGCCAGCCTGGCTACACAATTGCAAGTTGCTGCTTGAGAGTAGATGGTAATAGGAAACAGACAGGAAACCATTCAAGTACTGTGGTAGTAACTCAAAATTGAGGAGGTGGTGGTGGGTCCCTCCACTAGGGAAGGAGGTGAAGTAGAATTAATGAAAGAGGCTGTGTTTCTATCTGGACACAGAGTTGATTGAACTGTTTTGGTAAATGTTGTACATTATGAGAAAATGAACTTCAAATCCAGGATGAATTGTGGTTTGGGGACCCAAGTGAATGAAGAATGGATTTGGAATTTGGAATTCAATAATCCAGGACAAGAAGGTGGGGAGGGGATGGTTTAAGGATGGAACACAACTAGGAAATAAGCATCCTGGGAAATGTACTCACACAGTTGGGAAATGCATCCCTGGATGGAGGGATCTGGAGTTCAAGGAACAAGTCAAGGCTAAGCTGGAAGAGTGGAAGTTCCCAGGTCTAACACTCATTAAAACTCCTGACTGCAGAAGTTTAGGAGGGAGAGATTGAAGAATGAAGAAAGGAAGGTTCTTGGAGGGGAACATGAAAGTGTGCCTCCACTTGGAGACTGGCAGTATCCTTATGACTGCAAACCAACAGAGAGCAGGGTTGGAGAGAAACCAAGAGATAAGAAAGAGTTGTGGGGAGGTTGTCTAGAAAAACTTGTCTGGAGGAAGGAAGATTGAGAACCAGCTAAACAGCCACTGTCGTTCAGAGAGCAGGAAGGAAGAAAGGTGACATCCCAAGACTCAGTTCCTTGAGGAGGATTCTTTCTTACAATAGTCATTTCTTCCCAGGGCTCCTGGTCATTCCCCACGTATCTCCTCACAATTTCTGGTTCATAATTACTTCCAAATGAAGAATGATACCCAACAACCACTTTAAGAGAAGAGATGATTCTTCCCACCATCAGCATCAGCACATAGGCATTGTTGGTATTCTCCTTGTAAGTCTTTTCTGGTAGCATCTACAAGAGCCACTGAAGCAACATCTGTATGCACACACCGGTTCTCAGTTTGGTGACCATTCAAACCATCCACTTGCTTCACTTCTGTCTCAGCACAGAAAACTGAAAGGGTAAGGTAAAATGCTCACTGGCAAATGGCAGAGCCAGGACCCCAGGGTGCTTAAACCCAGAGCCTCTGTTCTTAATCACATCCCCACTTTTGATTTAGTGACTTTCTTGTGCCTGGTGCATTCTCAATAAAACAAATTTTATTTTACTTAAAGCACCCCTCCCCAAGGGCATGTATTAATATTCTAAGAAAAGAGTTGTAAATCTTCCACAAATCCTTATGCTATCTACTTCTCAGGAAAGTATTTCATCTAATGCCCCCATTTTCAAACTCCTTCAGATATGAGTGTAATTGTACACTTCCATTTCCATCCTCCCAACAAGAATTCTCTCATTGTTTCCCTGAGAATGAGGGGCTTTGGGTTTGGGTTTTGGTAGGCTATAATATAGATATCATACAAGCATAACTATGGTTTTCATTATGATATGATGCACACATGTCCTCACTGTTTACATCACTTCTCTGGTAAAGCTTTCGTGACTTGTATCTATAAACTCGGTTAAAAGCTAAATTATATTTTTATATCTGAAAGGGAGAGACACCACTCTACCCATTACCTTTACTATATTTGAATCTCTAAAACTGTTAGGACCTGCCATTTCTACCCTTGTTAAATCATTGTATTTATGATGTTTATACACCTTAAGTTCTTTATGAAGTATATTGATCGTTATTCTCCTATGTAATAGTTATGATACAAATACTCCTAGAGTATTTGTGGTCATAGATTTTAGATTCAGTTCTCTAGTTTTGATGGTAGAACATGAAATGAGAGAATTGTGCTTCTTCTAAACCAATATAACTGGGCTCAACTCCATTTACCTCTTTACAGGATATCCATTTCACTTTTTAGCTTAATGAAAACCAGAATAATATTTTAGTAGCCATGTAAATTGTACTCAACCATTATTTTTGGTTAATACATGTTTTTTGTTCTAGTTGTAGGGTTTCTATCTCATCATAAAATGTCTGTTTTTATTCCAATGGCTTTTTCAGAGACTATCCCCCCAAAACCAACAGGAACGTTCTCATAACTTGATGGGCATTCAAACTCCACCAAGATTCTCACTTTTCCAGCAGTTCAACAAATATAATTCAGAGCCGCCATCTTCAGATTCCCAAAACAGTACATAATTTTAGTAAGTTTTTCTTGTAAATCTCACAAAAGCATAACAGAGAATTCCCAGCATCCAATGAGTCTGCTGCAGACATCATGTGGTAAAACCAATGGACAAATATAAAAATACAAGCCCACAGGATCTCTCTAAATTTACACAATTAGATTCATCACTAGAAGTAAGACTTTCGGTAAGATCTAAGTACACAGGCATTCTCATCTCTCACACTACATTTTACCTCAAACATTAATTTTCATTTTTTAAATCAAAATACCAAACAATCTGTATTTCTGGTTGCATTCATCTCTCTCCCCTTCCTAGTTACCAATGTCCTCACCTTTGCCTAGGAACATGTTAGAGACTGCATAACATTTTACAATTCTCCTATCATAGTATGTATTACACTTGAACATCCTGATTTCTTGACTCCTATCTCTTACATATTTTGTACCTATGTGTAAAAAGTGAAATGTTCCATTAAAAGAGGCAGATAAATAAAATCATTTATATCATGATAGAGTCTGGTTTAAGGGTTTAGGCTTTCTTGAACCAGAAGGGCTGACTGGGTTCAGATTTCACTTTGAGCACTTGACTAGTTTAATTTACTCACTTGAGTAAATTACCAATTCTACTTGAATTTCAAGTTGTCTTCTGTGAAAAATAGAGATGTAAATATATAATGATTTTTATAATAACATATATGTAGCACTGTATTTGGTATATAATGACATTCAGTAGAGATATATATCTTAGTACTGTGGCTGACAAATTGATATTAACATTACATAATAAAATAATGCTCACAGATCAAGGTGAGAATTTTGTAGTAGTGATTATGAATTTCAGTGATAACCTCAAAAATAACTATGGAAGTGTTCATTAAGTAAAAAGATAATAACATGATGAAATTATAGACATACTTAATTAACAAAGATTAGGATATAGGTTGCCATTGGCCAATCCTGATATAATCTTCTTAGCATCAAGAAGAATGAACATTGTCTCTTTGTGGTAATCATCACTAATTGAATAAATACATATTAATAATAATTGATAGCAACATTAAAATGAAGTTACTTCAAAACAAATAGAGAAGTTTACAAAAATATATATGATCTAGAGAAACAACGAAAGAAAACATCAAGATAGACAAAAAAAGCAAAATTACAAAAATGTAAAAAATGCAAGGCCAAACACACTTGTCACAAAAACATATGCGTGATATTTATTATGAATATGACAAGACCTAGAACTACTTAGGAAGCAAACCTTTGGGCATGCCTGTGAGGCTCATCTAAATTAGGTTAGACACTGAACAGTCTTCAGGAAGACTCTTCTAGATTAAGTTAATTGAGGTGAGAAGAGGTATCCTCCCATGAGTTGAAATCCCGGGTATAACAAAAAGAAGAAAAGTGGAATATCAACATTTTTCACTTTGTTTCCTGACAATGGATGCCATCTTATCAGCTACCTCAAGCTCCTGACACCATAATTTCCCTTCCATAGTGGTCTGTACCCTTGGACTATGAGCTGAAATCAACCCTTCAGTTCTGAGCTGCCATTGTCAGGTATTTTGTTACAACAGGTAGCTAGCACAGTATGTGAATGCATTGTGCATCCTATGATTCTTCTGAGAGTGACAGTTTTAAAAGTTAATTCTAGTTTTATGTAGCAAAATAATTCTATATGTATTAAAATGGAAGACCCACTAACAATCAGAAATTACTTTTAAGTTTTCTGCAACAGACAGTTATTACTTCTTTAATCAGACAGAAAGTAGATTGAGTTAATGCATGTTAAACTCTCATTAGAGTATCTGTCACAGAGTAAGCTCAACTTAAGGGCTGGCCATTAACATGGCTGTGCCAATATCTTCTGAGTGATATGTGAAAATCAAGATACCTTAGCAATGTAAAAAAATCCAAGACTTTACAGCATACCTGGTCATATTTGTGGGCAGTCTCTGGGGTGAAACCCTATATAGTGATTTCAGTTACATGTGGTGTGGCTCATTCATCATCATCATAACCCTTATTTGGAGACTAATGAGTGGCATATAGCATATACTTACTTCCATTATTTTCACTAAAAGAGCAATAATGGCATTTAAATTGCTCTGCAGTTTATAAAGTGGCTCTAGTTCTATTTTCTGAGATAATAGAAAAATTAGGCAAATTATCATTTACATCCTTTTCCTTCCTCATCATGTAAATGCAGCTATTGGGTTTATTTAACTCAGCCGTTGACTTGTATGTCAATCCTTTATCAGCTGTGTATACATGCATAAATGTGAATGAAAGTGTGTGTGGTTCCTGTCCTCTGAAAGCTTATTTTTTATTAGCATTGCCTAAACTGAAGAAAATAAGAAGAATTTAGCTGAGCTTATGGTTTCAGAGGATTAGATTCCATGAAGGCATGACATCATGAACAACTAACTCAATATACCACAAGTCCTTTCAATTTTAAAAGCCTGACCTCAGGGGCACATTTCCTCCAGCAAGGCCCTACCTTTTACCCCTTCCAAACAACCATTAAATGGAAACCATTCAAGCCACACGTTCTACTCTCCAGTTTTCATGGGCTCATGGTCATAGCATAATGCAAAACATTTAGTCTAACTTCAAAAGTCCCTGAGGTCTTTTACTGTCTCAATACCAGAATCTTTTCTGAGACTTCAGTCAATCTTTTAATCATACTTTCGTAAAATCAAAAACAACTTACATACCCACTTCCAACAGACAATGGCACAGAACATACATTACCATCCCAAAAGGGAGGAATGGGGGCACAGTGAGGAAATACTGGACCAAAGTCAGACTAAAGCCCAACAGGATGAACTCCAAATCCCATAAATTCATGTCTGATGTGGAAGGGCTTGTAGCTAGCTAGCTCTAATCTTCCAGCTTTGCTGCCTGCAAGATTCATCTCTCCCTCCCTTGACTGTAACATGCAAGAAATATTCTCTCATATATATTATCATTACTTGAGTATTCACACCAGTAACAGTACTTACCATGGCCCCAAAACACATCAGACATTTTTTTATGCGTTGTATAAGTACTGCACATAACTGCTTGTGGCACTGGAAGACTGAGACTAGGGAAAAATAGAGAATGAAGCAAGAAAACAGATACCTGAATAGAGGGAGCCATTATAGGTTTAAGAGAAAATTGGCAGTAGGAAAATGTCCAGGGATTCACGAGGATGACCCCAACTAAGAATCTAAGCAACAATGGAGAGGGTACCTTAAATGCCCTTTCTCTATAGTGAGATTGATGACTACCTTAAATGCCATCCTAGAGCCTTCACCTAGCTGATGGAAAGAGAAGTAGAGATCCACAGTTAAACACTGAGTCGAACTCCTGGAATCCAGTTGTAGAGAGGGAGGAGTGATGAGCAAAGGAGTCAAGACCATGCTGGGGAAACCCACAGAAACAGCTGACCCGAGCAAGTGGGAGCTCAGGGGCATCAATCTGACAGATGGAAAACCAGCATAAGATTGAACCAGGCTCCCTGAATGTGGGTGGCAACTTGGGAGACCAGGAAAGTGTATGGGACCTCTGACAGTGGAACCAGTATTTATCCCTGGTACACGAATGGGCTTTGGGAGCCCATTTCCTATCCAGAGACACTCTCTTAGCATAGATACATGGAGGAGGTCCTAGGTCCTGCCCCAAATGATGTGACAGACTTTGATGATCCCTCATGAGAGGCCTCACCCTCCCTGGGGAGAGGATGGGGGATGTGATGGGAGGTTGGTGGGGGGGAATGGGAGGATGAGAGGGAGAGGGAACTGGGATCTGTATATAAAATAAGATTGTTTTTAATTTAAATAAAAAGAAAAACTTTTACGTGTGGATGATGTGTGAAAGTTCATGTTCAATCACCCACACGCATGCACAGAGATACATTATGAATGATATAAAATTAATGTGAATTAATATTTTTATAAAATCATAACACACATCTAAATATCTCAAATGATGAGCACTTCGTTAAGCATATAAATTTAAAGAAAGATTTATTCTGGAGACTGAAAGACATAAATAAGTTTGTCTTTCTCAGTAAATCTCTATTGCTTTTTAATGTATTCCATTCTTAATGGTATATGTAGAACATTCTATATTGATAACTCCAAGTTTATATCGTCTCTAGATTTTTGTCTACATCTGATACTTGTGTCAGGTATGCCTTAAAGTTTCTGTGACTTTTACAATTGCAACCATGCATTCTACTTGGTCATCTCTTAGGATAACTCCGCTTTCACATTTGTAAAAAACAGAGTCAAATATTCCAGTAGTTTTCTGTAATGTATGGATTTCTTTCTTCCTTTCCATGGTGTAGGACCACAAAAAGCAGTAAAAGAAACACAAGTAACCACCACTCTTTCTGCTGAAATTTCAGTAACTCCTTGTAATCACTTCAAAGATGTTCAAGAAGTACTTGTCTGTTTCGTTTCTAAACTGGAATGAAACGAGAGCAACCTGATATGCTGTAGTCTGTAAAACACATTCTCATTCACCAAATGGAAGGTTCTAGCATGTATAGCAAAACACCACAGAATGCTGTTTCCTTAGGCAAAAACAAACAGCCCTGTTTAACCTGACACATGGGTGCTCTCTTGTCAAATGCTTTCACACTATTACAAAATCTCAAATCCAGGCAATGAGGATTTTCAAAGCACATTAAAAATGGTTATCTGATGTTATCCATGACTGAAGGGCTTGCCCAGATTCTTCTTCGAACTAGCCAGAAACCCGCTTGTTTTGTATCTTCGTTATTCAAAAGCAAATCTCAACCATATTTCATTCAAACTGCTCACAAGGGGGGATCTTGGGAGGCAATTTTCAACCCTGTGATTTTAGAATCTATTAAACCTCTTGTTCTTATAATTATCTTCACATTTTCTCCATTACTTAATATAGATGGCAGAATAAAGAAGCTGCAATTTTGATTACAAGATTGTTTTAATCTCATTATTTCTTCATATCCACATTTTCTCTTTAATTTCTAATTTGAAACATATTAAAATAATAAAAAAATTTTCAATGATTTTAATATTAATTATTTGACAAGTCTAAGATCCTAATCTTTCAAATATCTTACTTATGTCAATGAAGCACCTACAATTTAAGCACTATGAAAAATTTTAATTTATCAAATAAATGAAGAACATTATATTTAATTTGATAATGCAACAGTTATCAAATTGAATTTGAAGAGGAGAAATAGCACATTATCAGAACCCCTAAAATAGCGCTTCCTGCTCTTTGCTATACAGGTTAACCTGGTATCTCTCAATTCACTTTCATGGTACACCCTGTGAGACAGACATGTCCCTCTGTCACACATACCTCTGATCCAGGAACTGCATCATATTCTTAGAATCAAAGGCCAATAATATGCTGACCTCAAGAAGCTCACAGGTCACAAACTGAAGAATGGCTGACATGGCGTGATGAAATGTGTGTGTGTGTGTCTGTCTGTCTGTCTGTCTGTCTGTCTGTCTGTCTGTCTGTCTCTATGTCTGTGTTGGACCATTTTAGGAACCTGTGGATGTTCCTGAATTTATTAGAGTGAATTGGATTTCTTTTTTTTTCAAAACAGATATAGAAGTACACTTTGATGACTGTGGTATGCATTTATTTACAAAATTTTTGCAGATTATTTGTTCTGTATAGATACGTGCACAGTTTCCTCTGCTTTTAGTGTTTATAAGGCATTTGTGAAAGGGTGGCACAGGGGGAAGGTGTAGGCCTATGAAGATTCCATTTTCCTCTTCCGGATTCTGTGAAATACCCTCTTTTTCTTACTAACTTAGGAGGTGAGATTCTACACAGTTCAAGTTGGTCCCACATCAGTATGTTCTGGAACAATGCAATATAGAGAAACGAGCAGTAACCTATTGGAAAGAGGAAACTCTGATGTCCAAATCTAGGAGTGTGAGGAAAGAAGGGCTGAAAACCTCATTTCTAGTACGATACAGATAAGAAAGCCCTAAGGAAACTAGACAGTTAGACTGGACGACTTGACCCAGATACCTTTTCTCCCTCATGGGCCCTGTGTTTCATTACAACCTACACTTAGAATTCAATAGAAAAATAAGGAGAGAAAGAGGAGTTAAAGAGAGGAAGGAAAATAGCAAAGGGGCTGTGTTCCTATCTCCACCATTGACTTAATATCTGATATTTTGGGGGATATTTCTTAAAATCAAAGCCTTAATATATCATCCAACATTGTTTTTAATATGCATTCTTATGTGCCTACAAATGTCTCTTGAGCTGTCTGCCCCTCCCACTGTGTCTAGGGGTTGTAATCTCATATGGTTGGTCGATATCCTAGTTTTTGATAAGACCAAAAGCAGCTTGAGGGGGGGAAGGGTTTATTTCATCTTGACAGTCTATAACTCATCATGAAAGAAAGCCAGGGCAGGAACTCAAAGCAGGAGCCCAGAGGCAGAAACATGCGGAGGCCATGGAGGAATGTTGCTTACTGACTTGCTTGGCTTGCTTTCTTACATAATAACACAGGGCCATTTTCCAGAGAGTAACAATTTTGCCAGCGGGCTGGACCCTCTCATATCAATGATTAATCAAGAAAATGCTCTATAGACTTGCCTACAGGTCAATCAGAAGGAAGCATTTTCTCAATTGAGGTTTTCTTTTCCAAGATAACTCTGGCTTGGATTAAGGTGACAACAAGCAAACAAACAAACAAAATTAACAATCTAACTAACTAACTAACATCAGTGAGATGAACAATTGGTGATCCCATGTTATGTTGCTGTTTCTTCCAAATTGGAACATTTCCTCCATGAAGAAATGAGGGAACTTCACGAAGCTAATGAAGCTAACCCAATATACAAGCCTCAGAAATCTTTCAAAGCTTATTAACACTCACAAGTCTCCTTCCCAAGGTAACAAAAAAGTTGCTAGAGAAATGAGACTATCTGGTGGAGCTAGCCAAATGCTGTTCAAAGACCTCTAAGGATGCACACATTTTAATGATCCAGTTGTTTGTGGGGGGTCATCCAAGTTCTTGTAAGCAACCCCTCACCTGTGTGCCAGTAAGTAAACTGAATACATAGTGGTCATTTCTTTGGTCTGTCTTGGTGGTTTATCTGAGGTGCTTATATGTGTGTTCCCATCTCTTAGGAAAAGTCATGCATTGTTCCAGAACATACTGATGTGGGACCAACTTGAACTGTGTAGAATCTCACCTCCTAAGTTAGTAAGAAAAAGAAACTTGCCAGTGACCGTAGTACCGAAGACACCAGCAGTCTTGTCAGGATCCATTGCCCCTTTCTTGTCAAGTAGGTGCAGAATCTTGTATTTACCCAGTTAAGAGGGTTGCATTATCGTTCAGGGGAGGAAATCAAAGAGTTTGTTTGCTATAGCTTATTTTAGTTATTCTTTGCTGTTTACTGAATTGAAGAGCTGAGAACATGATGTTTTTGGTCTCTGAATTTTGTCTTCTTTGATATTGTGGAGCCTCATGTTTTTGACCTGAATAGGAGAGTTGGAGTTAAAATCAAATCAGTATCACAAAGGGATACATTGGTCAGAATTTGACAAACTAACGTTCATCTTAACCAGTCACTGAGACTTGTAATTCACTCAGCTACTAGTATATAAATATCATGTTACTTGCTCTAAACACTGACAATGCAAAGGCCAAAACTATATCATTGCTACTGGCCACATTGCCCACCACCCATTTACTCACAAGGGTTAGGTGCATTCAGAATTCCAGCCCAGTGAGCTTGGTTCCATCTTCACACTCTTACATCTCATTTATCTGACTCCTTGGAAACCTCACAATTCAGCATGATACTCTCTTCTCTGGCCCCTTCTCTAAAGGGTTTTCCTGTCTTTCTATATAAAATCATCCCCACAATACTTCAATGTTCACAGTTAATTTTTTCATTTTCTACCTAGAATCTATCATTAAAAATTCATTTAACGTCTTTAGTAGCTATCAATTGGTATCTGTCTATATCTACTCTCTATTTATCTATCATTTATCTATTGTTATTACTATGTCTATACCTGCTTATCTTCTATCACCTATATCTATCATCTATCTATCTATCTATCTATTACCTAGTTATCATTTTCAACTATATCTTACTACCTATCACACACACAAGCACACACACACACACACACACACACACACATATGTGGAGAGAGAGCTATCCATCTAATCTAACAATTATTTTTCTCCATGTAAAATATCCCCACTAGAATTTCTAAGAAACTTGGATCGTTTCCGTTCACATCTCTACTCAGCACTCACAGCAGTGTAACTACTATACAGTAGCTGGTCATGAACAAATACATACATTAAAGAGATTTGGAAGGCGCAGGTTCAGGACATTCCTATTTGTTTCTGGTTTCTTTGCTAATAATACATGATGATTCCTATCCAATCCTCAAAACTAAAGAGTGAAGCCTTCAGCTATGATAATTTTGTTCACTGTTTAGTGAAATTCTGCTGGCAATGTAGTAAGCTTATACATAATTTTTAAGCCTCAAAAACTATGCGAGATTTTTTTTTTCTAAATTAGGTCAGCCCTTCCACAAATTAAGATAAACTTTTACCTTTTTAGGAATGTAATGATGTATGATTCACCAAGTATCTCAGACCCTTTTTCTTTGTTAAATAAAACCTAAAGGAAATAACTAATTAGTCAATTTGAATGATTTCCAAATAACATCACCAGTCTGTGTTTGTCTACACTATCAAGGTGAATAATTCATTAGCATTTATGAGAAGTGCCTGGAGAACACCAGCAGTGGGAGTACAACAACCTGGAATGGTTTTTAAATGACCTTCCAAGCAGCTTAGATTAACATGGGCATTATTCTCCCTGTACAAATCAAGTTAGAATTTTCCACGTATCAGGTCTCAGAAGAAGGCCATTGAGAGAGCTGCTTACAGAGGAAGCGACCTTCTGCCTATTTTAGCAGTTAGATTCTGTTTTTCTCCCATGTGTGTGCATGTGTGTGTGTGTGTGAGTGCGTGTGTGCCTTTGTGTGTGCAAGTATGTGTGTTTGCTTGTGTGCGTTTCTGTCTATGTGAGAATCAGAGATAGAAACGGGAAGGTGGGGAGACAAGAAGCCAGTAAAAGTAGAGTAGAATGGGGACAGAAAAGAAATAAAACAGGGCTGGGAGAGAAGAGATAAGAAGAAAAGGAGACATGGGATACATTAAGGGATGGAGGGAGATCGAGAGAAGAAACAGAAAACAGATGTGAGGAGGCAAGAGGAAGAAAGGGACAGAGGGAGGGAGGGAGGGAGTCACTGGTGGGAGAAATGACAAGTTCTGAGGCAGCTTTCCCCTTGACTTGGCATACCAGGTTGCCAAGCGCCCAGGAGTTCTCCCAGGTGTGCAGGGTCTCCTGACTTACTACTGATTAAAAGTGTAAATTGCAACACAAATGGGTAAAAAAGTAATTGTCACATTGCTTCTCTCCTGTGAGGTCACACCCTGGTTGTAGCTGAGCCTGCTGACAGGCACACCCCTCTTGTTTAATAAAATTGTATTAACTTTATCCCTGCCCATGATTTGTGGCTTTCTCACGTTGTGAGGAATAAATAATAAATGATTGTAAAGTACTTGTACATATGAAATGCCACATAAATGCTTAATAATAATCAGCTTAGTCCAGGAAGCCAGGGGGGTTGAATAGAAATCATTGCGTATGACCATTCCTGTTTATGTGTCTAAAATCATTCCGTATGCCATGTCTCCTTCCAGCCTTCCAGCAGATTTAATTGTCGCTCATTCAAGAATCCACTTCTCTGCAAACTAAACAACCTTTGTTCCTCCTTTCCCACAGTACTATGATAGCAGAAAACAATTTCAACCATTCTGCCTTTGTCTTCTAGTTTCAGCTAGGTTTCTAGAAAGTCCTCCGTCCATCTCAGTTCTTCCAGACCCCTACATAACTGATTTGCAGTATCTTCACCCCTCCGGTTACTTTTGAGGAAATATCTGCCACCTACTCTTGGGTTTTCTTCAGTTTAGTTCATGACGAAAGCCAGGTGGGTGAGTTTGCTTCTCGCCCATGATCTTCATTTCTGCATTTCTTGAAACCATTCATTCAACAGCTGAGGACAGAATGCTGTGCTAAGTGCAGAGATACAATAGAACCCAAGATCCTATGAGTTTTTCACCCCCCCAATACAAACAGATTATTCTTGCTCAATGCATATAACCCCACAACCAGGGTAAGGTGGCCATTTTTAGGAAGGTAAATAATGAAAGAGGCAGGAAGTATGATGTTTTGCCGGGGTCTGTTCTACTTCGCTTTTTCTTAAGTGTCTGTGTATATTCAATGTAGCAAATTAATTAGTAATTAATTTAGCAAAATTCTCTAGACTTGAACTGTGATACAGATAAGGAAAAGGTTCAGTCCCAGAAAAACAGTCCCAAAACCCTTTTGCTTGCTATGTAATGGTAGAAGGAAACCTTTCGCTACCTCTGTCTGCCACAATCTGGGCTCTGGGGGGTTAGGGGAGGCTTAGCAAGCATCAAACACTTGCTGATATAATTGATCATGTGGGTTTGGAGAGTAAAATTTCAAAAGAAAGATATGATATTCTTAAGTTTTGTTAGTATACTTAATGGCAAGATAACACGCTTTTTAAAAGGGAAAATAAATAAAACAAATGAGAAAACCTGTTACTGTCCACTTACAGTGGCCATTTTTATTACAATATTTGTTATTTCAGGCTGTTTCTCATTGTTTATGTCATGTATAGGTGTGACCTAAGGCATGTGTGCCTTAAACCCTTGGGGTTACATTCCTCATGAGTGTGTTCACTTCCTCTACTCGTATCTGTTGGTTTATGAGTTTTCTTTTGATAAAATATATCAAAAATATAACTTCTTATAAAATGTTTTTCATACCCTAATGATGGCTCCATATTTTAATATGCATATTAATTATTTCAAATATTTGCATATACATCAATTGCCAAAATAAACGTCCTCATGGGGGAGTTGCTAGGTGGAGTCATTATTTAAATTAAGGCATCTGTTGCATTGCCAAACAGCACTACAAGGGGGATTGGACACGTTTGTATTCTTATCCCTGGTGTGTCACACCTCTTCCCGACACCCTTCTTCCTTTTTATGCCCCATACACCTCTTAATCAAATGAGTTACTCTCAAGAAAGATGTACTGGATGTATATCAGTTTAACATTTTCCTCTGCTATCCCATTTCTTCCCTCATGGCACAAGAATTAGTGAGCCTTGGGTTTTCCAACAGGTGGAGAAGGCTGAAGGGTGGGTAATTACTTTTGGTGTAGCCATCAACATCCACGTTTAGTTTTTCCTGCTCCACTTCCTCCAATTCAATTAGCCTGTTCTTACCAGGGGGAGAGTTTTCAAAGCATCAGATGAGGTGGTACCTCATGATTAATAATTCATGACCAGAAATGAGGCTTGGGAAAGGTAATAATGTCCTTCAAGCTGTTTTCTCTACCACTCTGTCGTTCTTATTTGCATTAAATGCTCTGTCTCAATCAATAAAGTACACATGCATAGTTACACTGCCCCATAAACCAAAGATCCAAAACAGGAATTTGTAAGCATTCTGAAGTCCTAAGTTCCTTCAAGAACTGAGCAGAAGGCTACAGAGTCTCATTTAAAGGGAAGACCTGAACTAGCAGGCCACATAACCCAGAACAAGCCCAAAAGGAATCAAAAGTAAGTCAAGACAAGTTGAATATGTATGGACTCAATTTTCTGCTCCCAAATTCCCAATGAAATAAAGAAATTTCTTCCAAGGTGGTATAATTATTTAGATCTTTTGTAAGGGGATATGTGAAGAGGACAAATGTGAGAACACTGATTTGGAAAAATGTGTAAAATATAGGGCAACTCAATTACGGGTGTTGAGGCATGGTTCACAGTGGAATTTATTTTGCAAGTCTGCAATGGAGGATTCATGTTTTTTTCTTGCCAAATACTATCAGCCATAAAATGTCTAAGGCACTGATCACACCCACTGCTTCATGCTCTGTTACTTGGCATTCTTTTAAGTTCTTTCTCAATTGTCATATCTCCACAGGCCATAACAAGGGACAACAGTCAGCAGCAATTCAATTTCGGCCTCCATCTGCTGGCAATAAGAACATAAGGGGGAAATTAATGTACACTCACACACTTGTCATTATAATATTCCAAATTTGTTTTTGTAGTAGGGCTTTCCTCCAAGGAAATTAAAAATATATATATTCTCAAATTTCTTATGAACAACTCACCTGGTGTATGACTAAAATCATCTCTGTTTTGAAGATGTGGAGATAATAAAAATCATCCAAATCAAGACTACAAAGCTTTTCCTGGTGCAATGTAAGAATTAGGAATCCTCTCTGGAAACCGTAGTAGTATTTCTTAAAATGCTGATAACTAGTATCCTAGTCATAAAGCAGGCTGTATTAACAGATCACTGTGCTAGATAAATGTACAGTGAAATGTTTGCTCTTTTACCCAGAGCAGCATCCCTTTGTTTTTCTCCATGTAGGCAATTCTCTTCTCCTAAGTACAAGACCCACAATCCCCCCACCAGCCTTGTGATCTTGAGAAAACTGGTTGAATTTCCTTGCCTCTACTTCTTTCTCTCTGAAATGTAAAAAAATGACAGAAGGTCACTCCTAGATTTGCTCTGAGAAATAAGCAAAACTTTCTTACAAGATCCCATAGCATGCAGAGTGTGGTCATTACTTTAGCTACCAGGGGTGTTTACCAAATATTGTTCCTTGTCAGATCAGCATCACTAACAGCAGCTCAATTTTAACCATCCTAGAGCTATTATCCAGTGGTTGATGGAAGCAGAAGCAAACACCCACAGCTAAACACAGAGCTGAACTCTAGAATTCAGTTGCAGAGAGGGAGAACTGATGAACAAAGGGGTCAAGACCAGGCTGGAGAAACCCACAGAAACAGCTGACCTGAACAAATGGTTGCTCATGGACCCCAGACTGATAGCAGGGAAACCAGCAAAGGACTGTTCCAGACACCCTGAACAAGGATGTCAGTTTGGAGGTCTGGTTAGTCTGTGGGGCTGCTGGTAATGGATCAGTATTTATCCCTAGTAAATGAATCGACTTTGGGAGCCTAATCCATATAGAGGAATACTCTCTCAGCCTAGATACACGGGGGAGGGCCTAGGGCCTGCTCCAAATGATGTGACAGACTTTGAAGATTCCCCATGGAAGGCCTCATCCTTCCTGGGAAGCAGAAAGGGTATGGGATAGGGGGTTGGTGGGGGGCAGAAGAGGAGGGGAGGGAGAGGGAACTGGGATTGACATGTAAAAGAAGCTTGTTTCTAATTTAAATTAATAAAGGACAAAAAAAAAGAAAAGCTATTGTAGACCCACTGTTTCATTTCTCTCTCTGTAAATCTGAGTGTGTGCATGAGTGCAGTGTGTGTGTGTGTGTGTGTGTGTGTGTGTGTGTGTGTGTGTGTGTGCACGCGCGCGTCTGCTTCTGGGTGTGCCTGTGTTACTGGTTATGGAGACCAGAGGTGAGTAAGCCTTGGGTCCCTTTCTCATATATCATCCACTTTGCTCTCATCGGCCTGGAACTCACTGATTAGAGTACACTGGCAGCCAGAAAACTCAAGAGGTCTGCTGTCTCCCCTCCCCCAGCTCTCTGGTTACATGTGTGTGTCATTGTTCTCAGCTTTTCAATGTTATTTCAAGGAATCAAGCTCAGGTCCCCAGGCTTATACTTTCCCTATTGTGTTTTCACCCCGGCTCTGTTTATATTTTTAGAGTAGTAATTTTTTTGCTCCAGCTACTAAAGACAAAGGAAATTACTTGTGAGTATTAATGATCTGTATTTGATTTGACCTCTTCCTTCATTATGTTTACTAATATGATGCCAGTTTTTGAAGAAAACACAAGCCATGAAATGAACAGGCACTATTTCCTAGCTATTCTCCATGTAATGAAAGAGTTTAAGTCCCTCAAAGTTGAAAATGGAAATCTGCCAGTCTACTATTTTCTTTCCATTCTCAAATCAATGTCCTTTCTATAAAGAGATATTAGACTTAAAGTTGACTTTGATTAAAAAAATAGCATATTTAGGGTTGAGGTAATTGTAGAAATAAGCATATATCTTCATATGCATACAATAACAGCAGTTTATTTCTGGTGGCTTGTATTGTGCTTTCTGGAGAAGATTTAATGACAGATTTCTGATGAGCAATCCCATAAAAAGCCATTATGAGCCAATTATCCATGGTGCAGGCTTGAAAAGTGTACTCATGCTCATTTCAAACTTCAGGATGATCTTTGTTCTCTAGCTCAGATTTCTGGGATGTAATGTAATTTAAAAGGAGGTATATGCACCATGGTGTCAACAGGTGTGACCAAGTGGAAAGAAGCCAGTCACAAGAGTAGCGGAAGAATGTCACTGAATGGTCCCAAAACTAAACCCAATTTGGAGAAGTCCAGATACTC
Organism: Mesocricetus auratus; assembly: GCF_017639785.1. NCBI lineage: Eukaryota > Metazoa > Chordata > Mammalia > Rodentia > Cricetidae > Mesocricetus > Mesocricetus auratus. Next base: position 15,192,215 of record NW_024429193.1, read on the forward strand.
TATTAGTCTTTAGCAGTTGTATCTGAAAATGTCTTTCTTCCAAGAATTTAAGGCTGCTACATAAAGAGAAACTATGTATTTGTAATCAGTCAAATCCTATACTTGCTGTGAACTTGGGAACTTTTCAGGAATCAGACTACAGAAATTGAAGAACATTTGTCCTTGTTGTATGAATTTGCCTCTTTTGGATATATGCCTAAGAGTGGAGTTGCTGGGTCTTCCGGTAGGTTTATTCCCATTTTTCTGAGGAATCTCCATACTGATTTCCAAAGTGGTTGTACAAGTTGGCACTCCCACCAACAGTGGAGGAGTGTTCCCCTTTCACCATATCCTCTCCAGCATAAATTGTCATTGGTGTTTTTGATTTTAGCCATTCTGACAGGAGTGAGATGATATCTCAGAGTTGTTTTGATTTGCATTTCCTGGATGGCTAAGGATGTTGAGCACTTTCTCAAGTGCCTCTCAGCCATTTTAGACTCCTCTATTGAAAATTCCCTATTTAGTTCTGTAGCCCACTTTTTAATTGGATCCTGTGGTGTTTTGGAGACTTGCTTCTTGAGTTTTTTGTAAATTTTGGAGATCAGCCCTCTGTCAGATGTGGGGTTAGTGAATATTGTTTCCCATTCTGTGGGCTGCCTTTTTTTCTTGCTGACTGTGTCCTTTGCCTTACAGAAGCTTCTCAGTTTCAGGAGGTCCCATTTATTAATTGTTGATCTCAGTGTCTGTGCTACTGGTGTTATGTTCAGGAAGCTGTCTCCTGTACCAATTCGTTCAAGGGTACCACCAACTTTCTCTTCCAAGAGGTTCACTGTGGCTGGATTTATGTTGAGGTCTTTGATCTATTTGGACTTAAGTTTTGTGCATGGTGATAGACATGGATCGATCCGTATTCTTCTACATGCCAGCATCCAGTTATGCCAGCACCATTTGTTGAAGATGCTTTCTTTTTTCCATTGTATATTTTTAGCTTCTTTATCAAAGATCAGATGTTCATACATGTGTGGGTTAATTCAGGGATTTCAATTCGATTCCATTGGTCTACCTGTCTATTTTTGTGCCAATACCAAGCTGTTTTCAGGACTATAGCTCTATAGAGATTGAAGTCAGGGATGGTGATGCCCCTGGACGTTGCCTTGTTGAACAGGGTTGTTTTGGCTATCCTGGGTCTTTTGTTTTTCCATACAATATTGATTATTGCTCTTTCAAGGTCTGTGAATAATTGTACTGGTATTTTGATGGGGATTGCATTGAATCTATAGATTGCTTTTGGCAGGATTGCCATTTTTACTACATTGAGCCGACCTATCCAAGAGCATGGAAGATCTTTCCATTTCTGAGGGCTGCTTTAATTTTTTCTTTAAAGATTCAAAGTACTTCCAATACAGGTCTTTCACTTGTTTGGTTAGCACTAACCCAAGGTATTTTATAGCAGCATTATTTGTAAAAGCCAGAAATTGGAAGCAAACTAGATGCCTCTCAACTGAAGAGTGGATAGAGAAAACGTGGTACATTTACACAATGGAGTACTATTCAGCAGAAAAAAAACCAATGGAATCCTGAAATTTTGCAGGCAAATGGGTGGCACTAGAAGAAACCATCCTGAGCGAGGTAACCTAGTCACAAAAAGAGAAACATGGCATGCACTCTCTCATATATGGATTTTAGACATAGATCTGGGGAGTGCCAGCCTACAATCCCATGGCAAGAGAGTCTGGGAAACAGAACCTTCATTCAGTGGCTGATGCAAGCAGAGGCCGACTCCCATGGCTAAGCACTGAGCAAAACTCAAGAAATACAGTGACAGAGAGGGAGGACTGATGACTAAGGATTAAGACTGGGCTGGTTTAACCCCCCAGAAACAGCTGACCTGACAAGGGTTAACTCTTGAATCCCAGACTGATGCCTGGGAATCCAGCCTGGGACTGATCAAGACCCCCTGGATGTGATTGTCAGTGAGGAGGCCTAGGTAATCTATTGAGCCTTGGGTAGTAGATCAGTATTTATCCCAGGTGTACAAATGGACTTTGGACTCCCATCCAACAATGAGAGATGCACTCTCACCCTGAATCTTGGGGGAGGGTCTAGGCCCTGCCCTGGATGAAATGACAGACTATGGACACCCCCATGGAGGGCCTCATCCTCCCTAGGGAAATGAGGGGGTATTGGGGGGGTTGGTGGAAGGAAACAGGAGGAGGGGAGGGAAACTGAGAGGGACCTTGAAGTGACATGTGAAGCAACCTTGTTTCTAATTTAAATTTAAATTAAAAAATAATACATATGAAGAAATTTAAGAACAGCCAAGAGGCTAAGGACTGAAACTGTCCACAAAGACTGCTAGCCCAGACCATACAAATACACACAAAGAACAACCAACCAGGATGACTTCCAATTAGTCTTGCAAGTATTATTCTTAGCTCTGAACTATTTACAATTTTATCTATACCTCGATTTCAGGACAAAAATGGAATTATTAAATTCTAAGATTTCATGAACCAAGAGAGAGAATAGTTTTAAGAAGAGAGTTCAGTGTGGATGGAAGTATAAATCTAAGAATGGAAGGGAAGAAATTGAACATGGACCAATACTGATAGCACTGTCAACTCAGGAAACTGAAGCAGGAAGATAGCTTGGGTTCACCGATTTAAGACAGCCTAGGCATCGCTGTGAGATTCCCATATGAGGGGGGAAAGTAGAGTATGTTGAGATAATAATTAGCTTTCTAAAGGAAAAGAAACTGGCATACTAAATTAATATAATTTAGGAGAGTTGAAGAATGGAAATATTTACAAAGAGGAGAGTAAGGTTTAAGGAAACTACAAAGGATATTGTTAAATATCCTAAGGAATAATAAGTTCTCATTAATGATGATACTTCACTCTGCATGTGAAGGAGGGAGAGGAGGAAGTGGCTGTGAGAAGAACACGGGACACCGGATAGGGAGAGCCAGTTAACCACAGGCATCCACAGGGAACGGAACCAACACTCTAATCGCACTCTTGTATACACCCTGGATTTGCAAGCATAGTGAATGACACTGATGTTATCTAAGGGTTCGAGAAAGCCTAACATGGCTGACATCTCCTGTGTCTCTCTCGGTCAGCTCAACTAACAGCTTTGTCTCTAAGAGGGACATTTAAAAAAGATAATTGGGCATGACATGATTGGATTTCCAACAGGCTGGATCCCAGCCACAAACTTAAACTTAGTTTGCTTATTTATACTATGCTTTGTGAGGGCCAAACATTTGAGAATCATTGTGTTTTTTCCCTTCCTTAATTAAAAATCCCAGATTGTCTCAATGGCTCTGATGTTTGAAAGTTTCAATTTTATTCTTGTAAATCATATAAGCTTTAAATATACAGTTATTTTCAGAATTTATACCAATGAAGTTTACCAGTGGTAATATGTCATTTTGCAATCTCAGTCACTGCAAAGGTAAAATTTGACAGAAATTTCCCAGATTTCTGAAGTTCTTAGGAAGAGGATCAATTGAGATAAAATCAGGAAAAATTTACATTTATATCTTGCAACACATTTCTTTTAAGTTTCTATTTCAAATGTCTATTTTACAGGGATTGAACATATTTACAAATTAAATAATCATTCAATGTATTGGAAGGCAGTATTGGTAAAGTAAGTTTTGCCAAAACTCCATATTTTCCCTAAAATTAACAAGAACACTGCTAAGTGGTTGTCGAAGACATATTTTTAAATGCTTTTAAAATTAACCAGTTGCTTGCAATATTGGAGAATGGTTTATTCAAGAAATTTGGTTGACTTTCAATAGTTTCATTCAGTTTGAAATGGTTAAGCTTGCCCTAGTCCCTGTCGTCCTTCTTCCTATCACTAGGAAGTTTCAAAAGGACGCTAATTATGAAACACAGTGATGGAGAAATCGCTGCAAGGCAGAGAAGGTTTGGAATTTCCCCCCAAAGCCCTATCCCTGCAGAACTGTCAACATCAGGCCTGCCTTCCAGTCACTTGGAAAACTCTCTTCTAGAGCTTTTATGTGATGACCTAAATCTCAAGGGCCAAAGAAAGTTGTAGGTTTGGGGATCTGTATGCTACTCTCCACAAAAGGATTAAAGTAATTGATTAATATTGTACCCCAAGTAAAAAGAAAATAAGAGTTCTGAGTCCTCAAAGGGGAGTTTGTACGTTTGAACATATCCCTGGCAAACGCAGAAAATCACTTGCATGGGCAAAGCTGTGTAAATGCTAAGAAAAATCTTAAGTCCTGTCTATTCTTACCCATGTCAGATCAGACCTGATATTTTGTGTAATCTTGTCAAGAAATTGTACTGGAAGAACTGATATCTTCATGCAAAAAAATGCACTGAGTTTCCAACCCTATACCATATATACAAATCAAATCAAACTGGGTAACCATCCAAAATATTACATGTGAAATTTAAATTCTTAGAAGAAAGCTAACTGAGCCTTTACTGTCCTCAAGCAAGGTCATGCTTTTAGATAAGACACTAAAAGTGAATTTGTAAATGATAAATTGGACTTCACCAAAATGTTCTCAAATCACTTTGGTTCTATAGAAAGTATCAACAATACAGTTCAAAGACAGCCTGAGGAATGCGAGAGAGGTTTCAAGCTAAAGTTCTGAGAAGAATGTGTATTTAGATTATACAACACACCCTTGCAATTTAATGATCAAGAGAAAATTAGCACAATTTAAAGATAAGTCAATGACTCAGTATAAATTTCTCCAAAGAAGATATGCGGATGGACACTAGGCATATGCATATTCTCATCCTTAATCTTTAAAGAAAATACAAATTAAAAGCACAATGAGAGAGCCTTCTTATAGACTAAAGGGTAAAAGTTACAATAGTATTGCAAATCCCTGGGAAAATGGAACTATATTACATTGCTGGTGAGTATGTGAGACAATGAACCCTTCTTGAAAGATTAGGCAACCTTCCAAATGCTAAACACAGAGTTCACATATGATGTGACTCAAGTCTCCATCCCTACCTATATGACAAGTGACATGAAAATATTTGCCCACATCATATATATTGTAATGACATAATTCCTATCAGCAAGAAAAGCCCCTAGATCAATCTGCATGTTCATCATGAACTAAGAAATAGAACTACAAACTATGGTATATGTATACAAAGGACTACCATTTAACAATAAAAAAGAGTGAAGTACTGATACACAGACAACACAGATGAACTTGGAAAACACTGTACCAAATGGCAGGAGCCTGTCTCAGAAGAGCATAGCCCACAGTTTTATATTTGTAGAATATTTGAGACAGGTAACCCCACACAACCAGGAACTAGTGAGAGATCTCCAGGAGTTAAGTGCAGTAATTGTTTATTGTTATATAACTTGCCGGTACACTGAATCATGCCCTCTATGATCTATAACTGTATCTCAATAAAGCTGTTAGAAATGTATTGAATTTCATGACATCTTAAAACAAATACTAGAATATAAGATAAAAATAACTTGAAATGGGTCCTGGTTCCTGAGAGACAAATTCTTAGATGGGCAGTCCAAAATATATCAGCTTCACTGTTACTTAATGCAAAAACAAAACAAAAGGCCAACTTCAAATGAAGTCAGTAAAAGTAGACAGATGGTTGAAAAATAAAAGATAAGAGTAAACAAACAAAAATGTACACAGATATTCAGTAAAAAATAAATAAATAAACTGGAAATGTGGCTTCCATGAGCTGAATTTTGAAATATATGGATTTGACCTGAGGACATAATGAGGCTGAATCTGATAAATAATATTTTGTCTTGAAAATGTGTTCAGTGAGTCAGGAAGTTGCAGCCTTTTGAGAGTGGAGAGGAGAGGGGAGAGAGCACCTGACAGAAAGGCGCTTGATCCATTGTAAACTCAGTCAGATACTGGCTGACCCCTGAACTGACACACTTAAGAGAGTCCACTGGGGCAGAGATAGGATTAAACATGAAACAAACAAAAAGCTAGCAGCAATAACAAATCTTAACTGGCATTTGTAGCACCGCGCACAAACAGTGTCACATACTCAGGGCTGGTGGCTCAGGGCTACAATCCCAGCGCTCTGAAGTCGGAGGCAGGGAGACCTCAAGCTCAAAGGTGTTCCCAGGTTCATAGGGAGTTTGAAGCCAGCCTGGGCTAAAAGATCTCCTCAAATAAAGAAGCAACAACAACAACAATAACAAAAATTCAGTATTTTTTGCTGTTTTAAGCGATAATTTCAGAAGATCTTTTTTTGCATATTTAACTGAAGCCTCAGAAGAAACAGAGGGGAATGAACAGAACAGACTTCAAAGACATAATAACAAAATTTTCAAAATGGGTAAAAGACATAAAATCAAACTTATATGAACGTCTAAAATCAGCCAAGGGAACAAAGTGAAGGAATTAGGATAGTAGGCATAGCAGAACAAACTGCACAAGAGCAAGGGTGACGGGATGTGGTGAAAGTGACCGAAAACCACAACTCCACACTGTTTGGGAACAATAAAAAAATTATTATTAGAAATCATGGAATTTCTGGTCAAATATCATGAGGGTGTCAAAAGGAAACAAAACCAACAAAAGACACGTCAACTATGTCTTTTATATACAAACCTTAGTAAAACTACAATGTTGGATGGAAGATTTAGATAAAGTAATTTACAAGCAGACATAAAGGTAAAGAATTGAAGAAGAAAGCTTCGAGGCTGAGGAGAAATGAGGATAGCTGGAAAGTCTATCCTCCAAACGAGGAAGACCATTGAAGGTGGAACGTGTGTTAAAGATAAGCAACTCTCATTGTTTTCTCTGAATTTCTGTAAAATTCTTGTGACCACTCAAAGCACAATTACAGCACCGTCTCTTGTGGTTTATGTAGTATAGAGAAGCAAAATAGATGGTGACAAGGAGACTAAGATGTGGGAGGAAAGGAGTATTTGTGCACACACACACACACACACACACACACACACACACACACACACACAGCAAAACCACAAAAACCCAGCATATAAACCTTACAGTTGCAAGCATTATTAATTCCATGTGAAATGATACAATATTAGTCCTAGTCTCATTATGCAAAATTAAGCAAGTGTGCATATTTTCTATATGACAATTGCTAAAAATAAGCATAGACAGCAACGTAAAAGGAAATTAATGAAGCAATAAGTTGACCCAATAGATTAAAAGCATACACAAAGCAGAAAGGGCCTGTAAGTAAAGGTCTGGGAGAGGGCAGAGAAGCTTTCTCACAGTGGCACAAAACAATGAGGATGTGTATCTTCTTATACCTGATAAACAAACTCAAGCAACTATCAAAAGCTTTCCCCCCAGGAAAACTCGGCATCTTGATGGTTCTGATTGCACTCAATCAAATATGTAAGAAGAAACCTTACCTATACAGAGAAGCAGAGTGATTTCTAACTCAGCAGTAAGGCCAGTGCAATCCTAGTTGACAAAGATATTAAAAGACAGTTGCACGTTAATCTCCCTCATGAGCAAATATGCAAAAATGCTTACAAAATATTACAGGATTGGATTTTAGATTTATTCACAGTATCCAAATGATAAAAATAGTCAGGTATACAGAGAGAGAACACAGTCGATGCGGTATGTTCATAGAATTCTGCTTAGGAATTTAATCAGCAAGTTATTGAGACACACAACATGGGTGAATATTAAAATCCGCTGCATGAGAGGCATTGGACACAACAGGACAAAAGTTGCAGTTTCTTATGCTTAGAGATTTAAAACAAAGAAAGAAAATGTGATGAATAGCTCAGGAGTAACTTCAGCCCTTGGATCACAAATGTAGCACTTAACTGATAAATCCCCAGAATTCTGTGATGGTCTATATTTCAATAAGGAATTGGACTGTACAGATAAAGTAAAAAATCCAAGAAGCAGTTTTATATTTAAGAACAATGAATTGCCTTCTACATTAATTTCACATTTAAAAGTGCCCAAAATATTGACCTCTGTAAATGCCACATATACTGAAGTTTTGGGTAAGTCATTCACATATGAACCTTTTCAAAGAGTAAAATGAAAGGATGAATATTTGTCTGATTGGATTAGCAACTACAGATGATTTTTTTAAATAAGCACAATGAGATGTCGATTTAAAATACACAATAGAGTTCACTACACAACTCTTCATCTTTACTCTATTTATTCCTTTTCCTGATAAAAACGATGGGAAATTAATTAGACTTGCCAAAGTTTACACCCAGGGAAATTTCTCCTTTGGGATTTCAATGGCCAATAATTAACACAGTCCTTCACAAAAATGCACTTATCTGAAAAAGCCACATTCTACGCCCGCATTATGCAGACGTTGGTATTGTAGCTGTGGAAGGAACTGTGGCAGCCTCCCTCTCATGCATGGGTCAGGACTAAGCAAGCCAGCTCTTTGCCTTCTTCGTTTTCCACCCTTAAATCTCTGGTCAAATAGACCATTTGAACAATTGACTCTGGTTGTTACTACTTCTATTCCATTACCACAAAATTTCCTCTGCTCAAATGCTCATTTTTAAAGGCAAATGCACCAGAAAAAAAATCTCTGCCAAACATTTCTGGTTGTTCCCATATTCCATGAGCTTCAGAGTCCCGGTTAACTTGATGAGCTGCTAATGCCTCTTCTTCTTCTTCCAACTGACTCCATACAAAGAAAGTTGGAAGAACAAAAATACCCTATTCAAGGACATAAAGGGGAAAAAAATGAATAAATGCGATTTTCCCAAGACCAACGACTCAGCCCTCAGATTTGCCCTTTAGACTTCCAAAGCTTTGGGGCTCAGGAGTGTGTTGGCCTGCTGAGCATATGGAGTCTAATCCTGGCTGTTCTCAGACACAGAGACTAAGGAGAAATGTTTCTACCAAAATATAAGAAAACAGAAAAGGTCAACATGTATGAAAAAAAACCCTGAAGTATGGAAACTTGGATTTTACAAATGACTGGATGTGGATGGCATAGAGAATTGTTGCAAAAGTATTGTTTGTTTTTATTTTGTCTGGAGACATGACTGAGTCAATAAGCTGTTGTACAAGTGTGAAGTCCTGAGTTTGAATCCCAGGCATCTGTTTAGAAAACAACGTCAGGTGTGGTTGAACATACCTGTAATCCCAGAACTAGAGAGGCAGAGACAGGCAGATCCCTGGAGCCCACTAGCCATATCCCCCTCAATTCAGTGAGCTGAAAGGTACATTGTAAGACCCTGTCTCCTGAGTAAATGTAAAGAATGACCAAAGAAGACACTGCAGGTTGACCTCTGACCTTCACACAAATGTGTGCACATATGCACAGGTCCCTTCATGTAAGTATGCACACACACCACCTTTGTGTTTCATTCTCAGTGTAAGCAGATATCAATCATTGTATCTTCATATTTGTGTTTTCTACCATCTGCCACAGAATAAATTCATGTATCATTCTGAATGAGTAAATGGATTTCCCAATTTTAAAATGTAACTTTTTAACAATTGGAGCATAAACACACACATAGTACACTGGGTTGACATTGAAAAAGAAGGCTAATCGATGTTGCAAAAATAAGTAGAACAGTCGGAGTAAGAATAGAGGAGACCAGGATGAGAGATACCATAATAGTTGCAGTCATTGTAGCTTTAAGGAGAGAGCTGACACTAGTGAGATTTCCAGAGATCTACAAGGATAACACCAACTGGAACCTAAGTAATAGCAGGGAGACTACATTAATATCCCCTACCCGATGATAAGGTTGATGACTACCTTATATGCCATCCTAGAACCTTCATCCAGTGACTGATGGAAGCAGAGACAGATACTCACACTTAAACACTGAACTTAATCCCTGGAACCCAGTGACACAGATGGAGGATTGATGAGCAAAGGGGTCAAGACCATGCTGGTGAAACCCACTAAGAGTGCTGACTGGACATGGGGGAGCTCTTGAACCCCAGACTGATGGCTAAGAAGCCAACAGGGGACTAATCCAGACTCCATGAATGCAGTGTCAGTGAGGAGGCCTCAGAAATCTCTGGGGCCTTGGGTAATACATGAGTGTTCACTATGACTTATAAATGAACTTTGGGAGCCCATTCCACATGGAGAGATGCTCTCTCAGCCTGGACACAGGAGGAAGGGCCTGCGTCCTGCCCTGGATGAAATGACAGACTCTGGAGATCCCCCCAAAGAGGGCCTCACCCTCCCTGGGGAATGATGTGGGGATTTCATGTGTCTAGTGGAGGGACAAGGTAAGAGGGGTGGGAGAGGGAGCTGGGATTGACATTTGAAGCATGCATGCTTCTAACTTAAATTAAATAAAAGAAACTAAAAAAAATAAGTAGAACAAGTCAAAAACTATGGCTGACTCCCCCCTGAGGGACTCGAGAAAGCATGCTGTTTTCTTTAGTGGTGTAGGGATTAAGTTGCCCATGTTAAAAACAAAACAAAAAACCCTACCCAGGTTTGAGAAAGCAGCCCAACTACTAATACCAATTGATTAAGGGGATGAGGCATCATATAAGAGGCTGGACTGGAGAGAGACTCAGTTCAACACTCTGGCTACTCCTGCAGAAGAATTGTCTTCCATTCCCATCAGCCACCTGGCAGTTCATTACCATCTGGAACTCCAGTTCCAGGGCATCCCCCTCCCTCTTCTGGCCTCTGTGGGCCTTGTTTGTGCACACATGCAGAAAAATACTTATACACATAAAATAAAAATAAATAAAATGCTTTTAAAGTAGAAAAGGGCTTGTTCAGAAGAAAGCTCTCCGTGGGAAAGAAAGTGAAATGGGGGAGGGAAGGCGAAACTGACCAAAGTTCAGCTTTCACACTTATAAATAAGGAATAAAATATTTGCACCACCGTTGAAAAATATCTGTAAGATGATGAAGAGGTGACTTAAAACTTAAAACTGGAGGGCAATTCCAGACTCAGATGCAACCGACACTGAGAAGGACTAAGGCAGGAAGCTTATGAGCCCCAGGCTAGCCTGGGCTACATACTGCGTATTGAGACCTTGTGTCACCGAGGAGGATGAGGAGGTGGAGGAGGAAATAAAGCAACAACAGCAAAATATTAGAGAAAGGATACAGTGAATGAGAGGTTCTGGATTTCATAGTAGAATTTAGAACGAAAACAAGATGGAAAGAGTATTAACAGAGGGAGATTCATACTTTAGAGTATTCTGTCAGTTTGTTTACCTTTAAGAGATGATCTCCAACTGGTCTCATGATTTATAATATCTATTGATCTGTGTTATGTATCATCCCCTTTTCTCCACCAGTACGGAAGATCCAGGACACTGGAGATTTTTGTTTTTTGTGCTCTCTCTATGCTCACTACCTAAAATTCCATTCGATGTTGAATGAATGAACTGATTTTTGATTAATTTAACAGAATCTGTATGTAATATTCAGAGGTGATAGCATTTAGAGGAAGGAAGCCAACTGTATTTTTAGCAAAGCAATTAAAGTCCATTAGTTTCACATTTCTCCTCTGTTAAAAACAAAAGCAATATTTCCCTTAAAAACTCTCAGAACTCCAAAACTGCATTAGTAAACACGTTTCTTATGTGCAAAGAGGGAATAGAACAAAACTTGTTTATCCAAAGTCTAAAAATTATCACTCATAATAATGTCATAAAGAAATGTTTTTTGTTGTGTTTTTGTTTGTTTGTTTGTTTTTTGAAACAGAGTTTCTCTGTAGCTTTGGAGCCTGTTCTGGAACTTTGTAGACCAAGTGGGCCTGGAACTCAGAGATCTTCCTGCCTCTGCCTCTCAAGTGCTGGGATTGAAGGCATGTGTCATCACCACTCAGCAAGAAATGCTTTGTTAAATTGGAAATTTTATCAAAATGGGGCTTAAAGGGAAACAAAGAAGACAGCTTGAAAAAAAACAAAATAAATCCCATAAAACAATTAAAACAAAATGAATCAAAATCCCCTACCAATCTAAAAGTATTAAAAAGTAAGTAGCCAGATAAGTTCAAAATAAGCCAAAGATAAATAGAAGTACATGAATAAGAGGGGTGTTTATCTTAGAGAAAAATGACCATCACTACTCAGTGTTATAGGTATATAGAAATGACTTGCAATATACTAAACAGAAATGGAAAAAAAAGCAAAACTAAAAAGGGATCTTGTGAGATGCTTCAGCTGAAAGAAGTGCTTGCCTTGACCTGGGATCCCACATTACAGAAGGAGAGAAGTCACTCCCTCAAGCTGTTCTCCAATCTCCACACACTCATCATGGCACAAGCATACCCACATACACACAGATAGATTGACAGACAGACAGGCAGACAGATAGATAAAAAATGTTCAAAGGTAATTTCAAAACTCCAAATAATGAAAAACATATGTATATATATTATGTATAATATAAGCTTTTAGATACAGTATATATGGATGATAATTAGTTGATATGTAGAGAATAGATAAACAGACAGTATGTGTTCTCATGAACAAATGCATGTGTGCTTGCTTTAGTACTCTGAGCTTCAGAATAATCAAGTCAAGACTTAAGTGACCTGAGATGGAAAAGCAAGGCTGACAGGGGGACAGAATGACAGTATTTTCTAAACAAAGTTAGCATCTCTCTTGGTTCCAAAGTGAAGATGCCCGAAAGCCTAGGAAAAGTCCATGAAACCCATTTCCTCCATCATACTCCAAATTCGCCAATTCCATTTCCTCAAGCAGCACTTCTTTTGCTCAAGACTAATCAAAACTGGTACTTTTGATATCTGTGATGGTTTTGCCTGAGAAGGAACTCATGTTTCCTTCCAACACAAGACGTAAAACAAACGTTGGCCTCCATGTGAGTTACTTTAGAGTTGATTACAGAAATTACGAAAGACAAACGGGAAAGGACACAAAAGAGAGAGGGTAATAGACGTGTGTATTGTATAGGACCTGTGGAGGATGAAGTTGGCTCGGTCCCTCTGAGAACATCCTGAGGAATATAGAATATCACTCTCCGAATAATGTGACAACAGGTCATCTCGGAGAATCATGAGTCCACTAGCTTCTGTTCCTCCTAGTGAGAAGACACCCCAGACGGCATCAACTCCTGGTCACATCCAGGTTTCCCAGACCCTGTTCCTCCCAGCTTCTGTGAACGAGAGAAGCTAGGGCAGAAAGTGATAGACACGCACACACTAGGTCTTCAAATCTCCAGGATTTCTTGAGGCACAGATTGATGCTAGAGCCAGAAGCAATGTGAAGAGTATACCGCCCAGATCAAGTTCTGTTTCTTTGACTGAACATTTCTAAGTTTGCAAGCTGGACAACCATGGTAAATTCCTTTCCATTCTTTCTAGTCCATTTGATCAAATTCACTTTGACAATAGTGAGAGATGTTTCTATTACTTGGATTAAGAGTTTGTTAAAGTTCAAAAAAACTGTGTTTAAAGATATGGAACACAAACATGTACTATAGTTTCTGACTTATTAATGAATATTACAAATATCTATGATAAATACGATGTATTTATAATTTTACAAATGTATTACATAGCATGTGAATCATATCTTGCTTGTATCTTGCAGTCCTATTCTTTAGCTATAAATTCTAAGTTTCTTAAAGAATAGGATATCATTATCAAAAAATATAATGTATGGGGGAATTGCAGAGAGCAATATGTCTGTCGTCCAACTTTCCATCTCTCCTCAAATTCATATCCTGAAGTTTGAACCCTAAGAATAAAGCATCAGGAGGTCTCACTTTGAGAAAATGATTAGGAAATTATTGTGTGTGTGTGTGTGTGTGTATGTGTGTGTAATTCTCTATCAGCTACCAAATTCATGTGTTTACTTACACATTTGTGTGCACATGTGTGCACATGCCATGGTAGGCATGTGGAGGACAGAAGACGACTTAGATGAGTTTCTTCTCTTCTTTCACCAAGTGGGTTCCTGGGATTGAGTTTATGTCCTTAAACTAGAAACCAAATGTCTTTACCCACTGATTCAGCTTGTCCTTTATCCATACTCAAATTTCAACACACACAACATGCTTTATATACTGTACATATTTTGTACACATGTGGGTAATTCGGACTATGGGGTGCCCTTTTGGATCATTCCCTCTGCGTGCTTGATTCTTTGTTGACTGGTGTGTATATTATTACACTCATTTGCCTATTTGGTATAAGCTTCTAGTCCCACCCTCTTGTGATTTCCCATATATCAAAGAAGGTGAGACATCTGCGAATGTTTGTCAACAGTCCTTGAAGCAATTTCAAGGTGCTACTAGGAGACAAAACAGTGGTAATAATGATTTTCCTTCTTCTGGATCCCATTTTATGGTAGTTGATGCATTTACTGTAAGTAGCCATCGTAGGAGATGATGTGAGTTGATGCCAACCTCCAGTGGAATGATGCTTGATCTGCATGATCTCCGCCTTGATCCGGGTTGCACACCTTTGGCAGCCTTGTTCCCAGCAGTAATGCCAACTCCAGTATGCTGCAGAAAGGTAAGACTCATTGTAGCTGTCCACAGTCTGGCCAGTTGTGGCTTTGTTGTCGTCACCCTTGTACATCTCTAACCCTTTTCTATTTTTCCTTCCTGTTGTTGTCCAACTCTTCACATCTCCTCAGATTAATATGCTGAAACTTGATACCCAAGATGAAAGTATCAGGAGGTGTCACTTTGAGGAAATGATTAGGCTGTGTGCTTGTGGAACTAATACCCTTATGAAAGGGATTCCAGAGAGCTGACTTGTCCCTCCCATCTGTGACTACTTAGCGAGGAGATACCATATTCACAGCAGAAAAGTGAGAGCTCCCTAGACAGTGACTCCAAGTACTGGATCCTCAGCTTCGGACTTCCAGCCTCTCAAACTGCAAAAATAAAATCCTGTTGTTTCAAATCACCCAGTTCATGGCAAATTATCCTAGTTATTCAAGTTGGTAAGACTTTACCCTAGTGCTTCACACTCTTAATTCTTCAAATAGTGCTGTTGGAAGTACCTCTGACTTTCTACTTTTCAAAATTGACCCTCATTCGTAATATACATGTTTGTCAAAAAAATATACTTTTTGCTTCTTTTTGCCTCAGAACTTTGTAGAGAATTCCAGAATATTTTTGTCTTATGAGAGCAAAATTCAGAAAGTAGTATGTCTTTTACTACATTATATTTCTTGTTTTCTGTTTGTGTGAAGTAGGGAAGGCTGACACTTGCCCACCTGAACCCCCTTTCTCTCAGCTTCTCACCCAGGTCCTATTCTTGCACTTCTGAGGCTCCAACTGTCACCTGCCCACACAGGCACAAGTGTAAATCTTGTGCACTTAAAATTCTGTTTTGGCATTTGTTTATCCAAGAAACAGAACCAAACACAGTAGGGAATACAATTTTGATGGATTACTCCAGTTTCTATTTAGAAGAATTTAGCAGAAAGCATATCTGAATCCAGGGAGATTCCTAACAAGACCTTTCTCTTTATTGTGCTCTTCTTGCTACATGTACAGCTTCATATGTGTATGTGTTTGTGAATATTTGGATACACACGTGAAGACTAGTGGTTCAACATTGGCAGTCTTCCTGAATTATTGTCCAGCTTATTTTTTTGAGGCAGAGTCTCTTTCTAAGATGGAAACTCATTGATTCACCTAAGCTGGTGGCCAAAGAGCTTCTGGAGTCTGCTTGTCTATGTCCCATTCTATCGTCCAGCATGATAAGGTTACAGACGACAGACATGCTCCTTAGTACTAGGCTTCTTCATGGGGCTCTATAGATGGACTCAGTCCTCATGCCTGTGTGGCAGCTCCTTTACTCTCTAAGCCAAAATTTGCTTTGAATAGCTTTTCATTGTGTTAAAAATTTGTTATGGAGGCTCTTATGTTCATAACTTAAGTAGACTTATTTTTAAAAATAGACATATAAACCAAATAACCACACATTCAGAAAAAATATCGCAAAGACCAAAACTGGATACAAAAAAAGAGTATCAATTCATGTTAAGAGCAAAGGAATAGAAGAAAATACTAAGAACTTAGTGATTAAAGAACTAATGTACAAAATGGAGACCTGATTTCATAAAGCAAGTTTGTTTTACTACAAGGTACTATTAAATATTACAATCAAATATATATTAATGAATGAACTGCTGTTAATATATTAATAACTATATACATAAAATATAAATAGTTACTTTTACAAACAATGTCACTTATACTAGTCAGAGTTCAGCAGAAGCACTAGGTGGAGACTAGAGTCTAATACTTTTAAGAATGGTTGAATGCTAAAGTGGAAGAAACTGTTGGAATTTTAATAACAGAGGGAGTCTCTCTTCTATCTTCTTCTGTTGTAAGTTTCTTTTTCCCAAGCTCCCTCTCACATGCATGGTATGTCTACAGAAAGGCACACTCTATGGTTGTGCCTGGTTAGTAGGTCTCAGTGAAGGCATAAATTCCTTTCTCAGTGGAAAACATATGGAGCCCAAAGAAAGGAAGAAAATATACTGGCTGAAAAACAACTAATTAAAGCTGGTGACTGGACCAGAAATATCTTCCAACTTTTCACTAAATCATTTAGAATTAGTCTCTGATAGAAAGTAGGAAACTTAAAAATCTTGCTTGCACATGGTGGCCCAGATGAAAAAGACACAGAACATGCAGGCTTAAACTAGCTACATTTCATGGGTCTGTGGCTTCTGTTAAACTTCCGCAAACTGCATGGTGTCCTCAGAAAGAAAAAAAAACAGAGCAATTCATCAATGAACACATTTAGCAAAAGTGCAGTGTGGTGAGACTGGAAAAACACTAGGTAGCTAATTTCAGGCACCAGCATCACCTTTCCAGTTACCTAATCCAGAAAACTAACATATATTCAAGTCCTTATTCTCACCATAATTGATCTGACTCTACCTTTTCAAGTCTTCCTAAACATTTTCTTGAGTCTCATCTGCATTCCAGTCCCATTGACTTGAATCAGGAGTAGGCCACTTCCTCTCTAGGCTATTAAATTAGACTTCTATCTGAGTGTCTTTTCCTCCACTATCACAAGTCAAACTCTGACATTAACACTCAAATATCTATTTCTCTTAGCTCTTGAGTCTGAGAGCTACAATGACTTCCCATTGGTTCCCAGTGAAAGAACATGCTCACTGAGCTGACCAGTGAAATAAGTTTGACTAGTATTTCTCAACTCTGATTCCTTCTTCCTCATATATGTTGATCATGTACAATTCCTAGGTAACTTTGTTGTAAAATAAACGGGTAAGTCTAAGCTATGTGATACTGTTTTTAAACTACAGAACTGATTTCATATGTACCAGTTATCACTTGTTTTCTCCCTGTATCTGTTTGTTTTAGATAGCTATATAGTATGGTACAGTGTGTAAACATACATTAATATGACAAAATTCAACACCCCCTTGTAATAAAAGTCTTGGGGATATCAGGGATACAAGGGATATATCTAAACATAATGAAAAAGTAATATACAGCAAGGCAATTGCCAATATCAAATTAAATGAAGAGAAACTCAAAGTAATTCTACAAAATTTGGGAACAAGACAAGGTTGTCCACTCTCTCCATACCTACTCAATACAGTACTCAAAGTTCTAGCTTGGAAACCAAAGGGATATAAATTGGAAAGGAAAAAGTAAATATTACTCCCAGATGATATGATACTGTACATCTACAGCTGGTAAACATCTTTAGTCAAGTGGATGGACGTAACCAGTCTTTCTCTGTCCCACCTACCAGCTCCCAAATAACCACAGCAAGTCTTCTTATTAATTATGAAAGCTTGGCCTTAGCTTAGGCTTATTTCTAAGTAGCTCTAATGACTTAAATGGACCGATATCTATTCATCCATGTGCTGTCACATGGCTCCTGGCTTTTACCTCTCTTTCTGCATGTCTTGCTTCCTTTGTGTTTGGCTGGCAACCCTGCCTTTATTCTTCCCAGAACTCTGTCCCCACCTAACCTCTTCCTGACTAGGTATTGACCACTCAGCTCTTAAACCAATCACAGTGACACATCTTCACAAAGTGTAAAGCAATGTTCTACAGCAGATGCATACAAGATTAATTTAAAAAAATCAGTGGCTCTCTTATATACAAATGATAAATGGGCTAAGAAAGAAAACAGGGAAACAATACACTTTACAATAGCCTCAAATAATAATTTAAAAAACCCTTGGTGTAACTCTAATCAAGCAAATGAAAGACCTGTATGATAAGAACTTCAAGTCTTTGAAGAAATGAATTGGAGAAGATATCAGAAGATGAAAAGACCTTTCATGCTCATGGATTGTTAGAATTACATAGTAAAAAATGGCCATCTTACCAAGAACAATCTACAGATTCAATGCAATTCCCATCAAAATTCCAATAAAATTCTTTATAGACCTTGAAAGAACAATACTCAACTTCATATGGAAAATTTAAAAAACTGATCTGTACAAAAAAACCAATCCTGTACAATAAAAGAACTTCTAGAGGTATCACTATATCACTATCTGTGATTTCAAGCACTGGTACAGAGATATAGTAACAAAAACAGCATGGTCTTGACATAAAAACAGACAGGTAGATCAAAGGAATTGAATCAAACACCCAAATGTAAATCCACACACCTGTGAACAACTGATTTTCGACAAAGAAGATAAAATTATGCAATGGTAAAAAGAAAATATCTTAAACAAATGATGCTTGTCTAAATGTATGTTGGCATATAGGAGAATACAAATAGATCTGTATCTATTATCCTGCACAAAACTCAAGTCCAAGTGCATCAAAGACCTGACCATAAATCCAGATACACTGAACCTGAAAGAAGAGAAAAATCAGAAATAGCCTTCAGCACATTGACACAAGAGAAAACTTCCTGAACAGGTCACCAATTGCACAGAGACTAGGATCAACATTTAATAAATGGGACTTCATGAAACTGGAAAGTTTCTGTCAGGTAAAGGACACAATCAATAGGAAAAAGTGGCTACTTACCAAATGGAAAAAGATCTTCACCAAAGGCACATCATATAGAGGGCTGATTACCAAAATATAAAGAATTCAAGATGCTAGACATCAACAAACCAAATAATCCAATTAAATGGGGTACAGATATAAATAGAGAATTCTCTACAGATGTATCTCAAATGGCCGAAAAATAATTAAGGAGTTATTCAGCATTCTTTTTTATTATTATTTTAATTTTAAATAGCTTGCTTCACATGTCAATCCCAGTTCCTCCTCCTTCCCCTCCTCCCACATCCCGCCACCATCCACCTCAGCCTCCCACCCTATCGCCACTTCCTTCCACATAGGGGATATCTAGAGTCTGTTATTTCACTCAGGCCAGGGTCCAGGCATTCCCTAAGAGTCCAGTCTGAGAGAGCATGGATCTATCTGCAGTCTTCTGCATGCCAATACCCAGTTATGTCAGCACCATTTGTTGAAGATGCTTTATTTTGTCCATTGTATAGTTTTAGCTTCTTTGTTAAAAATCAAGTGTTCATAGGTGTGTGGGTTAAAATCAGGGTTTTCAATTCGGTTCCATTGGTCTCCCTGTCTATTTTTGTGCCAATACCAAGCTGTTTTCAGGACTATAGCTCTATAATAGAGCTTAACGTCAGGTATGGTGATACCTCCTGAAGTTCCTTTATTGTATAGGGTTGTTTTGGCTATCCTGGGCCTTTTTTTTCATATAAAGTTGATTATTGTTCTTTTAAGGTCTGTGAAGAATTGTGCTGGAATTTTGATAGGGACAGCATTCTTAGCTGTCAGGAAAATACAAATCAAAACAGCTCTGAGATTCCATCTTTCCACCTGTTACAATGGCTAAGGTCAAAAGCTACAGCTCATGCTGCAGGGGATGTGGAGTAAGGGGAACATTCTTCCATTGCTCGTGGGTGTGCAACCTTGTTCAGTGACTTTGGAAATCAGTGTGACAGTTTCTTAGAAGACTGGGAAACACCCTACCACAAGACATATTTATACCACTTTTGGGTAATATACCCAAACATGCTCAATCAAACAACAGGGACACTTGCTCAACTGTGTTCATAGTAGCTTTCTTTGTTTTTTATTTTTTAATTTTCAGTTTAAATTTAGATAAGAAACAAGGTTGCTTCACAAGTCAATTCCAGGTCCCTCTCCCTTTCCCTCCCCTCCTCCCATGCCCTACCCCCAAGCCCTGCATTATCCCCTCATTTCCCCAGGGAAGGTGAGGCCCGCCATGGGGGGTGTCCATAGTCTGTCATTTCATATAGGTCAGGGCCTAGATCCTTCCCCAAGAGTTCAGGCTGAGAGTGCACCTCACATTGTTGGATGGGAGTCCAAAGTCCGTGTGTATACTCGGGATGGGTACTGATCTGCTGCCCAAGGCTCAATAGATTACCTAGGCCTCCTCACTGACACCCACATTCAGGGGGTCTTGATCAGTCCCATGCTGGATTCCCAGGCTGATGCCTGGGATTCATGAGTAGCTTTCTTTGTAATAGCCAGAAACTGGAAACAACTTAGATGTCCTCAACTGAGGAATGAATAAAGAAAAATGTGGTACCTTTACCCAATGGAATATTATTCAGGTGTTAAAAATACCAGGAAATTTGAGGGCAATGAATAGATAGAATTAGAAAAAAAATCATCCTGAGTGGGGCAACCCAGGCTGAGAAAGACAAACATGGTATGTACTCAGTTATTAATGGATATTAGCTGTAAAATAAGGGATAATTATGCTACAATCCACTGATCCAAAGAGACTAGGTAACAATGAGAGTTCATGGGGGACTCTTGGATCTTCCTGGGAAGGGGAAATTGAAGAGGTTTTGTGAGTATCTGGACTGTGGGTAGGTGGGGATGCAAACATGAACAATCAGGTTGGGGAGGCAACGAGGGAAGCACTGAAAGAGACTACAGGAAGGGAGCATTTCAGGGTCAGATAAAAACCTGGTTTGAGGGAATCTCCCAGGATTGTGGAAAATGACCCTAGATAAGCCTCCTAGCAAGAGGGGACACATGACCTAAACTGGCCATCTCCTGTGACCAGGCAAAACTTCAAGTTGAGGGAGTGGGAAACCAACCCAGACACATAACCTTCGACCTACAGTCTATCGTGACTGTGGGATGTGGTGGGGTAAGGGTGGCCTAGAAACTGAGTCTCTTGCCTAAAACTCATATCAGGAGAGTGAATCCACCTTTGACACTTCCTGGAGCACAAAGACTCACAGGCTGGATGACCCAGAGACCTATGATAGAACCTAACATTACTGGAGGAAAAAAATGTCAACGTAGTAACGCCTAAGAATATTCTGCTATAAACATAGATTGGAGCCTAGCCTAATTGTAATTAAAGAGGCTTCATGCAGAAACTCATGGAAACAGAGGGAGACCCACAGCCAAACATTGGGCAATTTGGGGGGAATCCTGCAGATGAGGGGGAGAAAGTATTGTAGGAGACAGAAGGGTCAAGGACACCATAAGAAAACTCACAGAATCAACTAACCTGGACTCATGGGGGCTCACAGAGACTTAACTGACAACAAGGGAGCCTGCATGGGAATGACCTAGGTACGCTACATGCATGTTACATTTGTGTATCTTGGTCTTCCTGCAGAACTAACAGGAAGAGGCTGTCTCTGACTCTTCCTGGATTTTGGGATCCCACTTTGGAGACCCTATTGTCTCCTGGCCCAGCTTTACTACATGGGGAAGTGCTTTACTGCAGCCTGATAGGCAATGCTTTGTTGGTCCTTTAGGAAAGACCTGCCCTTTCCTAAACAGAAATGGAGGAGTGGATTGGGGAGTGGGAACAGACTGGGGAGGTGGAAAGGCATGAGAGAAAGGAGGGGAAACTGTGACTGGGATGTAAAATAAATAAATAAAAATTTAAAAATTGTATTATTCATTAATTAATTTGGTGTAGGTCTCTATGTGTTTGCACAATATGGCATGGGCATGTAGGTCAGGGAATTCCTTTCAAGAATTGATTCTCTGGGTCCATTCCTTAGATTCTAAGGATGAAACACAGGTGGTCAAGCTTGGCAGCCAGCACTTTAACCTGCCAAACCAACTCATCAGCCTTATTAAATGCTTTTCAAATACATTCTAGTAGATACACAGTATAGTTAGTCACTCTCTTATTGCTTATCTTTAAACCAACTGCAAATCTAACTATTGCTTTAGTGTAGATTTCTACAAATCTGTTCTGAGGGAAAAAATATTTTTTTAAAATTTCTGTGTACTTGATGATGACGATTTCAGGAAAGTGTACTGGCCCTATCAGAAGATGTTTATCTCAACATTCTTACAGGGTTATGCACCAACTTTATAGAAGTATATCTGGAATTATAGAACTAGATTTATTTTTTATGAGTTGAGCACTTTTTCATACAAATATTGCTCCTGTGTTTCTATTGTGAATTGTCTAGCCTTGACCCATTTTTCCATAGGAGTATGAAATAACACATATTTTGCCAGCAGGTTTCAACACACATGGGAAAAAGCTATATTCATGGAATGTGCCTTTGAACCTGTATTCAAAAGAACTCAGGCAGAGGTTAGTGGTGAATAAAACAGAGTTGCTTTTGCTTAATGACACAGGTGGGGAAAGAACTTGTAGAACATGTTTTTCTTGAAAATAAAATATCTGTGGCTCACCATGTGGCCACAAGAACAAATCTACAAATCGGCTCAGAAGTGCTTTCATAGCCAGAGCCGCTGGGTGCATGGTATAAATATCTACCTTTTGTATCACAACATCCCTCTAGAAGGGAAGAATTTTAACAGTGCTTTCAAGATCAAATTTAGGAATTGATAATTCACAAGTCAGAGAAGCTAGAAACTTCAGAGACATCTTTGACATATCCCCTGCCTGATTGCTAATGGGTACCTGGTCATTTTTCTTGAATGTCAATTCAATACATCCTTCTGGATCTATCCTTTAGCCACTGCATTAGGTAGAGTTATGACCCCTTACCAAGGTGTGTGAAGGAGATTCCCGGGATCTAAAATCACTCCCAATTAGTAGCTTGTCCTTGAGTTAATAAAGAATTATGCTTACTAAGTATTAATTGTTTGTCCCCCCAAGTAGAAAAGGAAAAGCAACAGAGAAGATGTAGATGACAGATAAATAATTTTATCCATAGTTCTTGAAAGAAAAGCTAAAACATTTCTTCATATTCTCCCAGTCTTTCCAATTAAATAAAAATGGGATCATTCTGCTTCTATGCAGAATCTCTGCCATTTGCAAGACAGTGTTTTTATCCTAAATTCATTTGTGTGTTGTCTTACATATTTATTCATAAGAATGTTTGAGTGCCATGATATGGGTGCATAGGTCACTTGCAGTATTTTGCTATTCCAAGCAATGCCACAGAAAGCATCTTCATAATTAATTCTTTCAATTCTTCTTTCACCATATAAAAATATTACCTTGTTGTTTGCTTCCAAAGCAGCTATGAGGGACCTGCTCTCTATGTCAGTCTCATCCTGCTGACAAGGGAGTAGCTCTTCCCCTCTGGCAGGGAGTAGAATTTACTTTTTGTCTGAAATATTTACTCCCCCTGTGGGTTTACTTTACCTCTCTTGTTTGGTGTTCTATAATTACTCATTCTTTGGTCTCTTACTTTTCAAAGCAGCTGGGACATTTATCCCCATTATTTCTTTAAATAGTTCATCGTATATTTCTCTTACTCCTGGGACTTCAGATAATGACAGTTCTGTGTTCTATACCACTTTGTTTTCTTGGGTCCCTCCTTCATTCTTTCCTTCTGTGTTCTGGGAGAATTTCTCAATCTGATCTTTTAATTCATTAACTGTTTTTCTAGTTGTGTTCATAGAACTCTACCTTATAATTTCCCTTGTAACTATTTCTTCATTACATGGACTATGCTCACATCTGCTTTAGATTACTCACCTGTCCTAAGCATGCATTCACAGAGATATGTGCTGTCCACTGTAAAGCATGTATTCCATGAAGTTGGCAAATGCAACAGTTGGACACATAGACCACAAGTCTATGTCCTTTTCTGAGCATCTGACACCCTGCTGTTGTTTGTGCAGTGGAAGAACTGTAGTACCGTACTCCTTGAGCTATACTAGGGAAGTCTATGAAGAAAGGGAAACATGAGCCTAGAGCATGGCTGCAAATATAGTCACAATTGTTGCCTCACTGGGTTTGACTGCAATTCCACCACAAAAATCCTCTCAGAAAGTCTTCACTTAGTAGTAAACCCAATGGAAGAGTCTAGCATCATAGTACACCAGGCACAGGCATGGAGATCACATGGAAATCAACATGACTGAGTAGAGAAAGCTGCTGTGAAGGAATTTGTTTACCCACAATTCTTTATCCTTTGGGAACTTTTGCTATCCCTCCATGATCTTACATCTCATATCCAGATACCCAAATTCTATGCCAACAGTTAAATGATAGGCATTCATGGTCTGAGAGGGTAGCAATAAAGACAAAAACAAAAATTCAAACCTTCACCCCAAGTTTATGTGCTCATGTCTACATCTGAGCAACCTATACTTCTAGTGGTGTCACACAATTATTTTTTGTATGTATCCAGCCAATGCCACAGATACAAAAGTCAGATACACTGTGTGCTCCCACACTGGTGTCCCACAATACTGTGATATTTTTGGTCCCTGGTACCTGTTTCTCATTTTTCTCTTGTTGTCTCTAGGACTGATGTTGAATGAAATGTCCAGTAGTCCTTCTTGTTTTCCATCTTGATGGAATATGAAAGCTGAAAATGCAATATTGATTCCCATCCATGTCAGATTCTCTGGGATAAATTCTTAGAGTACAGTTGTGGAAAAGAATGCCTACATCATAGAGCTTGTGAAATGGCTAGAATTATACATTGAAATAAATGTATTGGTCAGCGTTTTATATCTAATCTTGTTTGTCCAATTTGATGTCTTCATAAAGAAACTGTTATAAAATCTGGTGTGTCATATCTAACCTTACTAGATATTTCTCATACAATGAACCCTCCTCTTTCCTATCTCTGCCCTTGTTGCTTATGATAGCATTGCCTTTGTTCTTTGCTGGATTTCCTTTTGCTATCTTATGCATTATAGATGCTTCCCTTAATCCTTAGCCACTCTCCACTTACATTTTATGATTTCGGTTGCACAGCATTTTGGTCATAGATATATTTCAGTACAGTATGTTTAATTGCCTACTTTCATACCTGAAAGAGTCCCTACCCTGTGACATTCTTATTAATTGAAATTATCTGTGTAATCTTTTCTTTCCAGCCAGGACCTTGAGACTGGCCATCTGTATTGGCAGAACTAACAAATGAATTTGCAAATATTCAACAGAGCCCAGGTTAAGTGTGTAAAACACTTTAAAGCACTTTCAGTCAACCTTTATTATCTTCTCTGCTTTGTAGATGAGACCACTGAAGTTCTAGAGAGGGAGAGGAAGCTTGTCCAAAGTCATGTTAGCATGTGAATTCCTGTGAGTTCCAGAGTTGATATTCAATCACTAGAGCCCATATTTCCTGTGGGCTCTGTGAGTAGAGAAACTTAGGAGTATTAGTCAAAAAAAGGAAGACTGACACTTTTCTTTGGAAGTTGCTACTTCCAATACTTGAGAAACACTAGCTTCCCTGTCCAGTTACTTCATAATAAGCCTAAAATGAAAAGGATTAAATTATATTCATTGCAAGAAATAACCTAAGTGGTCCCTTTTTATAATAACTATAAAGAACTGGCTTGAAAACATTCATTCTCCACATGTGATCTGACAATGTGTCCATTTTTAGAGTTCCACCTTCAACTGCCCTCTAGCTTGTATAGCACTTCTGTTATTTCCTGCATAGGACAGGATGGAGATCTGGTGCTAAAAGAAAAAGAATTCAAATGAAACATCACTTGAGATAATGAGTCGAGTCCTGAATATGTGCTCTTTAGTCTCTGCTGCTGCCCCAAGAAATTTGAAGTATCTAAGTAAATATGCAGATCACCAAGCAAAGCCCACAGATTTATCCCAAGAGTATAGTCTGATGTCCATGTAGATACTTATAAGATGCCAGACAGTACTTCAAGTTCAAGCTTTCAGTGGTCTTTATCATCGCCTGCCTGGCCATCGACCAAACCAAGGAGGTGAAATGGATGGCCTGTGCCACCTGACCTGCTCTGCCACACTCTTATTTTTACAGGCATGTAGACATAGTCCAAGGTAAATGTCACTGATATGTATCCCCCTAAAGCTGAATAAAAACAAAGGCAGAGTTTATTGATTTTTTAAAATTAATTTCTTTCTGCCAGGCTTCATTTAGGATCATTGTCTTCTTACTTTGAGACCACCTGGACAAGCAGAAATTTCCGTAGCAGATTTAGAACATGGGAAAACAAAACAATAAAGATTTTGAAAGGGGACATGCTGATAGCTTGTCTAATGGCTAAGGGAAGAAACAGATCTACTAAAATGTCCAGGGATCGTGACCATACTCAGCTGTCACTCAACTGCCTGAAGCTGGAAATTCTTGTTTTGGAAGATTCTTGGTCTAATCAACAAATTTCCATTCCCATTTATGTGCTGTAACTATCCACCTCATTAAAAGTATGACATTCAGGGCACTTAAGCAAAGAATATGCTGGGATTAGTAGACACAAAATATAACAAAAAATCCTTTTATCTTGAAGTTTCTTGTCGAAAAAAAGAGACACTCTGAAAGAATAAATGAAATGTAATGCTCAAAAAACACAGAGTTCAAAGGCTATCCAAGGTTGATATCCTTATGATTTCACGCAAGCACACAAGGGTGTTTTGACCTAGAAATAACAAAATTTTCAGATCCAGAGTGTTCTGGGTCCTGAGTGTGTGTCTCAATTTGAAAGGCAAATGTGAAGGGCCACCTCAGAAAGTAGAATGTGCACTGGAGGGGTCACCATCTAGTCCTCTTTCCTCAGAAACCACTGAAAAATTAACCTTTGAAGCCCTTCTCCTGCTGCATCCTCTAATAGAAGCAGTGCAAATGACCCGCAACAGGTCCAAACTGTATTGCTTTGGGAGACAAGAAGGTGTGATTTATATCTGCTCAGGAAGAAACCATCCCACGAATGTTACAAGCCCTCTGAGTCCTGGGTCCTGACCCTGAGAGCAGAGATAAACCAAATTAGATGCAACCTAATATGCAGAACCTGATGCCTATGCCATTCATACGACAGGACTGCATATTTCCCTTTAATCAAACCTGGGATTTACTTAACTAAAGCCTTTTCTTTCTTTCTTTCTCTCTCAGCACACACACACACACACACACACACACACACACACACACACATTCACACTAATTGTTTTTAATAACTTAGAAACAAAATGTAAACTTCAAACTAGTATTATGATATCCTAAAGATGGCCCAGGTCTAGTTGCTAGGCAGACATTCCTGTTTCCTGTGCAAATGTATGGTAGGCCACAATTGTTTTGTGCTAGGGAACATATAAATGACATGGATTGAAATGATGGTAAATTTAAATTGATGGCCTAATTAGTATTATCTCTTTTTGTATTCGTTGTAAGAAAAATTATCCAGGAGGAACTCATTTTGCATTAATGTTGATATAAAGTGTAATTCTTCAGGATTTTCATTGTAATTTGGCATTAATTAATGCATCATTATTTTAAAGTGTTAATTAAATTGTTACAGAAAGGGACATCTGCAGTGGCTCAGAAAGGAAATCACATGAACAATTAGTTTGTGGCGCTCTGGGGTGCTGCATCTGAGATCACATACAGGGTAGCAGCAGAAAGACCAAGGGACACTTGGACAGGAAGACCTCTGCCTGGTGTAGCACAGTGAGGTGACCACTTCTTTTTGTTCATTATGTCTATGGGAAGAGTGGGCATTCTGCAGTGCATGGAATACTCACTCTGGGCTTTAGATCAGATGCTATTAGGAATATAGCTCTTGATTTGATTTTTCTGGTTATTGACAGATGTCAGTTATACTTCTCTGTGTCAGTGAAAATAATGCATGACTCCCTCTGGGTATATGGTTAAAGTCTAATTCAGAGGCTGTTACTGAAAGGCAGGTTAATATTTCTACTAGTCATAAATTCCATGCAAATAATGACAAATCAAAGGGGAGAGAATTGTGATAGTCCTGATATAGTGGACCATCATAATCAAGGCATCTGGAAGTCATTGAACACTATCAGGGCTTAAGATATACAGTCCCAAGGAAATTCCACCCAGATTTCATAGATCAAGGACTCATGGGAATTAAAGACCCACAGGACACAGACATTTGGAGAATCTTATCCTGTTAACAATATTATCCTAAGTTTGGTCACGTGGTGTTCTGGTCCATTGAATGGGCAGTCTTTGTTAATGATTACAAAAGAAGACTCACACAAGAAGACTATAAAAATACTTTTGTTCACAAATAACTTCCTTTTGTAGACTCAATAGGACCCTTGAATTTTTCGGGTCCTATGAAACATCTCTCATGGAGAAATCTGTTTTCTGAGTGCATAACAGAAAATTCAAACACCAGTGGGCAAATAGAAGTCCAACCTTTGATCAGATGATGAGGTAGACAGGAAAGATTAGCATCTCTCTGCTGGCTTTTGAGTTCCCCTCATGAAAATGCAAACAGAACATCCCTGTGTTCTTGCAGTCAATTCTAAGCATAGGACTAGACTGACTCAATAACTGTTTTGCAGATATGGCTTTCCTAAGCAGAGGTGGTCACAGAACAGCAGTTTCACAGTATTATGTTTGGAAATGATTCTCTTTTAAGACCAGCTGGTGTTCACCAACCCAAGATGCTCAGTGTCTATGGTTCTACTGTTCAACACAAGACAGAGCTGTAAGATGTGAGCCCCAGTGACATGCAATGAGGAAGATGAGGTGTGTGCAGAAAACAACCGCTGGGCCTCTATTGGCAGAAATAGAAACACTTCTCCAACAAAGCAAACAAAAGAAGACAGAGGTTGGAGGGAAAAGACAACTTAGGTACGACAAGAACTCATTCTGTGGCAATGTCACAGAGCTCGTAGATGATGGGAGTGAGAGTTTCTGGGAAGAAGCTGTGTCTACAAAGGCTAACTGACTGATTAAAACTTCAGTGACTGTGGGGAGGTTGGAATGTTTCAGGTACAGAGAGTAATCAGTTTCTTGGGGCTATCTTTAGCCCCCTAAAGAGTCATTCCTTACCCACCTATGTACCAGAACTTATAGCCTGATAAACACATAAAAACAACTGAAACCCCAATTCTCTACAAATCAAATGGCTAAATATATCCCGAGGAGACATCTGAGGCCTATAGCTGAGATTCCTCCGAACGGCTTTAAACTTCCTCTCGATTTACACCTTTGTTTTTTTAAAATGCCTTGATTTTGAACTTTGTTCTGTTACAATGAAAGCTCCATGAAACTGCTTCCATGTTGGAACATGGAACCTGGAGTAGCCTAAATATGAGTTCCATGGGGCCATGGTCACTCAAATTTGGCTTAGGGGTGTATTGTTTTGTATTTCCTTTGACATGAAAGTAGTGTTTTTGCATCAACAATGGGGATTGTGGTGGTGTTCCTTCTCTTCTGTTAGACTTAGATTACTTCCAAATGAGGCTCAGTCTCTTATGGAGGTTTTTCTGGTCTTCTCAGATGCCATAAGGGTCAGGGAGAGCATGGATCAAACAGCTTCATTTGTTCCTGCCTCTGTATTCCAGATTCAAGAGTATCTGCTCAGTTTGTTCATGCTAATGATTTACTTTCCCGTAACTGTTTATTTCAGTTTAGACTTCCATTTGCAAAGGAGTTGGAAAATAAGACCAAAAGGCTGACTTTATAGGACAAGACAGGAACGTTCTAAAAGGAGATGAACACGCACGTGTGTTCAAGGTCACAACCTCCTAGCCTTGCTGGTACAGGGTACTTTCCTGGCGCTCCCTCCTTCTCTTCCAGAGATCTTTTTCCTCTTCCTAAGTCCCAAACTTTCTCCCTCTTCCTCCTCCATGAACCTCATCATTCCAGACAGTGGATTCCTTTCCAGAAGGTTGTAAATGCCTCTTTGTTTTGCCTCAGTCTACCCATCTTGCCCCAAGACTTGTGCTCTGAACCACAGTGGGTCTGTCAGGTTAATTTTACCAAAACAAAAGGCTACTTAGGCTTTCTTAGACACAGAAGTAACTTTCAACTGTGGGTTTTAAGTAAGTTTCTTTCTCTCTTTCTCTTCTTTCTTTTTTCTTTTGCTGTTGAGTTTATCATCTTAAAGTTTCAATGGTTGTCTCAGGTTTAGTGAAGCCTGGTTTCTTTGTTAATAGTGCTTCTGACACTCCACTCAGTAGCTGCCAGTTCTTTGCTGCAAAGAGCAGGTGTCTGGTTCCCTTTGTCAGTGTTTATAAGAGCCAAGAGGAGCTCTTCTGCCCACTTTGGGCACTAGGTAAATGCTGCTGCGAGTCATAGCCCACAGAAATTCAGAGATGACAGGGAAGTATTTCCAGACCTCAGGTTTCAACGTGGGAAAGAAAATGAACACAAGAGTGATCACTGCCTTCCTGGAAATGGGAGGACTCCCGAAACCCTGAGAAGCCTGTTTTAATTTTTAAGCATCAGATGTTCCGCATCCCTTGCTCTAAAGTTAGTGTTGTGGTATTCAGTTTAAACCACCTTGTGTCCAATAATATACTTCCTGGCCTGCCCCGAGGTCCTCAGGAAACATTTTATCTTTGATATAATTGCCAGGGTGAATCCCTAGTTATAACATACTCTACAGCATATAAAATAATTGTTGCAACTGAACCCATCACATAAATATTAGTGATTGAAGAGACTGGTTGGGATAAATCAATGTGGGTGACATATTTAATAAACTTTGTATAAACATTGTTTGCAACAGCTATAAATAAAGATTGTCTTTAGGACTTTTACATATTGCACATTCCTCTATTCAGGGAGAGGGCGCTGCCTTGATTTCTAGCTGCAGGAAGTGCCAAGCAAAGGGTTTGAAAGCCTGCTCAGATTGGGCAGCCAAGCTGACTCAGGGCATGAGGATGCCATAGGCCACCGGCGAGGTGAGCTCTGAGACCGTCACTCTCTTCTGAGCCATCCATACTCGTTCTTGCCATGTGAACCAGCCTGGGTCCAGGACAGCTTCTAGCAAAAATTCTTCTTTTTTTTCTCCCACTCCTCCCTTTTTTTCCAAAAGAAAAGCCACACCATAAATAAAGCATGATGGAAATGGCATTTTACACTCACACAGATTTTGGCATAAATAAATAAAAGGGATTTTGTTCAAATTCTGTCATCTTTACATGCCATTTTAAAATTATCTTTCCCTACTGGTTGATCATATTCAGTTATACTGTGAGAGTCCTGCTGGCTCCCTCCAGTGGCTGACTGAGCTTTTATGAAAGACAGGGGTATCTCTCAAGGCCATGTGGCCTAGTGGTTCAACATGGAATCACTTATTGGGGAGATAATAAGGCCAAATCCTTTCGGGAATTCAGCCTCACTTTTAACAAACCTTAGTTTGGTGTGTGTGCTGATTTCAGTTATACAGCTTAGACACTGTCTGTGATTCACATTGGTACATTCCACTGCCCCCATTTTGGGGATGAAAAACAGCCACCATAGGCAGTGGAGTGACGAAGGTTGCTAGAAAGCAAGGCATGCCTCACGTCTGACCCCGGACTGGAATACTTTCATGACTGTCTCTCAGCCTATGACAGGCCATTTCATGGTCTCTGGCTTAGTGTTGTTATATTCCAAAGGATGACAAATCATGGAAACATTTAGGTTCCTTTTCTAAAGAGGTCACACATAATATAGTGTGTTTTCAACTTTAATTTTAATGAAATGCCACATACTCACTTAAAAACCCAGGTATGGCCTCTGCGCTTCCATTGTTGGAAATTTACAACCTTCACATTTATTTTTATTAGTAATATTTTAGTCTCTCTATATCTTTCTCTGACATTAATGGGAAAAACATGGTATCTTCAGGCAGCCAAAATAATCTGTCTAAATTCCCATTGAGTTTAATCAATGGCCATGAGATTTAATGTCTAAAGTTCTTGCTATGTATTTCCGGTGTGCTGGGTTCAAATCCCATTACTTTGGGCTCTAATTAAT
The DNA here is from genome assembly GCF_017639785.1 of Mesocricetus auratus. Taxonomy (NCBI): domain Eukaryota; kingdom Metazoa; phylum Chordata; class Mammalia; order Rodentia; family Cricetidae; genus Mesocricetus; species Mesocricetus auratus. The sequence continues at coordinate 15,224,228 of NW_024429193.1, forward strand.
GTTCATCCGAACTACTCTTTCATTGTGTAATTGTTCTTTAATTCTTAATGGCCCACATTAATCTCCCTTTTAATCAGGAATAAAGCGAAGAATTTTAAAAAATTAAAAGGACAGACAGAGAAAAAAACCAGTTGAATCAGAGGTTGATATGATGACCTTTAAAAAATCAGCCTGAGAATTGGGTTTGCCATGCAGATGATCACGAGGAGGCTTGATTAGGGCTCAACTGCTCAGTTCATAGTTCTTGAGTCTTTATAAAAGCTAAGAGCAAAGCTAAATTGTGTGCAATCTGCCATTATTTTCCACGATAGCTCTTGCTGAAACATTATTTTTCACGGCTTTCCTTTTCTTTTTTTTTCTTTTTCTTTTTTCCTTATCCTGAGAGTGTGGTATCAGGCCTTGTATATACAGCTTGCTACTTGCCTGCTGTCAGAGGGAGAGCAGTGACAACACTTGTCACTACCAATCTCTTCATGTCTGGTCTCGTCTGAGCGACACACAGCCTGATTTCCAGGTGTTTGTTGAGAGCCTGAGTTATATAACATGTCGTCCTTGTGCTCAGAATTGAAAACGGCAGCAGCACCAGGAAGACCCATTTTTAACTTTCTGGGAAACGGGAGTGTGCGCAGCACCGATGTAGTCTGTTCTGGATTACTCCAGGGCAACGTCGGCATAGAAACCTGCTGCATCACAAAGTTGGGGTGGGCCTGGTAGGGATGGGAGGCGAAGCCCTACTCATGACTTCTTTTTATAAAGAACTTTCAAAAAGCAAGGTGCTATGACTGCGTAGCTTAAGGAGGCAAATACTTGTAAAATGACTCCGGGGGAAAACAATCAAGAAGAAAACCTTGTCTCTCTCCCTGTGCTTGCCAGCTCTCCGGGCAAGGGAAAGCACATTTCCAATACTCTCCAACGCGGACGCTACCGCCCATCTCTACTGTGGCTCATCAGTGTTAAGCACCATTGATCTCTGATAACAGTAGACTAGGGTTTTAGCCTCATATAGACACACACACACAATCTCTCTCCCTTCCCCCAATGTTTTTATACATTTTACAGTTTAACCATTTGGAATTAAGGTTCTGTATCCAATGTTGGTGCTAGACATATGTCTTTCATCCACAAGCAGACCAGTTGACTCTACTTACATTTATTTTCTTTCATTGCAAGCATACATATTTCTCTTTGCGTGTGTATGTGCATGCACATATGTGCATGTGAGCGCGCAGGCACACACACACACACACACACACACACACACGTGCATTACAGGGCAGAGGCTGATGTCGAGTTTCTTCTCCAGTCTCCCTCCACTTCATTATTTGAGACAGGGTCCCTTGCTGAACCCATCACTCACCTACTTGTTAGACTGGCGGGGCAGCAAGCTTCAGGAATCTTCCTACTTCAACCTCACCAACACTGGCATTACTGTAATGTATCACCATACCCAGCTTTTTATGTGGATCCTGAGGACCAAATTCAGGTCCTGCGTTCATATGTTAACCATTTACTAATTGAGCCAGCTCCCTGACTCAACATCTATCTTCTTATACAACTTATTTTCTTCATACAGCACATAATTTCCTTTGCTTCCTTTGCTATCTAACTGCTGAGCCTTGCCATGAAGCACAGCTTCTCCAACTGTGAGTCATGATCCCACAAGGGAAGGAGAAAAGAACCAGAAAACATTGGCATCAGTAAGTTTTCTCAAAGCACAGCAACCAAACTTGTCTAAAAATGGAACAGGTAGTGAACCTGAGGTATTTTTGATAGTGGTTTCCCATATTGTGCTACACAAGTCCATTGCAATCCTTGGCTACACATGCACTATACCATACAATACACTTTCCCCTGTGTGTGCTGCTATGCCACAAAATAGTTCTGATGCATCTTGCTTCATAAGACTATTGTATGTTACAAATTGTGTTTTGTTTTTGCTGTACATGTAAAGTTCTGCACTTGTAGCAACTTAATGATTTAATTAGACAAAGACAATATTTTTCTACCATTATCGTTCAGCAGGTAAATATCAAATTAATCTCTGGGTTGTGTCATGTTGGAACTTTTGATTTTATTTATTACTGATTTCCAGGTATTGGGTGCACACCTTAATCCTAGTATTTGTGAAGCAGAGGCACGTGGATCTCTGTGCATTCCAGCCTAGCTTGATCTGATGTACGCAGTGAGTTCTATGTCAGTCAGGGCTACACAGTGAGACCCTATCAAAATTTACAGTTTGAAATGTTGTCTTAAATTTCACTTAAAAATCATTATGAATTTTGTTTTAGATTAGGACAGAATTTCAAACAGTCTGAAATGGCCATTTCATGTTACATGTTTATGCCAAGTGATGTTCTCTTCACTTATGATTATAAATTCAAAATATCAATCAACTATGAAATGTGTATAAGGCACTCTGTGCCCACAAATATTAAGTATTAAGCCAGGATCCAATTCTTTATTTAAAATTAAATAAGCACATCTATCTCAGTAGTATAAAATTACATCATAATTTTAATAAGTGATAATATTAAATGTATACTGAACAGTTTTAAAACAGACTTATGATCAGCAACTCTTTGATTTGCATGCAGTCTATATACCTAAAACAGATATTTTTTTTTAATCAATGGGATCATGAGTGGGAAAACTTAAAGCATCCTTACTCCCTGGCTCAGTTTCCCACCCTGATGAATCTAACTATGAGGGAAGCTGTTTCCCCAGCAGCATTTCTGGAGTTCCTTTTTTCTGGCTTCACCTATACTGGTAACTTCCTGACCTGTTTCATATGAACCGGCCTTGGTGTGCGAGTCGACTTCATCCTGAGACTCTACCTTCTCCGGGTGTCAGATCCACCCTTCTACAGCTCATCTGTGTGCTCTGAAGCACAGCCACGTGAGCTTTCCAGATACAAATGTGAGCTTAGAAATCTCACGTCCTGGGATGTGATACTGAGCTGTGGAGGTTTAACACTGCATACTTCTCTCCAGTGCTCTGCCTTCACCCATCCTGGTGAGATCATTCAGTCATGCTAGATAAGTGAGGCTTCTACCATTTTCAAAGCCCTCAGTTTTGAGAAACTTTCTTGTCTTCTTAAACAGAAAGATCCCTGGGATCTTTCTTCCTAGAATGCCTGTTTACTTGTAGCTTAGTCTTTATTTGGAAGTCCTTATCAAAAAATTAAAAACAATATTTTCAATGTTCTTATCTTATTATTTAGGCCTTTTCACTGAATCTTCTCAAATTTTCATTATGACATTGACTGATAAATACTAAAATAACATAAAATAAATATGATCATTATAGCAAGAATCATGGCTCTCTCTCTCTTCCTCTCTCTCTCTCACTCTCTCCCTCCCTCTCAGCGTTCTGTTGACTCATTGATGGCCCTTCAAAACTACTGATTCTTGGATAAAGAGATGGATTGTGAGTCAGGTATTCCCCATGCAAGCATGAAGACTTGTGTTCAAATCTTCAGAATTTACGTAAAAGATGTATAATAGCATAGGTCTGTAAACCCAACCTCTCTACAGTGAGATAGCAAGTCAAGATAGAGTCTCTAGAAGCTCAAGGGCTAGCTAAGCCTGGCATGGGCAGCAACCAACAACAAAGAGACCAGGACAAACAATGTGGAAAGTGAGGACTGACATCTGCAGGTTTTTTTGAAACTCTACGTATCAGGGTAGCATGTGCACACCTGTACTTACACACATGAATATTCATACACAATACACGCATTGTACATATTATAAATACACACAGAAAGAAACATACACATTCACACACACACACACAACAGAAAATATCTTTCTTCCCCTTCTCCAATGTTCTGATTTTTGGTTGATTTTTCCCCATTATTAAACAGTCTGATGACTTGAGTCTCTTTTCACATTTAAACACCAAAGAGTAGATGAAATATCACAGTTTGTGTCACTTTGAACTAATGATCTCAGTGGCATAAAAGGTAACCAGTTGAGTCTTCACCATTCCATATAACTATTGTTACCTGCAGGACTGTAGCTGTTTAACCTATGAATAGTAATTTTCAAATTTCAATCTGCTGACAACATCTGGAGGTAAGCACAGGAGCTATGCTGGTGTGGAGTTGAGAGAGGTAGTCTCAATCTTCATATTACCAAAAACTAGGTTTAATTTTGAAATTTTCAGTGCCTGTGAGTTCATTATGTGTGTTCTCTTACATTGGTTTGGTTTTGGAGAAAGTTCTACAGATTTTAGGTGGGGTAACCACTTATATAATTAGTGGAGAAGGTGGTATTGGTCAAGTCACCCTTTACTCAGACCTTAATGATTCCATGTATTTTCTCTCCTTTCTTTCTATAGTCACCTTGAGTAGTCACACAGCAGGGAGTAGGGGGCACTTGCAATTTTTCTCTTCTATCTCAGGGCAATATGGCATTATTCAAAGCCTGGGATTTGGAAGAAGAATGGGATATACTTGAACACAACACCTCTCTTCAATTTCACTGTACTACAGTGCCCTCATCATTAACATAAGCTAACTTGTCTGAGATTCTGTATATCCAGCAACAATAAGACAAATCGTTTTCAAAATCTCAATAGGTATTTTTCTCAGGTAGTATTGAAATGAATAAACAAAAACTAAACCTAAATCAACTGTAACTAGACAAGATTAAGGTGGGCAGCCTAGTGTTTGGTGTGATACAGAATTTTTCTATCTTTCTATTCCAACCCTTAAAAATGGAGGTATCAGTAATATTGCCATCACTTAAATGCTACAAAGATAAAAATGCATGTCAAGTGTTTGCATACAAAACCATGACAACTTCCCCTCAGAAAAGTCAATCAGTCTAGTAAGTCATAGCTAATAATGTAACAAGGAATCTGGAAATATAGAATGTTCATCACAAAGCATAAAGAATGCACCCACCCAAAACAGGGTGCCATATCCTGAATCATAATTGTATAGAGTCAAAATAATCAGCTTGGAAATTCAAACAAGATCTTCAGTAACAAATCTCTGGCTATTTCAGTTTAGGATCATTCTCCCTGGTTGAACCTCCTCTCCCACAACTCAAGGTTTTTGTACACAAATTCTTGTGGTGCTTTTCTTCCAGGGCTTGGCAGAATACTAAATTCCTTCTAAGGCAAACTTGTGATAACTCAAGGATTAAAAAGGTTTTACTTTTCCTACTAAATCTTTAACAGTTTTTTTTCCTCTAATGCTATACTCAGATTCTTCTAAGTAAATGGCAAGTGAGTAAACAGTCTATGAAAGAATCTGCTAGACAAACCTCAGGTGATTTTTTAAAATTTTGTTTATTGTCCTGGGATTTTTTATTTCCCAGAGTCTCTTCAGAACCTATGAGAGCCACTTAATTCATTAATGTGTCTTAATCCTTCATTCTTCTCTATGTAAATTGCTAAAAGCAACATTTTCTACCTGATATATGAGTGTGTTGATTCATAATGGCATATCACCCCTGTCATGCTAGGGATAATCTATTCCTTCATAATCCCAACCACAGAGAGCAGAGCCAAAACAACCTACAGAGTCCAAGTTTATTTATACTGTAGAGCAGTCAATTTCCTGATGGGTTTGGTATTCTCTTCCCTGAATGATGGGCAGAGAGTGAAATGTGCTATATACATGGAAGGGAGTCATCAGTTTGAGAGTGAGTTTCCTTTGAAATTACACCCAAATGAATCATGAGCTAAGTCCATTTGGTCTTCTGAAGTTCCTGGAGTATCAATGGCCATAAAAATCTCTCATCGTCAATAGGGTGCTTTACTTGCCAATGAAGCTGCTGTTCCTAAAATATGATATCTAAGAAGGATTCACATTGGGATGGCAAGCAATGTCAGCTGATTCATCAGTAAAACACCTCAGAGGGCCACATGCTTCAGTTTGCCCATGAATTTCTCTATATCTTCCTGGGTTAAAAATGGAATCCTTGAATAGGTACCATACTCAACAGAAGACTCCTCTCCCCAATCCACCTGAGTTGTCTATGTTCTATGAAAAGAGCAGACTTGAGAGGCAGACTCAATCAGCTTCCCTTCAATCACTAGGATCCAAGCACAGGCAGAGCACACCTGAAGAGCAATGCATATCACTACGTAAGAAAATTAAAAAAAAAAAGGACAAAAATGACAGAGACAGTGAGCAATTTGTTTCCCTGCTGAGTCTCTAGACTCTCAGCAGTGCTAGGCTTGTCACAGGCAGCATTGGAAGAGGGTGAGCTTTGTATAGAAGACAAGGTAAGCGCTTGGAAGGTGTGCTGAGGGTGCTAGAAAGTGGGTTCTTCAGGACCTCAAAGAAATGGCCATACATGTTAGCATGGAAGAAGCTAGCTGTGTGATTTTGGAATTTTGGTGGCATGATTTTAAACACAATGTGTAAATTCTAAAGCCTGGCCTCTTTCTTTCTGCTAGTGAATCCTACAATCTGATCACTGTCCAATGGCTTCTCCAATCTCTGAATGTGAGTTAGTTTCCTCAGAGTGTCATGGGGAATGATGCTTTGTGGGAAAAGATAAGAGGTGTAAATGAAGCCTTTAGCAAAGGGATTCATTTCTTCTGCCCTTGGGCATTGTCCCACATGGAAAGTAGATGTTCTTGGGTCAATTCAAGCATGCTATTACACAGTCTTACTGTGTCCAGGTGCTGTGTGGGAGAACAGACTCATCAGCCCTCAGCTCTAGGGCAGAGAAAAGGTCCAGTGTGAAGATAGCACCTGACTAAGAAGATGGCAGAAATCATGTAGAGGCTCTGGAGTGGAAACTATGCCTGGCCTTACAAGAAGAGACAGAGAAACTGCCCTGTAGTCTGCCAGCCAGATATCATTGCCTCTTAGTTTTGTCTTTTTATTTCGTGATGAACAAGGTCAGCTCAGGGCGTCTTCTAGGCAGTGGTACCCAGCACATGCTGAGACCACGGGCACAGAAAGTCAAGATGGGCACTACTACAGACATGAGCTGCTTCCCTAAGGATAGCCCTCTTCAGCACTCGCAGCCACTGCTGCAAGAACAAAACCAAACCAACCACCACCACCAACAACAAAATCATTAAATAAAGTGTTTGTTCATATACCGATAATTTTCCTAAATCTACACAGAAAATTAGCACCAATTTGGAGACAGATGAAAGATCTAAAATAATAACTTCCCAAGGAATGTTTCTCCCTCATTTCCTCTAATTTCAAAATTCAAAATGATTACCATTTTAAAATCTTGCTCTGTGTGTACATATGCAAGTGAGTGTGTTTCAGGGCGTCTGTATGTTGTGTGTTTTGCCTATAGTGTATATCAGTACATTTCTGTTATTTCCCTGCAAAGGAAAACAGATTGGAGAGAGAAAACTCTCCGGCTGACAATATATAGTTTTGTAAATACAACATGGAACGATAGAAGCATTTACCAACAGGCATTAGCTGTAACAATATGAATTTCCAGCCTGAGAAGTATAAAACATATTTACAGTGCTGCGTTACAGCCTTTCTCTGATGTCGCAGGGTCATGTTTATTGAGATGTACACAGAGAAACCCAAGAAGCTGATTGTGTGTGTGAGAGAGAGAAGCGTCTAAATTGACTTCTCCAAATTCTCAATGCTTTTAGGTAATAAAAATCTAACACTTCACACTCTAAACCAAATCTCTATCAAAATGGATGGTTAGCATGAAATCTAGTAAAAAAAAAAAGCAGCCTGGGAAAGTAAGTCAGCAGTTTTTTGTTCTAGTGGTAGTTTCTTTTCTTTTTTCCTCATACAGTTCTGTTTGTTTTCTGTTCTCCTTGCTATTGATACATCAGGCATCCAATCATGAAAAACAATGTCCATGTCACTGAAATGGCCTCCAGGCATCCAGTATATCTACATTGGGGTTAAACATCTATGTGGAGATGTGACAGCACACCGTATAAAAGGTATTATTGAGTAATATAGACTTTCTGTAATAACCAAACAGTAAAGAATATAGCTTTTTAAAGGTCTCCCTGTGGCTGATCTCATGACTCAATGATAAGACACTATGCTGCAAGCTAAGTAATAAAATCTGGTGGATACTCTGGGCTAGCTTGTGACAAATCATATCAAAGTATTATTAAAGAAAGAACTTGAGACCCAAGACTATTATTGATTGTTGACAGAATTTCTTATAAATAAAGTGTTGCAATCAGGCCCTGGACTTGCCAAGGTCCTGGTAGAATTCTTCCTATTATAGGAGAGGCTTCAAAATAGTAACGCTCCATTAGCGTGAGTCAAAAACCCGTCTGTGCACAATGCTACAAGGATGGGTCATGGTCAACAGGCTGCCAATAAGAACACAATTTCCAAAGGCCTTTTAAGACACTCCTTGCCGATCCGTTTTTGAAATGGGTAAAGCTATGTGTGAGCTTCCATGCAATCTGGTTTGTGTCCTGACTTTGTTCAGGAATAAATCTGTGACCCTCTAGGGCACTGAGGACACACCTCCATTAGTGTCCATATTCTTCCAGTGAAGAGCCTGATACAGTCAACTGAAATGACAGGGTGATAAATATAAAACCACTCTCATCAATAAGAGGGGGATGTAAAAGCACTTAGTTTCAGCCTAAGTAACTCACAGAAAGTTTGGTTTCCAGAACCAGCGTGTCATCCATCACAACTCTACCTTCTGTTGACAAAGTAATTGTAAGATATCTAGAATGGAGGCTCAATGTGAGCTGACATTTCTGAAAGGAGGAATTGTGTGCCGTACTTACTCATTAAATGTATTTTTCCTCTACTAAAGATGTTTCCTTTTTTAGTTTATGTATGAATAACTTTAACTAAAGTTCCCTTGACACACTGACTTTTCTCTGAATAGCACCTATGTTCATTAACATAAAACCTGAAAGAAAATAATTTTAATGTAGTTTTTTTAACACTTCAAAAGCCTCTAACAAATTGATCGAGCACAATTATGCATTCTAAGGGGAATTATAAAGAGATCACAGAAGGTTGAAAAGTTCTAGTAAAAAAAATAAAAGAAAACTTTGTGGTAAAAAAGAAATAGGCAGTTACTGTGAAACTTTGATAGACATTGAATAAAAGTAAACTTCTAATGTTGAGTTATTTTTAAATTTTTCTATAAATGCAGTGTTCACAGAGAAGAATAAACAAGGACCTGCAGCATGATGAGGCTTTTGTAATTTTCCAAATGATACACTTTACTTTGGTATCAACTCAGAGTTTGAATTTCTGTCCCACCTCTTACTACCTGTATGGGAGATGGACATGCTACTTTACTGAGACTCAGTTTCCCTTGTTCTTTAAGTCTCATTTGTAACCAGAGTGAGGGTTACAGAATACAATCGCTTTTATATCGAAACAGGTCATCGTATGGCGCCCACATTGCCTTCTGAAGTCACAATCTTCCTTCCAGGTTCCCGAATGTTGGCGATGCAGATGAAGACTACCAATCAGGCTCCAAATACAAGTTTTAAAGCCTGAAACCACACTTCTTTGCATTCACAAGGGATCTGGCAACTGCACCCTTCCATCTCCATCTCAAAATAATGAGAGTCTGTTTTCTACTTTTCTTAAATTCCACGTAGTGATTTTAGGGGTGGGATGAACTTCCCCATCGGTGTTTCTGTGTCAGGGTGAGACTGCTTTATCCTAAGATGGCTGGATTAACTCAGAATTGGTTCCATTTGCCATCAAGTGAAGAATTCTTGAGCTATCATTGCTTCATGTGGTCCCCTCCTAGGAAGCACTGAACAGATTTGCATTTGGAGTGCATCTCTTCTAATGTTATTTCATCTGACTTAATTTCCATGAATGGTGAGTTCCTGAAAGGTAGGAGCCATCTCCTCTTTGTCTTTTTAGTACCTGTCACTAACTGGTGTTGAATGATGATGAACACTCAAAAAAAAAAAAAAACCTACAGTAAGTCTCAGTTTGGTATCATAGAACCAAGTTAAGGTACAGTCCCAGGACTTAAAGTGAAATTCCTAAGCATCTAAACCATGATCCCAAACCCTCCTGCAGTTTGCAAATTTAGTCATTGTGACCACTATGCAGAGTCACTGAAATAAAGGCAGTCAATCAAAACCATTTACTGAGCCCCAAAGAGTCATAAGTAGAGGTTGTGCAAGAGAAGTAAAAAGCCATCCACCAACTTTTGAGAAATTCACTATCTCACTAAGAAAATATACGTGAGGGGGACTGTGAAAAACATGCTACCACCATATGTAGGTTATAAATCTTAGGCTGCCAGGCAATAAACCTCAACGGATGTGTTCCCAGTTGCCCCAAGCCATTGTATATAAGTTATAGCACAAAGCATGTATCAGTAAAACTCTATTGGACCTGTTGCTCCACATGAAGTTAGATTTATACTTACACAGCAAGAGCAGGAGGCCAGAACAAATGTCCTTTCTTTGTTTCAAATTCAGTCTTTCCTAGTGAAAGATGTGAACACTGAAGACATCAGCCTGGCTCAACTTATCTGCCTTCATCTACCTGTTAAGAGTCTTAAAAGAGTCACTTGTAACTTTATAACTTTCTTCACTCATCTGTTAAGTGGGTAAAAATAGTGTCTTTCCTTGTAGCATTCTGAGGGATGGGTAATTAAGTGAGGCACCAAGTCAACAGTAGGAGGCACACAGTGGATACCTAATCAGCACCGGTTAGCATCAGCGGTGACTTGGGTACAGCACATCTGGCGAAACCATCAGTTATTGTGCCTTGTGACTCCATGGCAAAACTACTCTTCCCAAACTGATCCATTCATGCCTCGGCTGTGAGGATAGGTGTAATTGGAAGTGCTAGTCGGTAATATATTTGAGTCATTGGCCGAACAATTATAATTTAATATCAGTCTCTGGGTGATAATTTTATAAGTGGCTGCAGGGACCTGGTGATGGGACTGGGAGAGACAGAGAAAAACTTCCAACTACATACAGATACACCCCAATGTGGGCAACTGCAGGCCTCAGGCTTGTGAAGCCCCTCTACTTCAAATTTGCATTCTTCCAAAACCTTGGCCGTAGTTTTTATTAGCCCCGGTTGGGATTCAGAAAACGGAGGCTCTGGGATTGTAAGAGACTTGCACAGGATGAGAGAGCAATCAATATTAGATTTGGTTCCACTTTTGACTCCTTCAAAGACCCTGTTCTAACTACAAATGAGTCCTCAAAAGAGAGAGAATACAGCTTTCCTGGGAATCAGGTGTAGTGCCTGCCTTCCCTGGTGCACCAGTTAGCACCACCAGTAAACTTCTCCAGGGATATCTAGGGAGCAAAGGGCTTTAACCAGATCCAGCCTATGAGTCAATTGTACCAACAAGAGAAAACCTGACTCCTCACCGTGAAACCATCTCTGCTACAGTACAAAGTTCCAGTACTCCCGTGCTGCTGAGATGCCCTGCTGCTGGCCTTCTGCAGTAATACTTATTTCCCGGAAGCACCTGAACCCATTTATTTTCCATCTGTTTCTCGATTTCGTAAAGCAATTTTATTGCACCCCAGAAGGTTTTGCTCCTCTCAATTAGAGAGGGGAGAAGCACTCAAAGATCATCCAGAAGGCACCAGAGACTTTGCAGGTAGGAGGAGAGGATAGACAGGTTCATGAACTCATCATCATGATATCTGATCCTTCAGCACTTAGACATGCATTGACCCGGCTGATGCTGGCCTGGGAGACTACAATTCAAGGAGACCTGTGCCTGGGACCTGGCTCTGTGGGGGAGGTATAAGCTGACTGACTTTGCTCAGAGTGAGCCAAGGTGAGGCTGCTATGGTGGGAAAGAGAAGCAGTGAGGGGATGGGGGGAGCCCATGACTTTGCTACCGTACAAAGCACGATTTGGAGCACAGGTGGCTTGCAAGTCCTGGCAACCCAGATCAAAGGATGCTCTCAGGCTTGCGTCTGTGGAGTAGAAAGTCAATACAGATCTGAAAGTTCATGCGTTTATATCCGCAACATAGATGCTGACTGCTTCTGGGGAGAGATTCCACTCAGACAAAGGACAAGAGTTCCTCAGGGGTATGTTAGGCTGGTTTGGAGATGTCAATAGGACAGCTTTGGAAACCAAACCTGGGAAGCATGGAATCTACAAGGGTGGAGAGATACAGTGGAGGGAAAAGGGGACTCAGTTCACAGCTTTTCAAGTATTTGGAAACAGTATGCACTCATGGAGTCCTTTTACACCCCCACCCAGAGTTAAGATCACCAATTACTCTACCTATTAAGGTTATAATGTGAGACAAATAAGTCAAAACCAGTTTAACAACTACAAATTATAGTTGATATAAAGTGTTTGAATTTGGGTTAATAACATATACTAAGTTATAGACAGATGAGGTTTAAAATGACTAAGGTAAGAAATTGGGTTCATAATGGGCACATTAATAGGATACTAAACCGATTTAAAGTCTCTGGCAGGCACAATCAGGAAACCAAATATATAACCACTCCATCCATCTTGAGCTTCCCCATCTTGTCACCTAATAGAATTTCAAACACTGTTAGCACCCTGATAAATGGTTATTATATATTACCCATGCATGTTCCTTTCCAATTAAAAGACAGGAGCAAGCATCTGCTACTCTATTGTACTCGGCCATCTTTTCACTTTCTTAATGCTGAAATACTGAGCTGCATCCCCACAGACTGTTTGAAGATAGATTGGGTGCTCACAATGACCATGTCTTTCACAGGAAAAGTATCCAGAAGAGCATGAGGGGAAAAAAGCTATCTGCTATCTGTAGCAGCTTCTGCCGTGTAAGGTTGGCCCATATCTTAGAGGGTAGGATACAACCGGCATCACTGCTACTTCTGGTCGGTCAAGAACAAGGATCTCTCTCTCTCTCTCTCTCTCTCTCTCTCTCTCTCTCTCTCTCTCTCTCTCTCTCTCTCTCTCTCTCTCTCTCTCTCTCTCTTTCTCTCTCTTCTCTCTCTCTTTCTCTCGCTCTTTGTGTGTTTGCAAGAAAGAACATTTATTGTCTTCATTTATTATGTCACCAAATATCCTTTGAAGCAACTAATTTAAGTCAGGCTAGTCACCAAGAATATTATAGGCAACATGCTCATAAGGTTCCCTGGTTTGTGAAAGACATGGTCATTATGGTGGTTTGAATGAGAATGGCCCCCATAGGCTCACATGTTTGAATGCTTGGTCCACAGTTAGTGGAACTGTTTGGGAAGGAATAGGAGGTGTGGCCTTGTTGGAGGAGGTGTGTCACTGGGTATGGGCTTTATGGTTTCAAAAGTTCACAACAGCCCACCTATCTCCTTCCCACCCTGTCTCAGTGCTCTCTCTCTCTCCTCTCACCCCTCTCTCTCTCCTTTTCTTTCTCTCTGTTCTTCTGCTGGCTGCTTGTGGCTCAGAAAGTAAAGTCCTCAGCTACTTCTCCAGCACCATGCCTGTCCATTTCCCAATATGATAATCACAGACTAACCCTCTAAAACTGTAAACAAATCTCCAATTAAATGATTTCTTTATAAAAGTTGACTTGGTCATGGTTTCTCTTCTCAGAAACAGAATAGTAACTAAGACGCTATCAAACAAACAAACAAACAAAACCAAAGAGACATTAATTTATTACAAATGTATTCGCCATGTGATATCTGTAGCTCAATAAACTGACTGTCACACAAGCCTGAGGGCATAGGTTCAATTCCCAGAGCCCACGCACAAAAACCAGGCATGGTGGGATATACTTGTCTAAACTGATGGGAGTCTCAGCGTGGAATGTGTTTGGGTGGCTAGAAAAGACAGCTGTAGACTAGCACAATAAGGAAGCAATTATGCTGACCTCAGTGCTAATGTTCCCTTGATGGCCTGTACTGGCACTTGTGAACCTGTCTGCCTGTTCCCTTCCTACTCACTGCACATGGAAGGCTGAGTATCTGAAGCATAGCCTCCTCATGCTCCTTCCCAAAAGATAGGGGTCCTTTGATAAATCAGGTACAGGAGTTACCATGAAGTTTATTATCAACTTCTGCTAATCATGTAGCCCTCATAGATCTATGTTAATTGTTATCCAGGCTGTAGCCTGAAAGGCTATAAATAAAGCCCCAGGAAAATGGAGCTCATGATGTAACAGAAGAGCACATAACCCAGCAAATCTAGCTGCTATCGAAGAGATATTAAAAATAATATATAACAGTGCTAAACACAATTAGATCACTCTATGAGAAGGGACTAATGAAACCAGGTAGATACTTTCTGAAATTAAGATTTCTAAAAAGTAAAACATTACCAATAAAAGACTTTAGTAGTCAGTGAACATAGCTGAAAATGAGCTTGAGTTATCTGACAATTCTTCACCAAAGTACCACCCAAAATCATCTAAATATTCTGCTATAGTCCAGTATAGTCCTCGAGGAAACAATGATAAATATGACCAATCAAAAGAACAAAATTTGTCTAATGTAAAAGCATAACCAATTATGGAAACTAATTGCTCAGATATGTCTTTAATTTAGGAGCAGTAATAAAAAGTCCAAGAAAGAAATCATCTACAAAAGATCAAAGTCACAATGGCTTCGTGTTTTTTAATCAGTTGTGAAAACAGCAGGCACTGTTAAACCTGTAGTCAAGGAACCATTTCCACTGGTGATGTCACATAAGCATCTCTCTCTCTCTCTCTCTCTCTCTCTCTCTATATATATATATATATATATATATAATGAATAATACATATTCATTATATGCACTTTCAATAAAACATATATTATCTGTATGTGTATTATACTTTTTCCCTCCCTCCACTTCTCCCATCCTCTCAGCTCCCCTCTATCTCCCTTCTTCCCCAGGTCCAGTCCTTTGTCTCCCATCAAAAAAGAAAAGGACTCCAAGACACAATAACCAAACACAACAACAACAAAAAATACAATAAGGCAAGAACTCTCACACTGAAGCTATGCAAGGGCATCTAACAGGAGGCAAAGAGTCCCAAGAGCAGGCCAAAGAGTCAGAGATGCATCTGCTCCCATAGTTAGGGGTCCCACAAAACACAAACCTAACAGGCACAACATACATGCAGAGGACCTTGCGCAGACTCACGCAGGACCTGGGCTTGCCGCTTCAGTCTCGGTGAGCCCATATATGCCTTATGTACTTCGTTCAGTGGGCCATATTCTCCTGGTGCACTCCATTCCCTGTGACTCCTCGAATTCTTTTCTGCCCTCTTCCATGGAATTCCCCGAGCTCAGAGATGAGGGACCTGATGGAGACCTCTAATTTAGGCTCTCCACATGATGTCTGCCTATGGGTTTCTTCACCTCCTTCCATCTGCTGCCAGAGGAAGCCTCTCTAATAATGACTGAACAAGGCATTAATCTGTAAGTATAGTGGAATATTATTAGGAATCATTTCATTGATACTTTTGACCAGTCATTTTGGTTCTCCCCTAGGTCTCTGGGCTATCCAGTCTCTAGTACCTGGCCATCCAAACAATGCCAGGCATGGACTCACGCTTGCAATATGGGTCTCAAGTTAAATCAGACAGTAGTTGACCACTCCCACAAGTTCTGTGCCACCACTGCCCAGCACATTTTGTAGGCTGGACAGATTGCTGGTCAAAGGTTTTGTGGCTTTGTCGGTGTCCATGTTTCTCTTTCAACAGCCTGCAGACTACCTTCCTGAACCAAAAAGACTAGAACATACCTGTGAAGGCTCCGTGCAAGCACCAGCCCAACCTCTCCACATTCAGTGAGCTGTGTGCATGTTGTCCTCTACAGTGAGGCCTTGCTGTCAGTGGGCAGAGAGCAACTCTCTATGCTAGAATCATTCTGAATTCTTTGAGGACCTCTATAGGACCTCCCTTAGCCAACATTCAACCAAATGCAACCCAGCCCAGTCACAGTAGGCCTCACCTGGCTACAAGATGGACAGTTGAGACTTTGCACCCCTATTACTAGTAGTCCTCACTGGGATTACCTTCATGGATACCTGGAAGTTTCCACTGCATTAGGTTTCTACAAAGATCCCCAAATGACCAGTTCTAGCTGTCTCTCCTCATACTTTCCCTTTCCATCCTATCCCCCCACACCTGCCCCCAGTTCTCTTGTAAAATCTATTCTATTTTCCCTTTTCAGGGAGATCCATGCATGCCCCTAAACCACTCCTCCTTTTTATTAATTTATTTTTTGCATTCCAATTCCAGTTCCCCCTCCTCCTCTCCTCCAGCTCCCCTACTCACCCCTCCCTATTTATTTCCTGTCATTTCAGGGGTGTAGCTAACCTCCTTAGGTTGGAATTTTTCTTCTAACACCCTTTGTGGGGCTGCATTTGTAGATAAATATTGTTTAAATTTAACTTTCTCATGGAGCATCTTATTCTCTCCATCTATGGTGACTGACAGTTTTGCTGGGTATAGTATTCTCAGCTGACATCTTTGTTCTCTTAGAGTCTGCAACACATATGTCCAGGTTCTCCTGGCTTTTAGAGCTTCCATTGAAAAGTCAGGTGTAATTATGGTAGGCCTGTCTTTATATGTTACTTAGCCTTTTTCCCTTGTAGCTTTTAATATTCTTTCTTGGTTCTATCTTTAGTATTTTGATTATTATGTGGTAAGTGGACTTTCTTTTCTGTTTATTGCTTCTATTTTCATTTTGCTGTCTTGAAGGGTTATATCTATTTCCTTTAACTGTTTGTATTTTCTTGGCATTGTTTAAGGGATTTGTTCATTTCCTTCAATTGTTTGTTTGCATTTTCTAGGATTTCTTAAAGGAACTTGCTCATTTTCTCTACAAGGATTTCCATCATCTTCATTTAGTTGGTTTTAAGGTCTTCTTCTTGTGCTCCAGTTGTGCTGAAAGATTCCAGGTCTGCTTCAGTAGTTGGGCTCTTACAGTGAGCTCTAGGCACCTAAGTTTGTGGTGATTGCTGATTTCTGGGCATGTCTTTGTTGGGTGGGTGTTTTGTTCCTTGGTTTCTGTTTCCTCTTTTGATTTTCATGGAGTGTTTTTCCTCTTTTATTGACCTGCTGGGCTAGTATGTTCACAGGGAATGCCTTCTGGTGGTGAGCCTGAGATGCAGTGTTGAGTAGAGGAAGGAGGTAAGGAGGGGATGGTCTATTGGATCCACAGGAGATGTGGGCAGGGGGAAGGGAGGCTACAGTTCATCTGTTGCAGTGCTATAGAGGAGACTGACAGATTGGGTCTACAGAAGTTGAATAAGTGTAGAAGGTCTACAGGCAGCCTACCTGGTTTTCTGAAAGGCATGACCAGTAGTAGAGAAGGAGGCATCTGCCTGAGTTGGGGGTTAGAATATAGAAAGGAGAGGAGGAAGGGAGGTAAGGAGGTGAATGATCTGTGAGATCCACAGGAGATGTAGGCAGGGGTTAAGGAGGCTGCAGTTTGTGCTGTGTTGCAGCATAGGAACAAGCCTGAGATATTGGGTTTTGGGGAATGGAGAAAATCTGTGGGCAGCCTTTTGAAATCATAACAAGTAAATTGCTTTTGCATGCATTCCAGCACAATGAAACAAGTATCCGTAAAAGTAAAGAGAATTTAAATACTACGTAGTATGATAGGGCAGTGCAAAAAGAAGGTAACTGTGTGGTGGGCTTAATAAGGAGTAGGTCAAATTAATGAGTTCAATGTAAGGAATTTCTTTAATAGGCAAGTTAATTCTATTGTAAACTGCATAATTACGACATGAAAAGTTCTCTGTGGTAAGGTAGAGTCATCTGCCTTAATAAGAAAATACAGGTATTTAGCTTAAACACGTTGAATTAAAGCTGCAAATAAACATACCATAAAGAAAGCAAAGCAGAGCTCAGCATAGTGGTCCTCTTGGCTATCAGGGTGAGTCTGATCTATGGTCTCAGGGTCATGTACAGCTGTGGAAACATGTGGATGTAACCCTACAGAAAATTGTAAATTTACTTCAATATGATATTTTTCACGAGATTTTTGTAACTCTATTATATAATTCTTGAGTGATAATTTTGTAGGTGACGGTAGTATGCTGCTATGCCAAAAGGTTGCATACAGCAGAAAAATGCTTGGACTTGGCATCTTCATCCGTTCAATGATGTAGATTAACACCCCTGCCTCTGTGGATCCAATCACTTTATTCTGCTAAGAATAATATTTTCATACAATTATATATATGACTTTATTTAGATTCAATTTATAACAACTTATAGACAAAGCAGAGAAGACAATTATAATCACAGAGCATAAAAACCTTAACAATGGAGCTTGTGAAAGGTATAGGAAAGTAGAAAAAAATATGTTTGTTAATTTTCTCACTTATCTCCTTAGGCCTCAATAGAATTCATGAGTAATTTATTAAATATCTAATGACTACACACTGATAAGACAAAGGGCCAGACAAAGAAGACAATCAAAAATCTAATAAAATATTCTATACAATGGACAAAGACTAAATAGAAGAACAGATGTATTGTGTAGTTATTAATGTGACTGCTAGAAATATTTATGACATAACTAAGAAATAATCTGTTGTTAAAATAGTAATATTTTTATTGTTTGGCATCACTAGATACAATCTAGTCAATTAATTGACAAATAGACACATGAATATATTACTTAGGATTTATGTAACAGGATGTGGTGTTTACCTCATTACAAGTCTTTCATCAGATACTCAAGAAAATAGCTCTCAGTCATCAGTGATAAGAAGGGGCTCAACTGTCATTCAAGTTGGAGTCTAATTTCTCTACAAGGAGAGTATGCCCATGTTTTTAATGTGAATAGCAAACTCACTTTAACTCCCTGGAGAATAAAAGCCTGGAAGAATATCTAGTTCTTAGGAAATGAGAACTAATTCATTAATCAAAATGGTGACTGAAGAGGAGTTCTGTAAAGAAAGTTCTCTAAGAAAGGGCACCCTCAAAACCGTGAAGACTATGTATTTAATCTTTTGTGTTTTAGAAGAGTGGGTAGTGAGCAGGCACACAGGGAATGCTTGTGCATGTGTGTGTAGAACTCAGACGACTACTTTGGGTGTGATTATTGAGTAGCCATCTTGTTAATATGTGCATTTGTATTTTCTATGTATGAATTTTTGCCCCTGTGTATGTATGTGTACTATACCCGGGGTTGTGGAGGTTAGAAAGTAGTATTGGCTCTCCTGGAACAGAAGTACAGATAATTGTGATATGCCACATGGGTATTGGGAACCAAACCTGGATCCTCCACAAGAGCAGGAAGTGCTCTTACCTTTTGAATAGTTTCTCAGCCTCATTGACCTACTTTTTGATGTTGATACCCAGGACACTCAAAGTAGGCTAAGCTGGTTGACCAGTGAGCCCCAATGAGCCTGTCTTCATCTCTCTGGTTCTCAGATGACAAGCAAGTGTCACCTTGCTTGTCTTTGTATGTGAGTGCTAAGGACAAAATTTGGAGCCTCATGCTTGTTTTTCTTACAGTTACATAGCATTTCAAACTTGCCTCCCCTTTCCATTATCTTATTATCCTTGTGGAAATATTGAAGATCATTATACATAGCACATCTACTTCATGCATGTGCTAGCATAACCAAATACTATGGTTAAAAGTCCTGTATGACTATTACTCTATTACAGGACAGGTGTTCATCTCAGCCATTTGACTTGCCTTCTCTTTGCCTCTCCCTGCTACTGACTATAGTGGAAAAGGTGTGCCAGAAAGTTGTTGTCCCTCACTGGCTCTTCAGTTCCCGTATGGAAGATGCTTGTGAGGTCCAAGTCACTGAGATGGAATTTGGAATCATTGATGTGAGCCACTTCTACTATTAGATTCCCTGTGTTATTCTCCCTCAACACTTTTTATCAGGTCCTTCATCCCCAGCATTCCTGTACGTCAGTTTCCACAAACAGTGGCTTCAACTGTTTTTCTCTCTTCGGTTTGCTTGAGTCCCCACCCCTTTGTCTCATACCTGCCCTCATGCAACAACAGTACATGGTGCTTCATAAATTGCTGGAGTCCCCTTCATGTGATGCACTGGACATGTCAATGTTTGGTGTGTTTGGGGAACACTACTCTTTAAAGCCCGTGAAAAAGGAGAGGAAATGTTGCTTTTGTTATTGGGAAATTTCCAATCAAATTAAAAATGTTTCTATAGACACATATATGCCGCATTATAAATTTGAGATCATGAATGCCATAACATTTAATTTTCTGTGACTTTTCTAGTATAGACATGAATTAAAAATGAAAATAAAGAATCAAGTTAGTGACCTATTATTTTTATAATAATCTAGAAGACTAATTGAAGAACAATCTGTGTACCCTACCCCTTCCTTGAACTGACTCTTTTTATATGGATTTAATTTTTAAAAGTAGTCTATAGAGAATAAGGGGTGATTTCTTTTGTTTTCTAAGGATCATGTCGTAATTTCAATCTATCTAGTATAATAAATTTATCTTGTAAAGTTATTTTTAGGGGGCTGGGGATATTCAGTGGGTAAGAGTACTTGCTCTGTGAGCAGAAGAATCTGAGTTCAAATCCACAGCATCCAATTTAAAAAGTAGGCATGGCTATACATGTTTGTAACCCGAGAATTGCAAGACAGTGAGGAAGATCCAAATACATCCATAGTATGTCAGTGTACATAAAAGACTAGCCTCCAGTTCAGTGAAAGACCTGATTTTAAATGAATAGGGAAATTGTGATGCAAGTACATACTGGATGTCTTTTGCTGACCTCCCAATGCATCTGCACAGGATAATTCATATGCATGCATGTCACACACACACACACACACACACACACACACACACACACACACACACACCTCCACTAGTCTTAGATGTTATATATCCACGAATACAACTGCAGGAGGGATCTGGGACTTAGCCTGCAGCTGTGTTCTCTACCTCTACCAACTTCTCAGTGATTCTATTCATTCCTGAGGCTATAAACACTTGCTGCACACTCTGGATCTCCTACTTTTATTGCTTCTCCACCCAGTTCACAAACCTTATGTCCACAAAATCTACTAAGTTTTATACATGGTGCTTAAGCCAAACTTAACCTTTCAAAATAAACTGAACTCTGCCAACTGCTCCTCTTGCAGTACTCCTCTTATCTGCACGTCATTTGTCTAATTCTCTGCTGAGGGTCATATTTCCAACACTTATTCCTCTGCTGCATGTTGTGGGCCACCCACAATTAGAAGCTAATCAGCAAAGGGTGGAGGCCATGGGGCTATTTAACAAGACTGAGCAAGCCGCTGCCTGTGCTGCAATGCCTGGCTGTGCATTTTCTGAGCACAGTTAGAAGTGTCAAGTGAAAACATCAGCAATGCATAGAGCATTGAAAGCTATAAAGAAAGAGAAAGACAGAGAGGGATGAATGAGAAGGAGGGATAGAGGAAGGGAGAGGGAGAGAGACAGAGATAGACTGACAGATAGACAGACTAGAATAAAGAAAGAATGAAAGACAGAACAAGAGGAAAAAAAGAAAGGAGGGAAATTAGGCCTAGTACTGTAAACCTATCCAAATACTACAGCTACAGGGCTACTAAAATCAAAGTTCCTAGGAAAGAATTTCTACAAAATTGTTTTTATTCTCTTGAATCATCTTCCTAATTGCATAGGGATATAGATAGCCAAGGTTGGAACTCATCAATAATTCTCCAACATGATCAAAATGATATAATTGAGTTAGTATGTATAAAGCACAATCTAAGAAATTTGGGGGCTAAGACAGAAGGATCACTATAAGTTTGAGACCTTTTATGCTACATGAAAAAGAATGCTAAAGAGGATCACATCACAAATGATGCCCGCATGAATACAGAAATGAAAGCTCAGCCCATGTGCTCCTTTGTTTATAGCCCAGTGCAATGTGTTTTCTGACCTTCTCAGGTGCGGTGTCCACAACATTCCCAGAGAATACATGGAATGAATACAGATAATTTGCATGCCCTGGTATGCCTGGGTTTTGAACAGGGCAGTGCATGACTTCATTTAAGACAGACATCTGCATGAAACTATAAGCCCTTAAGTAGATACTTTCTTTTATAAGTTCCCTTGGTCATGGTGTTTTATCACAGCAACAGAAAAGAAACTAAGACACATGGTGCCTTTTTACTTTATGTTTTACAGTTGGGGCTCATCTTAAAATACTGATTTATCTTTGCTGCCTCTCTTCCTCTCATTTCCTAGTCTATTCATCAGCACCTCCTGTCAGACACACATTTAAAATGCTTTCCAAATAGGGCCATTTCTCACCACATCTGCATGTTTTAACCCAGACCAATCACCATCACCTTTTACCTGACAGTAGCAATGGCGTCCTAGCATTGCCTGAGTCCATTCCAACTGCAAGTCAATACTGCAACGGATGCGTTTCTAAAATTCACCAAAATGATGTTTTTCTGAAGGCTTACTGAGTTCCATCAGCCTCAGCTCAGGGCTTGGTCAAGGCCTCCTAGGCTCTACGTGAACTAGAAGATGTTCATATCTCTGCTCGACTCTACCTACACACACACCTTTCACTCATGACCCACTTTAAAACAAGTTGTGGAACCTTCCTGCACCATCTTGCTCCTCATTCTGCCCTGGCTGCTACCTGAGCCTAGAGTAACCATTCTGTTCTCCCTAGAACCAAATTCATGTTAGTCGACCTGGTGGTTCATTTGGTCCAGTGTTATGGGCCCTTGACTATAATTTCATTAAAGTAAACACAATAGATGTACAGGCATCTACATTGTTGTTCCAACCTTGCATACCATTTTGTGTCATGGTGTGTAAGAAAACATGTGCAGTGAACTAAGTTTTCACATAAACTAACGTTCAAATATGAAAATGAAAACCTGCTATTTGTTTTCCTATGCAATGTCACAAAGTCTGTCCTTTAAGGAAGTGTGCTGGGGTTGAGAGTGGGTGGCTTGCATGTACAGAGCTAGATGAATCCCACTTGTTCTGTCTCAGGTAGCACTAAAGGAAGTGTGTGATGCTGTTACCTTTACCAAACAGAGTGTGCTGGTGCCCCAGCATGTGAGAGGCAGTAACTCACCGTGTGAAGGTAAGGAGCAGTGAGAAATAAGTAAATATGTAGAAAATGAGACTGAGATATCCCCCCAAGCAGCATGAAAAGGATAGACTGAGCGCACACTGCCTATAATTATTGCTGGCCTACCACTACTTATATACTTAATTTTAGATGTAACTTTAGAGTTTGAGGTAGGTATTTCATGTCAATGAGCTGGAAAACCATGGTGCAGAGCTTTAGCTTATCAGATGAGCTACACAGGCATAAGCGTGGGGCCTGGAGTTCAGATTCCCAGACTTCATGCGAAAGCCAGGCAGATGTGGTGGCTGCCTTTAATTCTAGCACATGGGAGTATTCACTTGGGGCAAAGCAACTCACAACACTAACCAGAGCTCTGGGTTGTACAGGAGATTCTGCTTCTGTGAATAAAATAGATGATGACACCTGGGGTCAACATCGAGCTTCCACATGGACATGTGTATCTAAAAACATGTAAACTTGACTACACAAATGCACACACCACACAGACACATATACACATGCCAAAGTGCATTTTGTATAAATGTGCAAATGCACATTTCTCATCTCTGATGTCAATGCTTAACTAGCCCATGAGGGTTAACATCATTTACTTTGGGGTTATACAAGATGTAATTGACATGTGAAAAATCAGAAGATGTAAATCTTCTGACAAAGCATCAATGTCTATTTCAAAAGTTCATGGTTATTTTAAAGTCTGTGCCCCCAACCGCTAATTTAACTGACACAGTTAAGGAAAGTATGTTTATAAATCAGTCTGTGAATCATGACTTTTCACTTAGATCAAAGCACTATTGTTTAAATTGACTTTGCTTTCATTCTGTTTTTGTTTTATACATGCATGTAAAGTAAAGCTGAGATGTCAACATGTTGAGTTTACAAAATGATGTTAGTTTCTTATATATGCCAGGTAGAAAATCAGCTAACTCCCACAATGATTCAATTTTATCATTCAATTCATTGACTCAAAGGGAAACTTTGGAAGTTCACTCTGTTAAAAAAATATCAAATTATTTCAAATGCTATTGTAAATGGTGGAGTAAAACACCAAGCCACAATTATTTACTATGTTTATAAAAATAAAAATTCAGAGGAATACAATATCCTAGTTAAAATCTAACAGTTATTGAATTAAAGATTTTATGGGATAAACATATAATACAATGTACTTAAAAGTCTTAAAAATATCCACCAAGGAAAATAGAAGCTGTAACTCTATATACTTTACACACACACACACACACACACACACACACACACATCCCACCATAGGTCTTACACAACTCCCCCTCACACAATATTCCCTCCACAAATTACATACACACCACACAAAGTATACACACCATATACACACACCACAAAGGCACCCCACACCACCCACACATACAAACTACACACATGCACAAAATCACAAACACACCACACACAAACCATATGCATACCACACATCACGGAAATATATCATGCACACAACACACACATATAAACTACACTCACACATAAAACATACACACACACCACAAAGAACATACATAGCATACATACCCTACACAAATACCTCACAGTACACACACATGCACACTACACATATAAAAACCACATGCACCACATACAAAGCACCATACTGTAGTCTTTGAAAAACCCACACACAGTGTCAGTTAGTGGCTGCTGGCAAAGGATCAGTATTTATCCCTAATATATGAATGGGCTTTTAGAGCCCATTCCCAATGGAGGGGCACTCTCTCAGCCTAGATACAGGGGGTGGGCCTTGGTACTGCTGTAAATAATGTGACAGACTTTGATGATCCCCCATGGGAGGCATCACCCTCCCTGAGGAGTGGATGGGGATGGGATGGGGACATAGTGGGGGGAATGTGAAAAAGAGAGGGAGAGGGAAATGGGATTGGCATGTAAAATAAGATTGTTTTTAATTTAAATAAAAATTAAGCCAGGAGTTGGTGGCACAAGCCTTGTAATTCCAGCACTTGGGAGGCAGAGGCAGGCAGACCTCTGTGAGTTCGAGGCCAGCCTGGTCTACAGAGCAAGTTCCAGGACAGCCTCCAAAACAATACAGAGAAACCCTGTTTCGAAAAACAAAAAATATTAATAAAAGAAAAAATAACCCATGCACAGCATCTCCCCATACAAACCACACAGAGCATATACACCATACATGTACAACACACAAACACCCCACACCACACATACAATACATACATCCAAACTATACACACATACCCACACAACCACATGCACCATACTCACACCATACAGAAAGTGCACACCATACACACACACCATGAACATGATACACATATACAAACTACACACATACAAACCACACACACACACAAATCTCTCTCTGTCTCTGTCTCTCTGTCTCTCTCTCTCTCTGACACACACACACACACAGACACACACACACACACACACACACTCTACAAACAAACAAAACCTGACAATACTGACGTTGAAAATTTCAACATGGGAATTTCAACTTTTTTTTTGCCTTCCATCATCAAATGGGTTTTTAGTAGATCTTTGAAGGACTGCCTTTAAATCAATCTTCTTGTCCCATGACAATATTATGCATTTTTATACATGACCAAATTTTTTGACTATATCTTTTTCAAATTACTTAAAAATCTTCAATTAAATTATGAAACAAGTGGAGTCCCAGCAGAATTTGACTTTTCAATCTTTTTTGAAGTTGCATTGAGGGACTCACATCTGAATAACATGATGGCATTCCTACAAAGCAAAGGAGGAGACAAAGGGGAAAACCATGAAAGCTCAAATCAACTCTGAGATTTTACAGCTATATTCTGAAATAAGAGTGAGGCGAACTTAATAATAAGATTTCTACTTTCAACTTGGTCAATCTATATTACCATGTAGGAATTCAATGAATTTAAGAAAGTTGATGATTTTAAAGCATGTAGTCTTATAAGGAATTCACATACAGAAGACTCACTTGACTTTTATATTACAAAAGCATTGGTTAAATAAAGTAAAATATGGTACCTGTGAAAATATTTGGCCTAAAATTTACATATTCAATGTAAAAATAGCTTTGGGAATTGTTTTTATATTTCACAGGAAATGCTCTGAGATTACTGATGCCCCAGTACTTATACAGAAAACATGTGGGTCCCTCTTAGTCAAAATACAATGGTACATAGAGAAAATTTAATGGAAATGTAAAATATTTAAAATTTATTAACCTTAAAATGAAACTTGAAAAGTGAATACAGGAAAGTTTATGAGAAAAATGCACAATTCATATTGAAAAACTCATTCTTAAAAAAGAAAAAAACAATAACATACTAAAATAAAAATGACTTAAAACTAATTAAACTATATGACTGTAGTTATTTGGCCTCTATTCTTCTAAATGGTCAGATTGTTAATATTGCATTTTAATTTTGCTTATGATATCTTTACTACTTTAGCAATTAGGGTTAATGCATTTTTTCTCCAATGCATTTTATCTCCTCTATTTGATTATATTATAAACAATTTGAGTAACAACATTTTTATTTGCAATCCAATGACTCCTGACACCATGTTTACTAGGGCTGCTTTTGAAGAAATAGGGGCACAATGATAAAGCACTTAGCTACATCGTAAGTTCTTCATAAATGTAGTAGCTATTACTATCAATTTGGCAAAAATAAGCACCAATTAAGATGTGTCCTACAAAGCCCAGATGTGGTGGCACACACATTTAATCCCAGCACTTGAGAGGCAGAGGCAGATGGATCTCTGAGTTCAAGGCCAGCCTGATCTACAGAGTAAGTTCCAAGATAGCCAGAACTGCACAATGAAACCCTGTTTCAAAAATCAAACAAACAAACAAAAAAACAAAAAAAAAACAGGAAAACAACAACAAAAGTTGTGTCCTACAATACCAAGGTAACAGCAAATCTCTAACAGTATATTTCAAAAATGTAGATAAAGATAACCATGGTTCTCCCTCATTCAGATTTCCCCTGTAATTAGTACCATTCTCTAATTACCTGGTCTTTATTCCCATTAATATCAATAATCAATATTCATGGAAGACTTTGAAATAGCTGACTGAAGGAATAGGCAAGTTAGTTATCATAGTCACATCATTTAAGATCTACCTTGAATAACGATTAGCCAAATATATTTTCTGAATCATATGTGAATGTACATGAATATACATTTGATGTGAATTTCTACCCAGCATGAATTTTGCCTCCTCTATATTGTGTATAGATATAAACGTATGGAAAGGGAACTACCAACTCAATGATCTTCAGTCCACCCGCCACTTACTGTATAGTTACATCACGTGCATGAATCTAAAAATAAAATGCCCAATTTTATGAAGCTTATAATCTACATAATGGCAACCAAAAATAATATTCTCCAAGTAAATCAAACAGTGTGCTTGAAGGCAGTACAATATGGAGAAGGGAATATATACCATGGCTAAAGATTCTGAAATGGAGAGGGGACCTCAAATGACTGCCCAAAGGCAGAGCAAGCAAGAAGAGAAAGAGAGATGATAATATCCCAGGAATGGCTGCTTTGGTTCTGAATGAAATGGACTGATTTGTGGATGTCTTTTCTTCCTGGCAATAAAGTACCCTTTGCTCAGGAGGGAACCAGAAGCCTGGCTTATTCAAGTCAGCTATATGTAAGGGGGCAGGGATATTTGATAGTAAAGGATGGAAGTAAAAAGTCCTGGATGTGTCGATGACAGTTTCACATGTGGAATATGTTTAAGCAATGTGGTCAGGAACAAAACAAAGGGATCATAGCTACAGAAAGAAAAATGGCATTTCTTAATAAGCAAGTGACAGAACATCAAACCTGTGACTCCTTTGTTTGACGGAATGAGTCTCAGTCTATTTCCATGGTAGCCTTTGCGAAAGTGATTGATTCTCATCACTTTAAGCTGCTGTGCTCTCTACACTGTCAGGGGTTGATGGACAGGAGAACCAGATGCAACTGTTTCTCAATGGAGTCCCTGGACCACCATCACAGCATCACCTAAGGACACTCATAAAAATACAGGTGCTCTGACCCTAGCATGGTATACTGGATTGTGCCATCCAGGCAACTTTATGCTCCTAAAACCCACGGATACTGAACAGAGTCCTTCAGCTTCCATGACAGGACCCCCATACTTTATTTAATTATGGTTTTCCGAGCTGTATTAATGTTTCATTTTGCTCTCCTTAGTTTGTTTTTTCCCACTACTATGGCAGGGTACTTCGAAAAAGCAACCTAGAGGAGGTATGGTTTTATTGGGGCTCCTGGTTGGGAAGGCACAATCTCTCATGGCAGAAGAGGCATGCCAGCAGAGTGGCTTCGAAGCTGGGGTGACAGAGAGAGTGACTGGTAGTTGCATCACTCAGGAGTCTCAAAGCAAAAGGAGAGACTGTGGATCTGGACCAGAAGTACAAAGTCTTCAGTAAGGCCCCATATTCAAAAGGTTTCACAACCTTCCAAAACAACTTTACCAGCTGGGAACCAACTTTTTAAACGCACGAGCTTGCGGGGACCATTCACATTCAAGCCACAACAAAGGCTATTGATCTTTGAACTAACTCAAGAAAAGAAATATGCCCCAATATGTTGTCTTGGGGAAGGGAAGATGCTTTAAATAAAATTACACATTTCTCATTTCTACAGCTACCCAAATATCACATGTTATAAACAGTCAGTAGGCAGAGGCCCCCTTTTACAGCTATGTTGGGAACTGAGACTATATTAAGTCTTGTGAGTGTGCATGCTGTTGATTTTGATGATTCGAGCCAAGGAGAAGTAATGATGGCTAAATATCTAAGATCTATTGCCTTGTTAGCTGTGTTAACAGCCAATGACAACATAATCTGAGAAGATTTACTGTTTGGCTTTAGAAGATGTCTCAAGTTAAAGTATAATTAAAATGTTTATTAACCCGCCAAGTTGGAAAAAAGTGGGTTAGGACTTGTCCTGTGTGTGGAGCTGGCAAGACCTCATTTCCCATTTTGTCTCATGCTTACTTTGCCCATGGAATACCCCCACCTACACCACAGGAAGGGAAGAAATGGACTCACTACTTTTTCTTAATTTGTAGTTTGAGATCCAAAAAGACTCAAGGAAGATCCTTTGTTGCAAAACCCTGTGATTATTGAAATTCTGTAATTACCTCGTCTGAGACTTTTCTTCATACTGACTGAGATCATGCAAACCATTCGTGATTCTTTTAAAGGTCAAATTACCTTGCTTCAGCATCTTCTAGTGATTGTCCAAATGAGACTAGCTTAATTTAATATGTCTCTGCTACTTTCCTTTCAGTCCAAGGGGGCATCCATCATGGGCTTCTCATTCGGACTGATATTGATCAGGTAATTGCCCTCAGCTTGTCAGGCAATCATGATTTTTAAAGAATGAGTCTTTTTCTAGAAGAAAGAAGACCTGGAGAACAAGAAAAAGACAAGGGTTTCTATTAGATGTTTGCCCCAAAGCAAGTCAAAGTAGAGCTAGAGACTTGGGAGAAAAGAGAGGAGCCAGGGGAGAGGAGAGGATGGGAGAAGGTTGTTTTTAAGTGTGCTATCCTCTTGGGACTAGGCATAAATTATCCACTTGGTGAGGTTCAGAAAACATTCCTGTGTAGACCACAGTACAGTTCAGAATAATACAGTTTTAAGAGCAACCAAATGTGTGGCCGTTAAAAGAAAGTGTTCAAAGCACTACCTGCCTATGCTAGTTTCTTTTATTCTTGCCATGATTAAATTAGCAGCTAAGAGCATCAAGGGCACAAGGGGTCATTATGGCTTACCATTTAAGAGAATGCAGCCCCTCACTAGGAGAAGGTGGGGGAGTTAACAGAATCCTGAGGCCAGCTGGTCACACTGCACCTGCAGCTAGCAAGCAGAGTAAACAGGAAGTGGAACTGGGCTATAGCACTGCCCCTAGGCCCACCCCAACAGTGAATCTCTTCCTCCATAGAGGCCATGCCTTCTAAAGATTGCACAACCTACCAAATTGGCACCACCACCTGGGGGCTGTATTCAAATGTGTGCGCTTGATAGGCTGTCTAGCTTAGCCTTCGGTCCCAGGGTGAGCTTAGATCTCTTGGAGTAGTTTAGGAACACCATTTTCTTTCTTTGCTTGTCTGGCATAAATAAATATGAGCCCAGCCATTTATTTTGTGCTAGATTATTCAACTAAAGATGGAACCTACAATAAGAGGAAAAGCTCCTGCCAGGGGAAGGATTGCTGCTGTAGAGAACTTGGCTTACATGAAGAGCAGGGGGAAGGACCAGGAGTGCAGATGAGGAGTGAGGGTGTGGAGCTTGGTAGGAGTGGGAGTGAGAGATGGGGAGGGGAAGCATTTTCATCAAGACATGCCAGTAGGACTTAATGCAAATGTAGAGCAAGCTTGCAAAACTCCCCAGTAACAAGTCTAGGAAGTCAAAATGTGACCATGAGTAGTGTATCACTATTGTTTACAGTGGGGTTTCAGTGAGGGCAGGGTGTTCAGCTGATGAGAGCCAGCAGAGGGATTGAACCTGCTTCAGGGGCTTCAGCTAATCACACAACATCACCAAGCAGCTTGATGCCTTCGATCAAGAGTGCTTGAGCACAAAGGCCACTACCCTGTCACCTTGAGAGAAATCCTCTGGAAACAGACCCCAAACCATCCATAGCATCAATAAAACTACTTTGTTAAAACAGTCAACTCTTTACCCAGGATTTTGCTACAATGGCATTTAAAGCCATTTTTACTGACCCACAAGGTAACACTGTTTAAAAGCACACACATTACCTACATGAAACCTAATATTACCATACAGTTTTAAAATGATATTTTTGAATTTGCTTTTGAAATAATTTGGTTCCAAGTGACTGGCTTGATTCACAATTTGTTATGAGTTCTCAGAAATCATAAGGATGGAGCTGAAAATTTTACAAAGTGAGAAAACGTAAACTCACAAAGTAATTTCAGACAGTGAAATTTTAGTGAATATTAAAATTAACAATTAGGTTGACATAGTATCCATATGAAAGCATTTTGTAGAACATTTATTAACATCTGAACTACAGTTTTCATTTTATTATTTTTGAAGTTAACTTTATTTTTACTAAAAAGACTTCATCTTAACTCACATCTTCTTAGCAGCCTATTCAATCTAATGTTCCATTTCACAATGCTATGAATATAATATATTATAAATATAGTATTTGTTGGATCCTCCTGGTAGATACGTAGCAGAGAATTTTAACATTTCCCTAATTAGTTCATCTCTTAGTGGGACCCAGAAATATCAGGGAAATTGAAGGAACTTTAGAACAATGTACAGGGTAAGGCAGCTGTGTCCTGACTGGGAAATTGTGACCCACAGACAATTGTGACTCTATGCTCTGCATTACATACCTTTCCTATCTGCTTCAAGAGAAATTTTATAATGAATCCAAATCATCAAGAATGAAAAGGAAATGCAAGGAAATAAATATAAGAGGTTTTTGCTTGTTTCAGTTTTCATTTTGAAATCTCAGGTACATTGGCATTGGCATCTTTCCCACATATTTTCTTTTTTTTTTATCATTGTTTCAAGAGAATGATAACAGTATGTTGGGAGGGGTGTGAGTGCAATCCTTGTCCTCCTGGGGACCCTCACTCTCCCTGAATGGCAGGTGATACCCTCAACTTTACAGCAACTTCAGTGCACTTCTTACTCTTACCCTCTGGAACCTGGCCCCAAATCTCTTGGGTTATTAAACAAATGTGGGGTCAGCTTTTAGTTGTGAGTGTTCCTTGCTAAATACTCCAGACAAACAGGACTTCTCAGGCTAAATGCTGCTTATTTTATTTTGTTATATTTTCTTGTTCTTATACAACAGCATAAGCTTTATTCTCCTGTTCCATAATGTACGATGTCTATATATGTATGTGTATATGCATGCATGTGAACAGTTGGCTTGCATTTATCGTTGTTCAGTCAATTCAACTTACCTAGCCTCTCACATTTTCAGAATTAGCCATATTTGTGAAAAGGATAAAGCTTCAATTTTAAAGAGCCTTTTTCCTTCTTAAACTGTGTATAGAATATGCCTTTTGGCTCTTCCTTGTGTAAATAAAGTGTAAAATAATCAAAGTACCATCACGACCTGACAGCTCAGGCCTTTGATGAATAGGGCTTTATGTGGGATTATCATATGACATTTCCAGACTAAATTATATTTATGAGTCATATAGAGTACTATTGCATTATTATCCCTCAGTGTAGAGTCTGTACATTCTGCAAGTACTGGAAGAAAAGCAAGGGACTGCGGATTGGATGCCCTTTGTTATTCAACATGAAACTTCAGGAATTAAAAAGGTGAGTAGGGAGAGAAGTCATCTACCCATCTGTTGTCCGCTGATGATAGCCCCCTGGCTGTTCAGCTGAGGTTCCTATACCTCTGTAGGGAATTTGGCGTCCTGTATTGTCCCTTAGATTCTATTACTTTATAAAACTAAAATGAACATGTTCAGAAACTTTTGGAGATGAATTAATCCCTCCCTCCCTCCTTCCCACTCACTCTCTCTCTCTCTCTCTCTCTCTCTCTCTCTCTCTCTCTTGTGCTTGTGTGTGTGTGTGTGTGTGTGTGTGTGTGTGTACAGATGAGAAAACTAACAGACTAGAAACAGAATTCCAATCTCCCAACTGTATGCATTGCTTTTCCCCCAATCATAAAGATTGCCTAGCTAACAAGACAAACATAAGTTGATCAAAATTCCAAGGCCATAACACTTAAGCTAAGCAAAACTCTTCAGTTTCTAAAAGGATTCATTTATAGTCAGCAATTTTGGAAAATATTGTGTCATGTTCACAATATTTTTCCTTTGTAAAATTCACAAGATATTTCTCCATTTGACATCGATATTATCTTAATTTTTAGCAATCTATAAGATAGGAAAATGAGTATCATTCTTCAGTATCTCTTTAGTAAGTCAGAATCCTCAGAAGAGTTTGGATGGGGGTCCCTGAGGATCCCCTTCATAGTTGTTCCCCTGAGGGCTGTAACTTGTCTGGTCCTATCACCAGTTCCAAGCCAGACCCTGAGGGTAGTTAGAGAGAGGAAGAACTTATCATTGCTTCCAGGAGTGCATAGGTTTGTGGTAAGATGAGTGCATTGAATCTGTTGTATATGACATCCCATTTTAAAGACTCTGGTAAGGTTTGAAGGTTACAGTTGTAAGCTCTTTTGGACCATTGCTCTGTAAACAGAACCCCATCCGAAGAACTCAGCATCTGATGATATCGCTGTTTCACAAGGTAAGATGGCTTTGTTATAAAACAAAGTAGAACACAAATGTCCTAGCTGCTTCCTAGCCAAATCCTGTCCTTCACTTATAAACTCTGGAATCACTGGGAAAATACAACACAATAAAGAATTACTGTGCTAGAAAACAGAATAAATTCTTAACCCAACCTCTCTTTAGACAAACACAAAGTTAATCCTATTTTTGACACACATAGAATTGCCTATGTCATTGAAACAAGATAACTTCACCTGCAATGACATAAAATACACCATGGCAAGATGGTCTGCTATAAAAGAAGTGTCTATGGTGGATAATTAGAGTCTTTCAGTAAAATACTTCCATAGTACTTTAGCTATTGAACAGGTATTGCTAGAACTTCATGACAGTAGCCTTTAGTTCCTTCAGTGTGGGCTCATAATCCATATATCAAAATACTGAAAAAAGCATGTTGCATCTTCTGTCTTCAAAAGTTCATTAATATCAGTATTGCTCTTTTAAAAATCTCAACATTTTCCACATTCGAATCCCTTCACTAAAAACAGTACAAATATGAACCTGAAATCCATCATGGAATGTACAAACTCATATAACAGAAAAGAACAAACCAGACACTATGACAATTTGGAGAAGAAAAAGCAAACAAACAAGACTTACCATACTTGCTTCTGACCTGTACCTGGTTCTCCAAACATGTAAGTCAGTCTTTGGGGCAGGCGTTTCTCCAATACACTAGTAAGAAGAAAAAAAATATGGGTAAATGATAGGGATCCCATCAGCTCATGTTTCATACTAATGCCTTAGGTGATTTAGTCGAATAGTGAAACTAAAGGGGAAGATTTTATGCACACTGTTGACATAGCAAAGGCTCTAACTTACCAAATGCTAAAGTCTACCTGAACAAATTTAGAGTATTGATGTTCCTTTGGAGAAACTCTCTGTTCATCATCAACTATTTTTACAAAATAAAAAGTATTTAGGCAAGAGAATTGGGGCTCTCTTCACAGTGATCTTTAAAAGTAATGAAATCTAAAATATCTGACATGGGACTTTACCAAGAAGAGAGCCCTCTTGTGTTCCTAATCATATGCAGATGCAGATATTTCTCACTGTAATGAAATAATGATACCTTATTTTCTGGCATTTCATTGACAAGTAATAAGAAAGATTTCTAAATGGGTGTGGCAGGGTGAGGGTTAAATCTGATTGTAATTAGATTGCAGTATGCATGGCCATGTGGTTAATAGTAAATTTCCCTTGATTAACTGGCCCTGTTTGTTAAGAGCTCCTATTAACATTAGAGCTATTCGTGTTGGCTGTGGAGACACACCATGGACCAGTGCAAAATTAATGAAGGCAGGTACGCATGCTGATTAGAGTGTGGCAGTTTAATAAACTCTTTCGACATTAAATTATTTAATGCATTCATACTCATGCAGGCTATTCGATGGTCAGCTTGACCACCTATGTGTTAATATTGGGAATTGAAATGCAGAGAGTGGAAGAGATATAGTGGTGTATGAGGTAATTAGCTCTCATGTCTGATAAATGGGGCAATACCTATGTGTGCGCATGTTTTAGCGCGCCACGAATGGTGCTTTCATTAGTGGGAATCTTCTGCAGAAGATTTTATAAATGTTTAGTTTGATTTTTACACCATAAACAGTGGGTCTGCACTATCAGCGAAACATTTGAGGCAAATTTCAAGTCAGCTATGAGGTAAGCTGTCTTGTTAAAATAAATGGGTAGCAAAAATTAGATAGGAAGCTTATCAATAAACATCTCCAATCTGGGCATAATCTCTATCATATAGAAAAGATGTTATATAAATACAAATGACTTCAGTATGTGAGTGCAAATACCTATTAGATTTTGAGCAAAATAATAAACTGTTATGCTTGTGCCATGCCATATAGTTTACTTGATGTGGGTACATCTTTTATTTTATTTAATCTTAATCATAGACATTTTAGGCAGGTAGTGTTTTAGTAAGTGGTCAACTTGAATCTGAAAATTTCGGTTCTTATAACTCAAAGTCCAGAGCTTTCAGCACAATTCCTTGGCTTTCCACAAACTTAGTGTGTGTGACAGTGTTATTTACAAAGGAATTTTTCCCCCAACCAATGCTGAGAATTCCAAGAACTAAACATCTCCATGAACCTGGTCATACTTACATTCAGTAGAAAGTGAAAAGAGAAAATTTCTGTTTGGAAAATATCCAAATATAAACAAGCATTTTAAATGATGTCCAGTTTGTCCAGATGTTAAGATATTTTCTGACTGTGTTTTAGGAATTCACAGGGACTTTTAAGAGGCTTTGTTTGCTAAATCAGAACAATCCAGACATGGTACTTTGAATACAGCATCGAAAGTGTGAACAATGCCAGGTGTAGGCCACATGACCACCCACTATGAAAGTGAGCTCTGGGAGGGCAGAGCTCTTTTAATGGATTTCTCATTCTAGAGAAAGACTCTTTGGCCCCTATCACCTTGAGTTCTTCTCCCATCCTTTAGGATCCAACTGAAGTAACAAAGAGAGCCGATTTCTAGTCTAATCACATGAGAAAGTAACAAGAATGTCTGTAAAGATGAATCTACAGGATACCAGAAAGCATATCTATACCAGCTCTGAATGTCTTTGTGAGGAGGCTGTCTGAGTGAGCTCTCAGTTGACTTCCCTGAGCCTTTGTCTGTTCCTGTTTAACTTGGGGGAAGTGAAATTTCAAGCTCCTCACAATGCTACCAGGACATTTCTATCATTTCTCATTAGGAGAAATGGCTCCAATCAGCCATAGAGTTTTTGAGACAGATAGAAACCAAAACCACCTTTGAACAGCATTCTTTGCAATTTCCTTTCTCTGTAGGCCTTAGTGGCAAAGTGGGGCTTTTGGCCTGCAATACTCCTATGTGTCTCAGCCAGCCTAGATGGTCTGACTGAGTTCTTACTGTCCCCCACCTCCTTTGGCTAGCTTCAAAGGATGCTGTGGTCATAAATTAATATTTTCCTCTTGGGTAGCAATTATAATGTTGGTTGCAGTATCATTGATTCTTTTGTCCTTATTGCTTCCTTTGAACAATGAAGACTGTTATTGATGTCTGGCACTTCAGAGAGGTGGTTGGCAGCTACGTGAATGTTGTGACTTATGATAGGTTCCCACAACATTGTCCTGGTATCCATGAATTCTGAAAGATGCAAGCTCTGTCATTGTTGCTATTCCATTTTGGTAGTCATGGGGTGAGCTGACAAAATGGGTCATTTTATACTCTACATCTAGCAGAGCATTTATGCAATTATGAACACAACCAGTTCCAATTATGTGAATATATCCCACCAACATTGTGGAAAAAATCAGTTTCTATCCAGCTAAATTATTCATCCCGAAGCAAAAGCATAGAATCAGAATTTCTCAAACCAGGCTTTACCTTTTTTCTATCCATTCAACCTTTGGCTGCTTTATAAAACAAGCATGAAGAAACACTTTAGCTGAACACCTGAAGTGGGAAAACTTGACTCTCCAAAGAAGACAAACTCACACCCTTCATGCAGGATGAGCTCATAACAGCATTGATCATTAAGCACTGAAAATGGTGGGGTTAGATGGCTTGGGTAATGACATGTGGTAAACATAAAATTACAGCTTTGGAAATCACACATATTTTTTTTCAAAATTTCCTCTTAGGTTCAGGTAATTTTCTCAGCAATGTCATTTTCTCTGCATCTTCTAATGCATTATATTTACTACTTAGTATTTGGAATTCGTGTAACCTTCAGGACAACACAGTGAAGTAGGACTCATTTTTCTTTCTGTTTTCCTCAGTAGGAAACCACGTCTCAGATCACATGATTAACTTACCTGTGGTAACAGAAGGACAGAAGTAAAACTGAGATTCAAATTTAGAAAATTTTAGAGGTCTTACCTCTTGTTAAAGTTCCAAAGTATCCCTTGGGCAGTTGAAATAATGGCTATTTTGAATTCTGATATGCAATAAATGGGAGATCAGATTTTAAGCAATTGGTATGAAACAAAAGCGTGACAATCTCTCACGCTTTGAGTTGATTACATGTTAAAACAATCATGTTTTGAGAATTTGGAATTAATATGACATTTTTTGCCAGATCCTTTGTGTATATAGTGTGGTGACAAATAAAGCCTGTCTGAGAGTCAGAGAATGGAGCTTGCACTAGCTAACCATAGAGGTCTGGAGGTCTGTCCAGACAGACAGGAAGTGAGGCAGCTGGGCAGAAACAGGATATAAGCAGGGAGAAATCAGAAATTGCTCTCTTGTCTGGTGAGACACTAAGGAGGTAAGGTGTGATGGTAGCTTGCTCCATTTATCTGATCTCTCAGCATTTTCCTCTATATCTGACTCTGGGCTTTATCACTTAGAACATATTAACATAAACATATGTCACATATGTGGACATATGCATATGTAAGCCATATTTAATAGTATTAACAGTACTTACATACATTCTTCATTAAAGAATTTGTAATCCTATTTTTACATACTTCCTAAATGAAGTAATTTCCTTTGCAATATGAATTTCATTTTAAGGAAAGGTAGAATATCACAGATCAAATGTTTCCAGTATTAGCCATCTTCCTTTAAGTTTCAGAACCTGATGTAGGAGTCTGAGTAACTGTCTATAAATAGTAATTATAAAATCAAGCTGGCAGATTTACATGGTTTTCCATGGAACTTTTCTGATTTAGCACAACCTATCATGAAGAAATCTATCAAAGGTTGGAAACTCTTCCCACGTCCACATCTGTGATGTGTGAGTCCACAACCACGCTGAGGTCTTTAGCAGTGTTCATTATGTGACAGTTTTCAGTGTTTCAGACATGAGCACAGGGAGAGTTCTTGGAGAACATAGTGCTGGGAAGTTGAGATTTTGCCCTCAAATCACTGGCAAGGTTGTTTCTATTGGAGAAATTCCCCAGGAAATGTAGGAAAACAACTAATTTCATGCACAATTGTCCAAATTATCTGAGGACACGTATTACCAACTCAGATTTGCTCAGGTTATTTTTCAAACAGAAGCATCCCTTGGATGGGGAGGGGAGATAAAATTAAGTTTTCTATATGTGTTGCTTGCTGACCTAGTGTATCTTCTAAAAAGATGAATAAGTCAACAGGTATTGTGAATTAAATGCATGGGGAAAACATTTTAAATTCCAGTGAAAAGCTACAATAAATAGAGTGTTTACAACTTACACACTTGAATATTTACCTTTTCATGATGGGGAGATGACACATGAGAAATAAAAACAATGAAACACCTGGGCTATAAACAGTAGTAGACACAGGTAGGAATTAAATAAATATATTAGACTTGAGTCTATGTCATAATGGCAGATGATAAAGAAGAGTAACACAGGCAGACAGGGGGCAGATGCTTTAGGACTACACTTTGACGCTTCAGTGTGCCTTGAGAGGTGGGTGCACACTGTTTTCTTAAACGATGAATCAAATAGAAAAACCCAACTTTTAACTTTTTAAAATATAGGAAAAACAACAATGTTTTTCTTTTTTTAAATTCCTCACCTCTAGCTAAAACCAGCTGAATTTTAAAACCAAATTTGGCAGGCACTTGACGGCATGCTTTTAGCATGATGTTTTAAAGATTCAACTAGGAGCAATCTTTAGACATTAATGGAGGTCACATGGCAAATTCCACTCACACAATGGAGTCGTCAGCCCATCTCTCCAAATATGTGTCATAAGCTGTAGGCTGATGGATACAAAAAGACATTCTTATTCTCCCTCCTCTTCTTTGCGTTCTAAGAACACCCTTGAAATGCTTCGGCAGTACAGCTAATTCCTCTGTAATATATTTTACTGGCTTTGGTGCTCAACTTAATTTAAATCAGTAGACTAAGCCAAGTGGATCTAGGTCGTTGTAAT
This sequence comes from Mesocricetus auratus, assembly GCF_017639785.1. Taxonomy (NCBI): domain Eukaryota; kingdom Metazoa; phylum Chordata; class Mammalia; order Rodentia; family Cricetidae; genus Mesocricetus; species Mesocricetus auratus. Next base: position 15,263,350 of record NW_024429193.1, read on the forward strand.
GTTCCATTAGGAAGCTCTGATCCATTTGTAGCTGAGGTATACCCAAATTCATTAACATTTACTCAATAGGCTTCCAGCAGGTGACTTCAGGAGAGGAAACAGATGCATTTGAATGTCACCTTACCACACATGTGATGATTATAGAATTTTTCTGTCCATATAACATTGCCACATCCATTCTAAGGAATGTGGATAATGGCATCAGTTTAATTTCATTTTCAATACAACAAATTACACAGAAATGTTCTCTGAGAGCCTTTGACAGCTAGATGAATCCAAACTTCACACAGGTGCAGATGGGATGACCTCAATGCCTCTCTAAGTGCTCATCACTGAAACTAAATGAAGTATGACTCAAAACACTAAAGCACAAAGAGGGCACCCGGAGGTTGTGGGTTCCAATCCCTCTATCAATAAGATGACCTGAGGCAAGAATTCTCTGGACTGGGAAGCATTCCAAGTGCTAGGCTTTTGAACCATGGCAAGAAACTTGTTGGGGGTCTGTAACCTCAAGCATGGGCTCAAATTTCTGGAAAAGACACACCCCTTTTACCAAAAACATCTTTTGTAATCGAGGAGCCTAAAAGAAGCTAAGCAAGTCAGAAACAATCAACATGTGAGTGAAAGAATGCTAGACAATGCTAAAAAAGGACTCAGAGAGAATTCCAGGTTCTTAGAGAAAGGAAAGAGCCATGAGCTCAGTAAATAGGCAAGAGTCTACAGGAGACACCATCATGGAGGAGAAGAAAAGGATAACAAACGGCCGTGAGACCTGACTCATCCTAGGACAGCACATCTCTAGCCATGCATTCCAAGCTTTGTCAAACATGAACCATAGCTCTGGGTCCAACGATATTCAAAATTGCAAGGAAACAAGTAAGGCCACGAATAGGAAAGAATTCTAAGTGCTACAGAGATCAGAAGTGAGTTCTTGAGTTGTTTGAAGCGAAGCAAAATGTCTCCAAAACATGTTTATGTAAACGCTAGGCATGTCTATGAGGGAGTGACTAGCCTGACTAAACTGAAGTGGAAGACCCACCCCAAGTGGGAGTGGCACCATCCCAGGGCCTGGTGTTTTGTACTGAGTAAAAACCCAACCAACAAAAACACTGAGCGTCAGTATTTACCTTTTCTGACTTTTGAAGGTGGACACACAGCACGCGCCTGCCTCTGTGCCTTCCCCATTCAAACAAACAAAACCCTTACCTTAAAAGGGTTTTGGTGGCTGATGCCTGTATTCCCAGCATGCAGGAGAGTAGAGCAGAAGAGCTGTGAGCCATGAGCTACATGGTGATCTCCAGTCTAGTGTGGCATATAGACTGACACTATGTCAGAAAGAATCTGAACCAGCAGAGTTTATCTTGGCATCAGTATCTCTCATGGCCTCTGTGGAGGGCACCAAGAGCCATCGTAGGCAGATGGTTACAGCGTCTGTATCAGCACAGTGCTCCTGGTCTGTAGGGCAAAAGATTAGCACACATCTTCACGTAAAGAAATACAATAGCTTCCTGTTAGAGGGTAAGAGATAGACAAGAGGAAAGAGGGAGTGAAAGGCAGAAGACGGAGGTAAGAAGAGATGGTGAGCAGGACTGGAGTTCCTAAATAATGTCAGAGTGAAATGCACTGCCAGGGAGCTCTGGAGTCCTATGTGAGCTCTCTGGGAGAGTATAGGCACACTCAGATTAGTGTGTCTTCCTTTTTAAACTACATCTTTCATTCCTCCCATCCTTCAGCTATCTCCTTACGCCTCACCTTCATCTTCCATCTCTTCATTCTTCCGTACTCCATCCATCTCACCTTGCTGTGTGTTCTCTACTTAAACTACCATCTCACAAACTAACTCTCTAACCTCAGACTCTCCTAATCCCTCCCTCTTGTCTTCAAACAAATTCAACTCTGTTTATGTCATTCTGTGTCTTTTTAAATACAGTAGCAGTTTAGTCTTCCTTAGTTCTTTTCCATTTTTCTCTTCTTCATTCTTCTAAGCAATAAGACAGGTTAATAACAACAGCTGAACAGATAAAAAAATGTAAGGCAAGATAAGAAAGAAAAACTATATTTTCATATAACTATAAGATGATTCTCAAAGATATTTATAGGATTGTTGTAGCTAACATTGCTGGTGCTTCCTAAGTGTGTGTGTGTTATTCACAAAGTCTTGCATACATTATTTCTTCAATTCTTTCTCTAATTCTCACCCCATGAGATAACTACTGTGTCATCTTTATTTTGTAGAAGAGAACAATGAACCCTAGAAAGGTTTATTCTTAAAGACACAAATAAAAGTGGAGACCTTGTAATCATCCACTAAAGAGATTGGTTGCGGGTGAGGAAAATGAATTAATGCTTGAAGTACTGCAGTTGTCTTTGCAGGTCTACGAAGAGAGATTATGGAACTTTGTGGGTAGAGAAAGTGATGCCTGCAAAATAAGCAATGGTACAAGTTCATGACAAATTGCAGTATTGTCTAAGGTCAACTTCTACCTAGGTAAAGTTTTCTTAAGACTAGATTTTTAAAGTGAAACATTATTGAGAAGTCTGTTTGCACTGGCTGCCAACTAAATTAGAAATAGGAGAGTCAAATAAAGAAGAATGAGTTTACCAGAGTAAACTAGATACAATGATGGTGTAGTTTAATTTCCGTTGCTGTGAAAAAATAACCTTAGAGAAAGCAATTTAGGGTAGAATTTGTCTTTTCTTTAGTTCACAGTTCCAGGTCACATTCAGTACTTGTTGGACATTTAAGATGGCAGGAATTTAAAACAGCTGGAGACATCATATGCACAGTCCAGAACACAGAGCAATAGAAGCTCCCATGTTCAGGTGTTTGTTTGCTTTCTCCTCTCCTATACAATTCAGTACCCCACTGCCTAGAGAATGGTGCTACCCACAGTGGTCTAAGTCTTCCTGCTACAGATAATCATCAAAGCAATCACTCTCAGACGGTCAACCTGGCTTACACAATTCTTCAGTAATACTTACCCTAGCATATGTCAAATTGATAGTTAAAAACAAAATGTCTTCAACAAAGAAAAAAGAAAGCTTCTTCAACAAATAGTTGTGGTCTAATTGGATGTCAGCATTTAGAAGATTGCAAATAGATCCATATTTATCACCCTGCACAAAACTCAAGTCTAAGCGTATCAAAGACCTCAACATGAATCCAGTTACACTGAACCTGAGAAAAGATAAAGCAGAATATAATCTCAAATAATCGACACAGGAGACAACTTCTTCAACAACAGAGCACCGGTAGTACAGACACTGACAATTAATAAATGGGACCTCTTGAAATTTAAACGTTTCTATAAGGCAAAGGATGCCATCAATAGGACAAAATGGCTCAACCCCATATTTGACAGAGGACTGATTTCCAAAATATATAATGAACCCAAGAAACTAGATAGCTACAAACCAAATAATTCAATTAAATGGAGTACAGATATAAACAGAGAATTCTCAACAGAAGAATCTCAAATGGCTGAGAAACACTGACTGAGATATTAAATATCCTTAGCCATCAGGAAAATAATCACATCAAATGACTCTGGGTTCTATCTTACACCTGTCAGAATGACTAGGATCACAAGTTACAGCTAAAAACACAAGGTACATCTCATGCTTGAGAGGATGTGGAGCAAGGGAACCCTCTTCCACTACTGGTAGAGGTACAAACTTGTACAGTCACTTCGGAAATCAGTGTGGCAATTTCTCAGAAAACTGGGAATCACCCTACTACAAAACCCTCTATAACTCTGTTGTATACCTAAAGAATGCTTATTCATACCAAAGGGTCACTTGCCCAACCATGTTCATAGCAGCTTTGTTTGTAATAGCCAGAACCTGGAAACAACCTAGATGTCCCTCAATTGAAGAATGGATAGAGAAAATGTGGTATACGTGCACAATGGAATATTACTCAACTCTTAAAAACATCAGGAAATTTGAAGGTAAATGGATGGAACTATAAAAATTCATCCTGAATAATGTAACCCAGACAGAGAAAGACAAACATGCATAATAACCCTGCCACAATCCACAGACCCAAAGAGATTAGGTAACAGGGAGGAGGAGAGTACTGAAAGAGACTACTGGAATTGGGGAGGGCACTTTGGGGCTAGGTAAAAATCTAACACATGGGGCTCTCACAGGAATCTACAAGGAAGACCTCGGCTTAGACTGCTAACAATACTGGATACGTGGCCTAAAATGGCCATCTCCTGTGACCTGATTGGTGGGTAGACTAATTATCATCAGGGAGACTTATCCAGCAACTGATAGAAACAGAGCAGACCCACATCCAAACATTAGGTGATATTAGGAATCCTGCAGAAGAGAAGAAAAGAGTATAGGAGACAGAGGGGTCAAAGACACCACAAGAAAACTTACAGAATCTACTATCTTGGGCTTATAGGGACTCAAAGAGACTGAACTGAAAACCAGGGAGACTGCATGGAATTGGCCTAGACATTCTGCATATATGATACAGTTGTGTAACTTGGTCCTCTTGTAGGACTCCTAAAAGTAAGAACAGGGCCTGTTTCTGACTCTTTTATAGGCTTTGGGGACCCTGCTCCTCATACTGGGTCACTTTGCCCCGTTTTAATACACGGAGAAGTGCTTAGATTTAGTGCCGCTTGATATGCTTTGTTTTGTTGATACTCATGGGAGACCTGTCTTTCCTAAACATAATTGGAGGAGGAATGGATTCTGGAACAGTGTGTGCGTGTGTGAGGGGGGGCTTGGAAGGAGAAGAGGGAGGGGAAACTGTGGCCAGGATGTAGAATAAATAGATTTATTAATAAACAAGAAAAACACTGTCACACATGATGCCTGCTATATCGCCCCAGGATCACAACCATTTCAGGTCCTGGAAAAGCTGCTGAGTAGAAGCAGCCATTATCTATGCCTTCAGTGCACACAAAAAGGGGCCACAGGAATTCTCTGTAGGTGCCAAGTGAAGGCTATAGCGCTATTACGAAATGATTCCTTCAATGTTCATCCCCAAGTCTCGATGTTTAATAAAATTCCCAACCAATGCCAATTTGTTCTACAAATTCAAGTAATCTTTTTATAATTGTTATTCTGTTTTAATATTCATATTTTCTCTTCTTCTGGCTCCACAAGGATTTATATCTTTTTCAGATACCGAGTTTGACTGATAGAAATCATTCCCCTGTATTTAGGAGACATTTTTCAACTGCATTCCAAAGTCTAGTAATTGGCTGTTATTAGTATTAATAGGAGTTACATGGCCACATTCTGCTGCCATGCACGAAAAGAAGTTACCCCTTAGGATTGAGCCTCAGTGTTAGCTTTAATAGGATGAAGTATAATTTCTCATACGTAGAGTTTTCAAAATGCAAACCAGATAAAAGAGTTTAGGTTTGAAATAATAAAAAAGAAACTTCTGAATTTGTAGTGCTTAGGACTTGAAATGTATAATAAGCGATGGCACTTTCACTAAGAAGTAGGAATTCTCTGGCAATCATTCCTAACTTGACAGGAACACTCATTCCTCCCAGGAACTGTTACAAGTGGGTCTCTCCATGCCTTCTCTTTGAATGAACAGTGCCTCCAGTCACACTCTTTCTCCTAGAGTCCTGTCTTTGCCTTCCCGCCTCTATCAAACACATGTTTTCAGTATCTGTAACCTGTGTTATTGCCATACAGTGACACTGTGGAAATTACCAGTCCATATAAATTCTATCAGTGAATCTCTTATTTGGTTTTACTTCTGATGCAAAAATTTAAGGAACTGGATTACTTACCTCATCACTTGATGTGGTGTATAACTTACATGGGGAGAATGGCTTTAAGTCTGCTGATAGGCAACTACTTATACGTATATAAAAACAAGAATTCACTATCAAAAAAGATCATGTAGGATTCTTCCCATCTATCCAGGCAGAATGCAGGCACTGTTTGTCATAGGCACGCCATCTGCACTCCTCTGTAACCATCAGCAGTGATGCCACAGAGTACCCTGTGTCAGCCGTTCTAACCCTCAGTGTTAGCATCTTCCATATTTTAAAACTTGATTCAACAATCATTCCATACCAAGGGACATACCATGACTTTTGAAATGTTCAGTGCCTTTCAATAAAAATAGATGAAATAATTTTACATAAGCAAGTTTAAAATGTCAGGAGAACAGAATGGATCTATTTGAAATCATTCCTGAAACAAAATTTGATTTATGTCAATGGTGCATGAAAAGCAATGAAATAGCCAGGGAAACATTTCTGATACTACACGGTCCTTTTGCTAGGAGGGTCAGTCTTAGACTTCTGAGACTCGGCATCCTAAAATAATATCAGTCTGTTACAATATGTTAGAATATTTTCTGAAAGTTTGCTTTAAGCTAAATCAAAATGGAACACACTGAGAGAAAATATGGTAATAAAACTAAAGCATGTGAGGTTTTATCGATGTGCTTCATAGGCAGTCAGGTTGATTATTTTATAATCACCATAATTTTTTAAAATGCTCTACAAGAGATTTTGGGGACATCTCTGTTGTAACCTGAGTCCACAGATCTTTAAGCAAAGCTGCTTTGAAGACAATGCATTTCTTCTAGTCAATAAATGCACGTGATTTTATTAATGCATCCCAGTGACCAGAAGGTAAGTAAAATAAGTAAAAATAAATAAGCAAATAAACCAGAGTGAAAAATATCACATTTTTTCATGTTGCTTGAGAAATTCATGCAGGGAGGGGGAAGAAGCATGAGACAACCGAAGCCAATTCTGAGCAGAGAACACTATGTTTTCCAATGGGCTTGTCTTGCTCTGGAAAACTAATGGAATATTCACACTGATGCTATGTTTTTAGGGATTTGTCCTGAACTGTGATTGGATTCTACAGGGGTTTTGTTTTTAATTTATTCTTGTTAAAAACTAAGAAAAATTTCCGTTCTTAAAAGGGATGCCCCTTTATCATTGTGACAATTTGTAAGGAGCCTAAAACGACCCCAAGGATCAGACGCTTAGCATCATTTAAAGTTACTTTTACATTGTGAATCTCACAGAACTTACCCAAACCCCCACATTATCGGGGTTTTAATATTTCCATATTTCTAAGAATGGCACTGTGTGTAAAGAGCCCAGAGTGAGGTTGAAGCATTCCACTTAATGACACTTTGGAAAACAGAATGTTTCTCCCAGCAATGCTAGAAGCTGGCTGATCTATTTTCTTCTTGTAAGTTAGAGAGAGCCTCAGACCAAGGAAGAAGATAGGCCAGAACATAGAGCTGAAGGCTAACTTCTTGAGGTGAACTAAAATAAGGTCCCACAGTAGAATTCTAAAAGCAATAAATAATTTCTTCAGGAAGCATTGGGCCAGTTTAATCTTCAATTCCTCTACCCTACTGGTGACTATTGGGTAGATATTTTCTTTTTACTCCTTGACACTCTGAAACATCTCTCCTATATGTTCTATACTAGTCATAGACGAAGCCCACCTTACAAAGGATACCACTGTCTCCTCTTTGCTCTGGCTGTGACTCAGGCTTTGGTTCTATACAATTCCAGAAGGAGTGGGCAAAATGGAACTGTCCTTCTTTCTACTCATAGTCATGTCTTCTCTCAGGGCCCACTTCAAGTCCCTCTTCATTAAGACTCCATCTTTCATACCCTGGCAACATGTGCTTGGAAAATGCTTCTGATGTAATAGTTCATTCGTATCTCTGGTCATTTGCACCACCAGCAAGTCATTAAAATGACAGTTCCTTAAATGTCCCATCTTCTGAACTATGTAAGCATCTAGAAGAATATAAGATATATTTCATAATGGTATATCTTCAATGCACATGGGAAATTTTCATATGATGAGAATTCAAAGAGGATTTGACATTATAAATCAACAAATATTTCTTAATAAAAGTTTCTCAAGGATAATATCAGAAGATATGAAGATTTCTATCAAAGTATTTCTCACATTTAAAGCATCCTCACACTTGAGGAAATAATGCTGTAAAATTAAATGCATCTGAAATACAGAAAGCTTCTAATGGCTTACAGAAGTAGACATTGTGTATAGAATCATATTAAACTCCCTAGTCAATAAGCAGGGCCTCAAATCTTTCAAACAGGAAATTCTGGAATGAATTGAAAGGTCACACATGTAAATGAGGAAAATAGAAACAAATGTTTCAAATATTAGTATCTAGTATCAGATGGGTTTGGGGTTGGAGGTATGGCTAGTTCAGTGGGGGAGTGCTTGCCTACTATGTCTAAGGTCCTGGGATTAATTCCAGACTCTACAAGAATCAAAACAAGGCTTCATAGTTGACCCAATTCAAAATGCTCTTCTTGCTTTGGGATCTTGGGTGGTACACAAAAGTTGAGTTTCTTGCAGTAAAAATGAATCCCTTTCATTCATTTCTTATACCTAAGTAGCTCAAAACATGCTGCATGTCTTGCCTGACAGGAAAGTCATTATCATTGTTCCGTGCAGAGAGACCCAGCGAGAAAGAAAATCCACTGTGTAAACCCTTGGTAAACTGATTGCCAGAACACTGAACACCCCAGATCCTGGGCTCTCTTACTATGACACATTCTATACTGCTCATGAGATACTAAATTATGAGAAATACAAATTTTAAAGAACTGCTATTGGTCTCTATATTTGGCATTTACTTGTCTCCTCAAGTAACCAGTTGACTAATGACAACAGCCTCTAGCAAGATGACCACCTGCCTCTTACTTAGTCATAACTCCCTTTCTACTGTGATATATGTCATCCCAACTAACCAGCCCTAATTACTCCTACGCTCATTGCCATACCCATTGGAAAATCTGATCCCATCCTAACTAGCCAATTTTATTTTCCTAACATTAATATGCAAAACACTTTTGATAGCATCACTTAAACTAACCTTGACTTAGCAGACCTGTCTTCAGTGTCTGAAGGCACAAACTAGATGCTCAGTAAACACATGTTAATTGATTAAATGATCTGAGATGTTTTTAAAAGTACAGTCAGGACCTGGTGAATGATGTTTGTCTTGATAAGCAGCTTGAACTGTTCATCCAATGTTCTACATATGAATATGAATAAGTTTAATAGTTCTTGAAAGAAAACATCCACTGAGGCCCTTCTGCCTTTTTTTCCAAAACCTCAGCATTCTGAAACATTCCCTGAAGAAATTTGTCTCAGACAGAATTCTAAAGTCACTTTCCTTATTTAGAGGTGTTAAATTTATTTTGAATACCAAGAACTTAGGACCACAGGAGCCATGTGTGTTTGCCTTTTTACAAGTCTTTGCAGGTTAGACCTGACAGTGGGATGTCTTAGGGTGATCAATGAATTCAGAGTGGAGCACTGGAGCATTTGAAGACTATCTGTAAGGAAAAGGGACAAAAGGCTTCACATTCTACCCACTACACAGTAAAGAACAGAGATCAACTCCTCCACTGTCGAAAGTGCTGTGAATTGGCTCCCAGTAGCTCCCAGTACAGTTGCTTGGAACGTGTCACTCTATAGAGCAGAGTTCTTGGGTGTCATCGGTATTTGTCAGTGGGGAGGGTCTTTAAAATTTTGCATTTGCCTGGTTACATTTGAACCTTAGGTGGACACATAGGTGGACATCTAACAAGGAGTTCTTTTCTGCGGACCATGCAGATGCTGAGCTCCTACACAGCTTGGTGCCATCAAATCCTACAAGAGCTGCAGTCATACTCAAGGATAGCTTCCTTGAGACTGATCATGTGCTCTGCACACAGCAAGGCACCAACGTTTATTTATTTTTGTTACTTTTCAGTTAATTTTCACAGGATCACTTCTAAGGTTAAGAAAAAAATTAGGATAAGAAATAGACAGTTGATACTAGGCTATCAGTGGTATAGAGGCCTGACTAGCTCCTGCAGTTCCATGACCAAAATTCACCATGGCACAGGCAGACAACTGACATTTTGCCTTTGCCTGTATCTGTGGCCAGTGATAATTAACCTGAAGGTAAAGAACCAGTCATTTTCTTAATACAACAAGGCACCTCTTTCAAAGTTGGGACTCTTCCTGTTTTAATAATCAAAAGGAAAAGACCTTTGGTACTTAATATTTAAACAAAATGTTTAATATTTACACAGTAAAGTTCTTCTTCTGATATTAAACCAGCATTAAAGCAGGGATGGAAATTGGTTTATAATCTCTGACACCAGGCCTGGAGCCTTGTAGTGTTGTAAACAATGTCACTCTTCAGATGGGCACCACCTGCAATGGGTTCAGAAATGTCAACTGTAATTAAACATTTTATTTCAAGGATAATTCGTAGGTTCTGTGCATGAAGGACTGCTTTTCCGCCATGAGAAATTTCAAAGTACTGGGCTGTGTCAATAAGAAGCAGGTCTGCTTTATTATTATTTCATGTTAAAAAAACACACAAACTGGCTGAGTCATAATTAATATTGTCCTTAAACATATGCTTCACATTTTGCAAAGATTTTTGAGTTAATTTTGCAAAGCCTGACAGGCAATGACTCATCTCACCCTTACCACCTCTAGCTAGAAGCAAGAACACTGAAACAGCAAAGGTGTGTAATTTTCCATAAGCTTCTGTGATAAAAAAATGGAAAAGTTGGGATTGAATCTCACCAGCCCCCAACGTTGCCTCTGAAGCATTAGTTGCTTAATCATTTAGTTTTAATGAAAACTCAGAAATAATTTATTAGTATGAAAAGGATGACAATGACAAGTTCACTCAAAGCTGTGGGCATCACCTAACACCTCTAGTAATACCTCTGACCCTAATGGGAATTTGGGGTGAAGTTATTCAATTAACAACCATGTATAGTAAGTCTGTGTGCATGTGTGTGAATGCATGCATGTGTGTGTGTATAGAAGGGAATCAATCCTCCATTCTTTATATATCAAAAAAAAATCTTATATGGTTTTTTGAGTAGCAGTTTTTCATACATTCATATAAAGGACCAAATATTTAATGAACTCTTGCCCTCATCCTCTACCCTAATCCTACAAGGCATGGTTTTTATTTCTCTTTTCTGTTAAAAAGGACATAAATGATAACCTTGTAAGGAAAAGTATTCTAAAAATAATGAGAGAAAAAAATCTGGTAACAACAGTATGTTTCTTGTGCATGGGACACAGACCATCATATGGAGTAATTTTATATTTCTTCCTAATTACCTAAATCAATGACAATAACAGAAATATGAATTCCCAGTTTGTCTTGCTCTTCTTGTACCTTTGCTTTACGTCTGTTTTACAGTAATTATAGCCCACTAAAGGCAGGACCTTCTGCACACGAATAAGTTGAAGCACAAAGCCAGGATATCTGACCAGGGCAGAGAGCACACCTCTCTCAGGTGGGCACCCAAAGAGAGAAACCTCACACTTGGCAAATGAAGCCATAAACATTGTGGCACTCTTTGGGGGATAAAATGTTCATTCTATAACATAGGGAATGGATTTTAATGAAAACATACAACCTACTTAAATTGTTCCCATTGCTATTCCAAACTGAAGATAATATGGATGTTTGTTATTTCCTTTAGAACTGTTTTCTTTTAAAAATATCATAACTTAAAGTGTGTGAAAATTTGTAATAGGGAAATGATACACTAAAATTCTATAATAGTGTTTATGTTGATTAAAAACATTTAAATTAAAAAGCTGCTATTAGATAAAAACATTTGAAAGACATATGCACATATGCAGGTCAAAATTGGAAAGCGAATGGTAATAATTTTCCTGTTTTCCAAGTTTCCACAATGAGGTCATATGACTCTATTAAAAGCCCATGTCCACCAGGAAGATGATCACTTAGGGGAATTAAAAATCCCACAGGGCATTTGTTCACTGAACCATATGAGGCATGACGTGGACAAGACATTTGATGAAGGCCTGGATCCAGCACTATTTGGCTGTCTATGCCTTCCCATTTCATACTCAGTATATATAGAAAAAAGTCCACAAAGAACATTTAAAAATTGTGTGGAGAGGGAGAGGGCAGTATTGGAATGATAGCAGGTTAGTTTGAAGTAGGAGTTTCTATTGAATCAATTTTTAATGCTAAACATCAGGCAATTCCTTCATCCTCATGCTGAGACGGTACTGCCTCCGCTATAGGCTAGAAAATAGATAAAGTCTTCCCAGGCCCAGCTGTTTCCAACTCTGGGTAGGAAGGCAGTAAAGTGATGGCTTAGGTTATGTCTGTAGCTATGACAAAAATAGGGTTAGATCATCCCCTATGCACTACAGATACATAGATGCCTATTAATACAGGCCAGACACAGATAATAAGTTTTTCAAAGCACTGTTTCAACTCAGGAGAAAGTATGTGCCTTAGGCCAGAAAGCCAGTAAAGGACAAAATTGGTAAGTTGGCACAAATGGTCACATTGACTGTTCCACCAATTGAGATGCAGATGTAGATAAACATGATGACAGATACAGGTTCTTTGTTTCGCGCCATCAATCAATATCTGGTGGCTGCTTCTCATGCCACTTAGAAAGTCCTCTCGCATCCCCTTTTAGCCTGATTTGATTCTCCAGTACAGCTTCTAATTCTAATTTTAAAAAAAATCCATCAGTGCAATGAACCTACCATGGTGTCAATGCCTAAAGCCTCCATGTGAAAACTCCTCAGCCACCCCTCCAGTTTGGGCTATAGAGATGCTCAGGCTCTTGCTGAGTCGTTTGTACAAAGATAGGAGATGAAGGGCCTCACCCCCAAGGAAGAGAGTTCAAGAAATGATTCTTCCCTTCGGAGACAGAAAAGCTTAGGAGAAAGAATTCTCAAGGCCTGCACCTGGTCGGATAAGAAGAAACTCATTTAGAACAAATACAATATTAAAAGCTCATTTTTTTCACCAGAAAATTAATTGATTAACTTTTCCCTCTACAAATATATTACCGAAGGTTTCTCACTGCACAAACTCTCCAAACAAAATTAATGGTTTTGTTTTGAAAATTAATTTAGATATTAAAAAATTATGTTTTCCACCAAGATCTCAGTTACTCAGATTAAATATTAACCAAAAGCTGTCTTCTGCTTAAATAGAATTTAGCCTTTGAAGTGTTTTTATTAATGTTTTCTGATGGAGGTGCTTGAAATTCTAAGAGAGTGGTGCTGCCACCGTTCCCTGCATCACTTACTGTAATTTATTTTCAGAACATAATTCTATTTATAAATGAAAATCCTATTAAAAGAAGACAAGAAAAATTAGTCCTAGACTTTGCATTGGTAGAGTAGAAACAAAATGAGCGGCCTAACCTGAAGTGACATTTACAAATTACCTGTTAATTTAAACCGGGTTGAGGGATGACAAGGTTTAGTCAGACTGACAGAAAGTACCAAAGGAATGACAGTTGAGTCTGGAATGGTCATAACGCTCTCTCTGCTGCCACATTTATCTGTGTTCTTCACCCATCTCCCAAAAGCTCACTGCCTTGTAAATAATAGATTTCTAAAAATATTTACATTTTTTAGCAGGTGAGGGAGTTTGGATGGTACACAGGCAGGGGATTTCCTCCTTTGTTTCAGGAGTTGAAATTGTTTGTTAAAAGTGTCTTCTGCCGCTAGTTATTTGGGTGTCCAGTTGCCAACTACGTAAAGCCAAATAACAATTGTTTTCTTCTAGGGTGTCTTCTGTTAAACATAAGGACCCTAGAAGGCTGTGAACAGCACGACGAGTCCAAGTAGGTATGTTGACCTTCACTGTCTCCCATCCTGGTCCCCGGTGTAGTTGAACCAATGTGTCTTGATTTTTTAAAAAAGAATTCTATGAGATTTGTAAATTTGAACATTCAAGAACATCTTCTAAAGAAAATCATGAGACGAGACAATAATCCTTTTAAAGAATGTCTTAGAGAGGAATGGAATTGCTTTGGATGTGGATTGCTTTAGTCTGATTTAAATCACTTCTAGCAATAATAACTAGCTGACTATGGTTATGATATTAGTTATTTCGACTATCTAAATATATTCAGTAATTAATCTTTTTCCAAAAGCTTCTACTATACCTTCAGTTTACATGAGGTTATATATTTCTCTCTGGTGAGGCTTGCTTTTGGTAGCATTAATAAGAGGTACATTTTTAAAATATAAGGGACATACAGAACACACATGATATGTGCATATTCACAATAAGTAACATACATCATATCAACACAGCACATATATCCACGATATACAATACATAAATATGCATAGTAGTGTCCTTGTACTTAGTCTTTTTGTGAGCTTTATTTCTCTTAGAAAGTAGGGTTTATTTTTGCTTTAAAAAATCAAAGCTAGTGTTTATGTTTTTAATGGAATCTTTATATTTGTAATATATTGATAATAAACACACTGAGGTAAAAATGGAGTAGATATGTATTTAAAAATTAGTTAAGTAAAACGAAAATAGTTTCTTAAGTCAACAGTGAGGTGTGCTGGTGTTTGATCTACTTGTATCTGATCAGGGCCCCTGTGCTTTTTCCCTCTTTACATGGGTATCTCCATCTCAGAAGTCAGCTCACTTCAAAGAATTGTTGCTTTCTTTTATCTTGTTGACCTATTCTCAAATTCTATTGACAGCACATGGATAATATTGCAGTACAAAAATAATTACTGTGAATTATTCATGCCACTGTCTCCAGAATCTCCACACATCATTGAGCAGCTACTCCAGACTAGAGAATCACCAGCAACAGCCCAACTTTCCTGAGCAAGGCCTCTTCCTATCAGTGGTAAAGATGCTCAACACAGTCACTGAGCCATTGCACTGTTTTATAAAAAGAAATGTTACTTTTAGAAGTGACTTATCTTAAAAGTTTGATTCAATAATCCTGATTCTGAATTCTTTTTTATCCGGCAGTAAGGACCAACTTAATCCCTCCACACTCACTTTACCAAAACAGCCTCAAGAATAACTAGTATCCCTCAATGGGAATATAGTTTTCCATTTTTTGATTCAAAAGAAAAATTGCAGTCTGGAAGGTCGCAGGCTCTCACAGTGCAATTCAGGCTGTCCTCAAACTATTCTCCCTGGCCAACCTCAAACTTGCCGTCTTCCTGCATAGGTCTCTCACGTGGTGGAGTCATAGTTCTAACTTGGCGTTAGTAGCAATGCAGTTCTGAACTCATTTAGATGGAAAAGTTTGAAATCTAGGACTAGCTTAAAGATGGTATATTGGACAAGTGATTATGTTCTCTTATAGATCCTCAGCCATGTTAAATGTGAGCCTGTCCCATCTTCTATTATTAAGTCATTGAAAATTAGCATAAAATTTAAAACGTCTTTAAGAAAGGAATAAGTAAAAGGAAACTTTCAATCCTCCCTTCTACCTTCCTCTATCACAAAAACTTCTTCAGAAACCATTAGAGATAGGGTGCTCCTTTGAGTCCTGTGACAAAGAAATACTTTTTATACTAAATGCTAGTTTTGAATTTTTCTTCAATCTGAGCTTGGAGATAAATTATAAATGATCTGTGTCTTAGGCTCCTCTGTCACTTTGCTGTCAAGAAGCATATGCCAGTTTGGACAATCCCAGCTATTTCTACAAGATTTATGAAATGTTTCTCTGCTGTAAGATTGATATCCACGTCCTTATTCAGTATATCAAGGGCATATGATAATGATAGCGATCAATGTTATTTTAACACTGCACAAAGGCTGGGGTGTCAAGGCCATCGCTTCATTAGACAACAGGACTATTGATTATTAACTAGAGACTAGCTGAAATAGAAATGCCCATACAATCTCTCCACACCAAAAAATTATCAGTGGGTGGGTAGATTACATAATCTGTCAACTGTTATGAAAAGCTTACAAAAGCAGGCAGAGGAGATAGAAAGAGAGAACATTTCAAAAGATACTTTTCAGCAAGCAGTACCTCTATGATGTCCTCTGGCCTCTGCTATCCCCAATCCTGCAACCAAAGTCATTTTAGTTGCTCAAGTCTTTGTTCCCATGGTGCAAACACTGATCAGAAATTGATATGAGTGAGGATTCATGCTACGATTTGAGTGGGAATGGGCTAGAAGTAAGCTAGGAAATAAACATGAAAGGCAACAGCTAAGGACTACCAATGTCATAACTTTTGCTGCTATTTCCAATTCTATGTTTTAAAAGCAGATGTTTTCTAAATATCACAGGTCTAGAGAAACCCCACATCATTTACATCCCCACCAAGATACGTATTATTGTTTAGCTGTCCCTAATCATTTTTACATGCAAATTTATCAGCCTTCCATTCTCTTTGCCCTGAGCTATAAGCTATGAAATTTGTACACTCTTTATGCAGGTGTTAAAGAGGCCCCTCTATCCTGCAGGTATATATTTGGACTCTAAAGCAATTTCCCCATCATGTCTGACTTAATTGGACCATGCTTCCTAATCAACATAATTTCCCCCTTGACCAGCCCTCTATGCACAGGCACTTAGAAAAAAAGAAGTGGGTTAAATGGAGGGCAGTGAGGAAAAAAAAAGAAGGCAGCCAGCACAGAACAGCAATTTGAGCTCTAGGAACTCATCCTAAGTAAAGCAAATGGCAAGAGGCATGTGGAAAACTGATTAGTGAGGACCAAAGCAGACATTTAGTGCCCAGAGGTAGAAAGTTCACTAATCTTTCCTGTTAAACCTGTCTTCATTTCCTTCTCAACTAACTTCACTATGGACCGAAATTCATCACCTGTCTTCAGCCTTAAACTGTCGCTGAAATCAAAGAACTCAAAGGGACAGAGAAGAGAATGCCATGGCAATTCATCTCCCTGATTCCTGCTTGAATTCCTACCATTATACGGAAGTGATGACCCATCAGGGTCTTGGGCCCTTACAACTTCCAATATATTGTTACTATTTGGTAACATCTCTGTGAAACCTGGTGTCACAGTTCTGAGGTTATGGTTTTGAGGAGTGATGTACGATTAACCACAGTGAAGTACTGAGCATGCAGAAGAAAATCCATGACCAGGTGCAATGCAGCGATACAACTGGAGTGCTTGTGGTTTTGGCACATAGTCCCTAGTCAAACAGAATTGACGGTGTTAAGATAAGAGTAGGGCAGAACACATTTTGATAGTGAATGGCATTACAAAGGGAACCCTCAAGATAAAAGCAATAAAGCTTGAACAATTTGAGCAACACTAACAAACTTAGAACACAAAATGTAAAACGAATGTGTGAGCTTAAAATGCTATAAATAGAAGAAAAATAATAGTGAGAAAAATATCTTCCCCAGAGAAAAAGTTGAAATAATGGAGAAAGTCTCCTCTCCAGGAGATGGTCATTGGTACCCAACAACAATCTTCTTTTTCCTTGAGCATGAGTTCTACTTAGTGACTTGTTTCCCGAAAAGAGCATATGGGGACAGATGGAGAAAAGAGAGGAGAAATCTGGTAAATATTCCTGGACTTGGAAATCAAGATGAAAACCTTCAGTCATGAGTCACACTGACAGTCTGTGGGCCCTAAGAGGTTGTAACAGGAAGGATGTCTTCACAAATATACAAACCCTGATCTCATCAGGACAGAAGTTATAAAATCCCAATATGAGGGGATATTCCACAAGATAACTAACTAGTATTCTTCAAAACTGTCAAGGTTAGGAAAAGAAAGAAAATCTGAGAAAGCATTGATGGGGGAAGTTCTTTTGTATATATCGTGTCCTACTGGTTGATTAATAAAGCACTGTTGGTCAATAGGGAAGCAAGATAGGTGGGATGAGGAGTTAAAGAGGGTTCTGGGAAATGTAGTCAAGAGTAGAGGGCCACTATGTGGTCTTCTGGGAGGAAAGGATGCATCAGGAGGGCATCCTCAGAAAGATAAGTCCTGGTAGAAATACATATCAGTAGTCATGGGTTGATACTTAAGACAGAACTAGCCAATGAGAAGCCCCAGACATTGGCCAATAGCATTGTAACTAATAGAGTCTCCGTGTGTATTTTAGGGGCTAAAGCAGGAACGGGACCTAGGCAGGAATCCCGCAGCAAAGCATGACTCATCAAAAGTGAGATGATGTTTCTATACAATGGTAACCCTGCATGGGATGACATCATTAGTGAAATCTCAATAAAGGCAGGAGGTTAAGCAGTGGTAAGGGATCCATGCTGGGTTGTTACCTTTGACAAATAAACTACAGTGGTATAAAGTGTTAGTATCAGAGGAAGCTCAGTAAAAAATAGATAAGAACTTTCTATATCCTCTTCAAATTTCCTGTAAATCAAAATAATTTCAAAGGAAAAGGTGATATACAATATACCAATTTATCTTCATAGTGACCATCCTAAAATTTTTACATTGCAGAGGAAAGAAACAAAAATGATATGATAGCATTTTTGTCATGAAAAAGAATGAAAGAGGAAAGGGTAACTTGATTATTTTTCTCTCCAGTAGCATGAGCAGCATTGCACCTTCTCATACTATAAAAGCTAGACAGTGAAGATGAAACTTCCAGGCCAGTACCAGTTGCATCTATCCATGCCCCATGATTCAAGAGTGTGGTGATTTCAGCAGGAGGATCTTGTCATGCAGTCCTGAATGGCAATGAAATGCAATGACAATTGCCTGTAATATTTGGGAGGAACTATAGGACCCCATTGACAAACAAATGGAAAAGAGGTAACCCATACCCTGGTGCTGAGCTTTCTACTTGATTGCCTACGGTGCCTGGGGCAGGCACTGTCCTTTCTCTTATACCCTCTAGTATAGGACAACCCCATTTGAAGTCATTTTATATGTGTTTACTGTGTACATTAGGAAGCATCTAGAAGTAGTAGGTTTCAACATGGTGCTTTCAAACGTCTTTAGTGTCAATTATCCCTTCCAATACTCCTTCTTCTACCCTGTCCTCCTATCTTCCTCCTCATTTAACCTCTCTAAAGAATGGCTCCTTGATTTATCAATGCCTGCTTCGGTTCAGGTATGATTGTTTATCTACACATTGAGATCCTTCATGGCAGTCCTGCTTAATAACACAGGGCTTCTCACATGTCCTCTGGGCTGTTTCATAACCTCTCATCCTCCCCACAGACTACCTAAGAGAGGCCTTCCCTGCCAGCCTTACCTTACAGGAGTTCCCACTATCTCTCCTTCCTTATGGTGCATGGAACACTTAATTAGGTTGTATATTTGTGTTTTAATGTTATATTTATAAGTGTACATATGCCTAAAGGCTTTAGCATGGGTTATATTTTGTAGCTTAAAAATAGTACATATTCAAAAATCACATTTTGAAAAACAAGAACATTCCTTTAGTAGCTTTTTGCCTTTTACAAAACAAGAGTAAAGCCAAAATTTTCCCTATCCTGCTTAATAATGCATGAGCTCAATTTGAAGATTTTTTTTATTTTTGCTTTAAGAAAAATAGCTTCTGGTGCTCTGGGTTTTCTTTTTCTCTTTTTCCTTCTTTCGTATTTCAACTTAATCTTTAAAGTTCATGACTATCTATGGAATTCTTTATATTTTTGAAGGCTTTGCTTTCTAGTGACAGAGTAGAACAAAGCAAATACTGAGAAAAGGATATAATTTTAAATCAGTCTTAAAATATATTTAGGTTTAGTTGGGATTGTTGGGAGTTAGATGAATACAGGAAGAGAAGAAGAAGGACATTTGAGTTGCATCTTTAAGAATACTTATGACTTTACTAGACCGAGAAGTAGACACCTAAGACTGCAGGAGCCTAGCCCAAGGAAATTAGTTCTAGAAGACCCACTGTGCAAAGACATCAGGGGGTGTGACTAAGAAGATGAGACGATGTATGGTTGGGAGTGATTCTTGATTGTCTTCTGCTTTATTCAAATTTGCATGACTGCAGGAAAGCACCTGTACTGATCATTTTAGAGAGAAGAAGGATTTATTTGGTCCACACTTTCGAATATTTGCTCTATAGTCTCAATTTATTGACTATTTGTTTGGGGGTTGGTGATGAGGTATTGGAGGCAGCTTATTTAATGGTATCTGGAATGTGGAAGAAAGGAAGAAAGTACTGGCCGGATCACTGCTATACCCTTCAAGAGCATGTCCTTAAATGACTTATCCAAGTATACTGGTAATCCAGGAGATGCCTTCTCAAAAGAACAATGGATTGGGGACCACGTTTCTAACACAAGAGTCTTTGGGGACATTAAAGTAGGGGCTTAGCAGTTAAGGTCTCTGAGTGCTCTTGCAGGGGAGGCAGGCTTGATTCCCAGAACCCACAAGACAGTTACCAATAATATACAGTTCCAAGGAGATCCATTGTCCTCTTTTGTTTTTTGTAAGTGTTGCATGTACAGGCTGTACAGACACAAATGTAGGCCAAACACTTGTACACACAAGATAAAAATAAACAGTGTAGACAATTTAAAACTGACTAGAAAAATTAAAAATATAAATTTAAAAAACTTCAAAATAAATCATCCTTGAGATGATGGGAAATGGCATGGAGTTGCCCAGAGTGACAATCTACAAGATGCATCAAAGGAAGGAAGAATACAACTTCAATAGTATTTAAAATACTACAACCCCTATCACTATATTATAAAATGATTACTTTCTTGTAAACAAATACCTTTGGGGTTATTCTCTTAAAATTTCCCCTAAACTATGAGAACTCTAGAATCTCTGATTGTCTTAAATATGTTAACTCAGGGCAAATTACTTCCTTTTTTAGTAAATTATGTAATTCTTAAATACATTGTAAAATAAAACAACAGAATAAAGGAGAGAGCTTCTAAGAAATGTATAAGCTTAATTCCACAAAGTTCCCCCAACACACGTGAACTAAAGAAAAGTGAGTCTTGCTCTGGGTACTTACTCATTGTGCCTGTGACTCCAGTGCTGGTTGAAACAGTCTCATATATTAACAATTATGGGTGACCAGAATCTTGAAGAAATTAGAGATGGAGAAAATCTTCATTTTTTCGTAATTAAATGGTATTGAGCACATAAAGTTAAAACTTCAAGTGGGAATGATTATGAATTATGAAGTTCTCGGTGACTATTGTAGACAGGAAAGATTTGTAAAAAATATTGTAGTCAGGGGCTAGAGAGAGGGCTCAGTAGTTAAGAGCACTGACTGCTCTTGGGGAGATCTCAGGTTTGATTTCTAGACATCAATAATTCCAGTTTCAGGGTATATGACACCCTATTCTGGCCTCTATGGGCAATACACCTGCATAATGGTACACATACATAATGTAAAAAAATATTGTATTTCTGAACATACTTGTGTGTGCTCATGCACACACACACACACACATACACACGCGCACACACACCATTGTTTCCTGTTGCTCTTAGGATAAAGTGTAGACTCAGGAAGTTGATCAGTCACTCCAGGCTAAAGAAAGCTCTTGGTGGATGTTGTGGATTCAGCTTACACCCATCTCCCCTCAGGTGGTGTACTCCAGCTCCTCTATCTATCTCTCAGTCCTTTGATTATAGGTCTTTTCTCATCTTCCAGAAATGTCCTTGCTTCCATCTTGTCTTCTGTCTCCTCTGGGTGGGACAACTCTTCCTTTCTTCTTAGTTTAGTTTAGTTTTCTTTTGTTTTACCAAAAGATATTTTCCACTGAACTTCTCATGAGTAGGGGCTATACTTACATCTCTGTCTATGAGTTTCTGTTGCTGTTATGAAACATCATGACAAAGGCAACTTGTAGTGGGGAGGGTTTATTTGGATTATGTTCCCACAAATTGCTTTTCATCATCAAGGAAGTCAGGACAGGAATTCAAATAGGGCAGGAGCATGAAGACAGGAGCTGATGCAGAGGTCATGGAAGAATGTTGCTTATTGGCTTGTTCTCCATAGATTGCTCAGTCTACTTTCTTATAGAACTCAGAACCACCAGCCTACAAGTAGCTCCACTCACAATGGGCTGTACCCTTCCCATCAGTCACTAATTAAGAAAATGGCCAATAGGCCAGCCTGCAGTAAAAATCTTATGGAGACATTTTCTCAATTGGGGTTCCCTCTTGTCTGATGACTCTAGCTTGTGTCAAGCTGACATAAAACTACCCAATATACTCATTATTCTCACTAATTTTGATCTATATGACTGCCACACAGAATTTATCCAATGTGACCGCTGAACAACTGGAATAATTTTTTGTTTAGCCTTTGTTGAATTTCTATCTCATTCAATAAATTCCACAAAAGTCATGACCTTGTTGGTCTTAGAATTATGTTTTCTGATGAATCACACAGAATCTGCCATAGTATTAATAGACAAAGAAAAGAGGAAGGCAGAGAGAAGAAAGACAAGACAATAAGCCATAATACAACCCCTATCAATTATAAAATGATTACTTTCTTGTAAACAAATACCTTTGGGGTTATTCTCTTAAAACTTCCCCTAAACTATGAGAACTCTAGAATCTCCAGTTGTCTTCAATATGTTAACTCAGGACAAGTTAATTCCTTTTTTAGTGCAATTGAAACTACACAGTCTCTAAATGAGCTTCATGAAACACAGATCATTGTGTGGGAAATGGATCTTGTATTGGGAGAGAATGGCAAGTTTCAACAGCATTGGAATCAGGAGGTCACACCCATGGGTTCTGACACTATTCATGCACTGGGGTCTGGCAGTTCATCTGGGACCAAAAAGAAAAAAGAAAGACTTTTCAGCAGCTGAAGCTTTGTCTAATGTAACTTCTGGCCTGTGGCAGATGCATCTTCAACGTGTCAGGTAATCCAAACTGGATGAAATTAGCGGGAAAATGTGCTTACTTGAATGTTGTCACCTAAAATAGTTTATAAGGTGGGAGAATGGAGGAACAACCAGATACAAAATGAGTATGGGTAAAGCCAAAATAAGTTAGGCTTTTACTTTCTAAGCCTGTCAATGATAGGTGATTGTCAGATACTCCTGCTTCTCATGTGTAATCAAAATCAGAGATACCGGTGCAAAATCCAGCATGCAGGGACATCATTTTGTTTTCTAACACTCTTTTGGGACTCCAAAGCCCTTAAAGCAATGAGTGGATTACAATAAAGCATAAATACACCGTTTTTATTTCTGACAGGTACAGTTTTATTCTAAAATGGCCTGTTCACAGGAAAATGATGCCTGGTTTTAACAGCCCAATCCCAAAATGTTTCATGATAAAAAACACCTCAGCGTGGGTATCCTCATAAGTACTTGAAATTAACTTTTTGTTTATCATTTGAAATTTCACACTTATAAAGAAAGCCACAAAATTGCAACTGCCTTTCTCTTATTTTTCAACTTAAGATGAACAAACACAACTAGAGAAATGACAATTTTTCTACCTCCAGCTGCTGAACAGTATCGCTATGAAGTTTAGCTTGAACAGCAAATGAAGAGGTGAATGACTGACACACTGAGCAACCACAGAGGGTTAAATTCAAGTTTGCGAATTAGTTGATGGAGCAAAAGCATCTCCTTTCCCTCTTCCCCTCCTACACACAAACAACTCCTGCAAAAGTGGTCTGGGTAAAAACATGGCGATGAATAGTCTGGCAACTGAACATTCATTGCATATAGTCTATTTCCTGAGTTTGTTGATGACCAACAGTGCAACCAATCAGGCCACTGACCTTTTGCCATAACATAGGTTTCTTATATGTACAGGAGAATAACAAAATTATTTTCCTAATGATTACTGTTAGCTTTAAACAAGCTACTAAACATAAAGTTGTTAGCAGGATAGCCTAGACCATGGTAAACTACTGACATGTGGCACAGTTATGATGTTGAATCCTTTTTAAGATGTCCAGAAACCTGGGATTCTTCCCCTAAAACGAGTCATTAATCTGTATTGGAACTTTTTTCACATATCCACTGTGGCAGTATGAACAAGAATGCCCTCCATAGGATCATATATTTGAGTGCCTGGTTCCCAGTTAGCAAAACTGTTTGTGAAATAGTAGTACGTGTGGACTTGTTGGAAGAGGTAAGTCCCTGGGGCTGAGCTTCAGGGTTTGAAAAACCAAAGCCAGTCTCAATTAGTTCTTTCTTTCTGCCTTGTGCTTACAGATCAGGATGTAAAGTCCTCAGGACCTGATCCAGCACCATGCCTGTTGACCTGTCACCATACCACCTGACATGATGACGATGGACTCAAACCTCTGGAACTGTGAGCCTCAATTAAATCCTTTCTTCTATAAATTGCTTTTGTCATGGTGTTTATCACAGAAGTTGAGAAGTAACTAAGACATCCATTCTGTGCTAACTGCCATATGCCTTTCATAACTGTGACCTGTTTATACTCTGAGTCACATACCAATGTTCATTTAAGGCACCTTTTGTTAAGAGAAGCTTTTTCTTTTGCTAGCCGCTTTGGTTTATTCCCCGCCAGTCGCCTGGGCTCTGCCGCGCCAGCCTGGCTCTAGATCCGCATGAGTCCCAAATAAACACACAGGAGGCTATATTAATTATGAAGCTGTTGGCCTTGCTTGTCCCTTACTGGCTAGCTCTGCCTTAAGTAATTACCCCATAATTGTTAATCTAAGTATGTCTCTTACCGGAGAGGTTCCAGGCTTCCTACCCCAATGGCGGTTACATCTCGAACTCTCTTGTGTTTCCCCTTCCCAGAATCCTCCTCGACTCCTAGCCCCACCTATCTAGATTCCTATTGGCCAGACAGTGCTTTATTAGCATAAGACTTCCCCAACACCTTTCAATTGAGACATTGTTCTATACATGGTTTCCTAAATGAAGGGATTTCTGAAAAAGCCAGCATTCAAATTTTTCTTTAGCCCAGTGATTCCCAAGGTGTTCTTTATATATAAGGGAAAAGACCTTAAATAGCATTGGTCAGATAGATTGTTAGATAGATAGATAGATAGATAGATAGATAGATAGATAGATAGATAGATAGATAGATGATAAGGGATAGAGAGATGCTAGAGATTGATAGATGATAGACAGAACAAACCCACTCATTAAACAAATCAATCTACCATTTCCTCTATTTAATACATGGTTGTTCAGTATGTATCAGTGTTCTAAGTGATCATGCATTATCTTGCTTAATAATGAGAATGGTGAATGCCAGCGTCAGCACCTCAAGACTAGATGCACATTCTGAGTCCTCCCTTCTACACTCGCAGCAGCTCATAGCATAAAACTCACCTCTCAATTTTTACCTCCTCTCTTACGGTTAATACTCACCTTAACTGACAGGCAATCCCTACAAAAATGTTCCAATCTGAGTCATTTTTCTCCAAAACCCTTTAATGACTTCCCTTACTAAGAGAAAAGTGACACAGTTGTCTTCTGAATTTGATGGGACTGCTGCATTATGAACTCACAGCAGATGTGGTTGCACATATAAAACCTGCACAAGATCAAGCCAGGCAGCATTCTCACGTGAAGAGGGAAGGGATTCCTAAGACCTACTTCTAACTAAGGTTCTGTGGACAATTGATGGCTTTGCAGGGAGAGAAAGTCATTTATCTTTAAGCGTTTGTCTCCTTATGGTAGGTCATACTCTCAGTGGATGACTGCACACTTGCAGTATATGGGAAACTTAAATTTGGGTTGATGGGTTTTTTAATTTTTAAGGAGAGAAAATGTGAAATTGGGGTGATATATAATATCATGGATCTGGAAGAAAGGACGGGGAAGAGTTGGGGATGAATATGATCAAACTGCATTGTATGAAATTCTCAAACACACACACACACACACACACACACACACACACACACACACACACCAGTTGTAATGGCTGGCAGCCAGTCGCACATTCTCTTTTTGCCATGTTTCTCATCACTGTCTCCATCTATTCCCTCTGAATCTGTTTCTTCAAAGCTCTGTATGCTTTTTCTTTTCTAAGTCACATCCCTTAAGCCTCTTCTTCTTCAGGCATTTGCTCATGTGCCTCCTTCTTGCCCGTCAGTCCTATCAATCACAGGCAGTACCCTCCCTGTCCTTATCCTCCTTCCTTACCTTATACTTCACCACAGCCCTTAAAATACACCTTCCTCTTGATACTATTGCTTGCTTTTACCTATTAGAGTAAAGGTTGAAGGTGGAGAAATTGTTCATGGCTGTGCTTCCAGAATCTAGCAGAATATTTGCCTTGGTGTGAATGCCTCATAAATATTTGTTGAATGAATGCATCTGATGGGTGTTTCCCACATGTCAAAAATACTTACAAAAATTGTAAAGGTACTTTATTTCACTTCTCACTTGTCTGTGAGCAGATGCTGTTGGAATTGGAATCCGCATTCTCAAATGAGGCCAGCAAAGTGGTGGGAAGTTTATTCCAACGTCTCACTTACAGAAGCAGCTCTCTAGAAGTTATGATTCAGGAATCAACTATACAGCACCAAAAGCCCCGAGCAAAGACATCCCCACCATACTGCCACATTAGGAGAAAAATATAAACTGAAAGGTGAGGTTATCCCATAGGAAGCATCACAGTTGTTGAATGAGGAAGACAAAAATCAAGAATTTAAACCTATCTAGCTGATATCCATCCTCCCAAATCACCTAGTGTTGTGATGTATCAATGCTGGGAATCAAGGAGGACCCAACGAAGTGGCAAAATTAACTCTGAGAGGTATATAAAAGAAAGCCTATCACGAGGCTGGATTCTGTGGGTGCCACTTTCCATTAAGAAACGAGCTACTGGGCAGAGATGAGGAGGAGGAGCAATGGCTGGTATGATTCTTCATCATCAGGGTCAGGAAGGGCCGAGCAAAGGCAATGAAAAGGAACAAACTCCTGCAAGAACTGCTGTTTTGAGTCTCAGAAAATACAACGTAAGGAGCATCTAGAAATCCTCATAGTTAAATGAATGTGGGTAAACACAAATGCTTTATTTCCTATTTTATAAAATGTGATTGGTTTACAAAGGGGCTCTAAACACTAAGAACGGGCTCTTGCTTGCATTTTAAAATGGTTAATATCACAAGGATGCATCAAGAAGTATCATAAAAGACCTGGAATTTTAATAATTTGGAGAGAGATTTTGAAGCACAAAGGCAGGGGGAGGGATTAGATTCTTGATATCCAGCTCTCATCACACCAGGAATTTCATATTAATGTTTGTTAGGAAATGGAATCCACCCTAATTCCTGCTGCCTTAATGTTGAACAGAAATGTCAATATGTTTTATTCAACCTTTTAGTTTGCCTCATAAGGTAAAATCTGGCCTCAGGAATCTCAGACCATGACAACCTCAAACATCTAAGGAAAATATATTTATTTTTGTAATAATTTTATAATTACTAATTTGAATCACTATCTAGAAAGTACCCTTGCATATAGCATTTCACGGACGGTGAAATATTTATGTAAAATATATTGAAAGTCTTTAAAATAATTTCTCAAAATGTTAGGGAAGTAAAATGCCATTAAAAATAATGTTTTATATATATATATATAGATGCTGCATCAGAGGACACTTTAAACAGATTCACCTCCATCTCTATCCATCTATTTTATATACAGTCAGGATGCCTGTGATAAGAAGAAATGACAAAACCACAGAGACTGGACAATAATGAATAGAAGTAATTTGATCAGAGAATGTAACCTTTGAAGCCAAAGAAAGCTTTATAGAATTCTCAAAGATGAACTCAGTGCTTAAGGGGAAAGGGAGAAGAAATTTGATTTAAAAAAAATTCATTCAAGTTTCATAATTCAGAAAGCTGCTCTTAAGCAGCTCAGAAAATGGGGATCCCTCTCTCTGCTACTCTCTATGGCCATATCTAGGTTTGCATGTAAACACACACACACACACACACACACACACACACACACACACACATCTTTAAATGGAATTTGTCACTATAGAATATTTAAAATCCAGACTTGCTGCATTTAAAATGTATGGAATTTATTTTTAAACCAGCCATATCTGAATTCAATGCCTTATATTTTGAGTTTTAATTCCAATCATGCTAATTTTAAGTCACAAACATATATCTCCCGGTAATGAAGGTTGTTTAATTAGGTCCAGATAAAATAGCTCCAATTCTGTTTCTGATCCACCTGTCAAAGCAAATCAGTCTTTTACATGGCTAAAAAAAAACAAATTAGACTAGCTGATGACTTTTTGAATATTCAAGTAGACGCACCGAGGATAAATCCAAACAGAACTTGTGCCTGAACAAAAGCCTGAAACGTGACCTAGAGATGAAGATATCTTATCCTGCCAAAGGCAGACTTGCAAGCCGAGTTTCCCTGCCATTCTGAAGTCAAGGACAGGCTGTTGAAAGCGAATGAGAGATGACAGAAGTGAAATAGCGTATCCCTACAGGATGTAAAATCTCCCCTGGTTTAGGGCAATGCAGTAGCTCACTGTCCTGAAAAATAAACACGGACATTGAGGAAGATGCTGATCAGGAGGGCCCATAATTATTTTATCTGCCAAGGAAACTCCAAAAGAAGAAATATCTTCCCCACAGAGTCTATAGCCTAAAGAAAGTTAGTCTCTGAATTCTACCCCTCCTAGGTCTGTCCTTCGAAGTTGCCTTACTCTAAGATACACAGAGGGTACAGTCCTGATACAGCTACCACCTGCGTTATGTGCTAGATAGCCTGCCAGGCTGTCAGAATGTCCTCATATGGTCATGTGACTGCTCTACTAACTGCTCATCATCACATTCATAGGAGGATTCTCCACTCAAAGAAGGGGTTCAACTCCAAATCTGTTACTTTTGAGTTATTTATACAAAAGACATTGCTGTCCAACCTTCGTCTTCAAGGATCTACAAACAAGTGTCTACCCCTTCCTTTCAGAGCACCAACACTGTCAAAGTATGATTTTACCAAAGCCCAACTTGGGGAACTAATAAGTTTAGAGAGCATGGGTGAAGGTTTGACTACTTACAGGAGTATGGGTGATCCCCAAATAGGGTTGGTAGACAATCACACCCCAGCGTGAGTGAACACTTCCCATAGCGGCATAAACTCAGTTAACCTTGGCCTGAGTACTTGATCACCTCTTATCTCTTGAGGAAACATCAAGGATCACCAAATCTGATGTTAAGGGATGGTTGTCCTTACAATTAGCCATAGCTATTCTAATGAAGATGATAGCTATTATTCTCAGAAATAGTATTCTACAAAAGACAGATAATAATAACTAATTAAAACTGTATAATGTAATCCAAAGGGATTAAGACTGGGCTGGTTTCACCCCTAGAAACAGCTGACCTGACAAAGGTTAACTCTTGAATCCCAGGCATCAGCCTGGGAATCGAGCATGGGACTGATCAAGACCCCCTGAATGTGGGTGTCAGTGAGGAGGCCTAGGTAATCTATTGAGCCTTGGGCAGCAAATCAGTACTCATCCCGAGTATACACACGGACTTTGGACTCCCATCCAACAATGTGAGGTGCACTCTCACCCTGAACTCTTGGGGGAGGGTCTAGGCCCTGCCCTGGATGAAATGACAGACTATGGACACCCCCATGGAGGGCCTCACCCTCCCTGGAGAAATGAGGGGAAAATGGGGGGGTTAGGGGGAGGGCACGGGAGGAGGGGAGGGAAAGGGAGAGGGACCTGGAACTGACTTGTGAAGCAACCTTGTTTCTAATCTAAATTTCAACTTAAAAATAAATAAAAAATAAAACTGTAATAATGTAAACATTTTATAAAAGATCACAGATGATAGGTAGGTAGGTAGGTAGGTAGGTAGACAGATAGATAGATGAGTTACTTAGATATTTCAATGACGGAAACATTTTAAAATGAAACAATTGAATATCCATTTTAAATAAACTAATCTCAATTCTTCCTTAATTCTATAGTATTAATGAAATTCAAAATTGCTGCCCAAGGTGGATATATTGAAGAATTAATTCTCAGTGTAGCAGTGTTTAGAGCTGGAATCTTGTTTTGCTTTTAATAGATAGTGTCTATTTTGAGGATGTGGTTCATTGGGGGGATGCCTTTGAAGATCCATCTCATCCCAGGATCTCTCTCTCTCTTTTTCCCTCTCTCTCCCTCCGTCCCTCCCTCCATCCCTCCCTCCCTCTCTCTGCTACCCTGAAGAGAGTAGCATAATCCCTTCTTGAACACTATCTCTTTGATATGAATCTCATTATCACCTCAGGCCAAGAAAGATGGAGATAGGCGGTAACAGTCTGAACCATGAGCACAAATCACAAATTATTTTTAAGTTGATTTTTTTCAGGTATTATGGTCTCAGTGACATAACATTGACCTACACACACCATTCACAAAATTAACTCCAAGTGGATAATATATCTAAATGAAAGAGACGTGATGTTATAAAATATCTAGATAAAGGCAGGGTAATATTTTCATAATCCTCAGGAAGGTAAAGACTCTTTAGATTAAGACACAAGCATGAATCCCAAAGGATTATATAATGACCTTAAATTAAACTTCTTTACTCTTAAAGGTGCTATTAAAGGAAAAAAACACGAAATTTATTAACACACACACACACACACACACACACACACACACACTTGGTGTAACTCTACTCACAAAATAAAACCCAGTTTCTAAAAGGGGAAAATATTTGCAAAAAGTATTTCCTAAAATAGATAGGCAAGTAGTTCATAAGCACATATAACAAAGTATGTCATTAAGTTACCACGGTTCTGTTCTCATTTTTATAATACAAACTAAAACTATGACAGGGTAGAATCACACACACTAGAATGATTAAAAATGAAAGACTGAGAATGTCAAGTCTTGGCAGGGATATAAAACAGCCAGTGTTCTCATCCATCTCTGCCACACAGTTATACACTTCTATGGAAAACAAGTTAATAATATGCTATCTTGGGGAGGACCCAGAAAATACACTCAATTACACTTCAACTCTGACCCCAGCTATCCCTGAAAATTGCTTCATTTCCACTCTAGAAACAAGAGCCTTATATAGGGATCAGTAGGTAAGGAAAATTGCTGCCAAGCCTGAGGACCTGAGTTCGAGTGTAGGAACCTATATGTTAGAAGCAGATGGATTCTACCACTAGTAGTTCTCTGACCTACACAAGTGTGCTGTGACAGACACACATGCATACACACACACAGCCAAGTAGGTAGGTAGATGACAGATAGACAGACAGACAGATTAAAAAATAATCCTAAGCAAGATGCCCATCAGTGGAAGACAGCCAGGAAGGAACAGAAGACAACTTGCTGTAGAAATAAAACCATTTCTATACCTTAACTTTGTGGATAGTCAGAAAGGTATGCAGTTTATCCAAAATTGTCAGAGTAGAAACCAGAATGAATATATTCCCTTCATATAAATCACTTAGTTAAATTAAAAATATTGGAGCTGGAAATGTGTGTTCTAAACCTTTCATTGTTTAAGTAAGGAATGTGAAGACCACAAATCTTTAACCTCCATCTTGTTGGTAACAGAACTAGGACCCAAATCCTATCTCCTACATACCAGTCAAACACTGTGTCTACAGCAGATACTGGTTCACTGAACCACAGAATTAATTTCAATGGACTTTAGTCTAAATGGCTTGTATATGAGGGATTTTAACTTCTTAAGTGTTAAGAGATTCTGCACAGGTATTCAGGATGGTTGTGGCAGTGGTGGTGGTCTTAAAGTTGATTTCTATTCTAAAAATTTTACTTCCTTTATGCAAGTAACCGATGCTGATTTTCATTTATTTTTCCCCCATACTTACTTTTGTATACTATGAGGATTGAACCTGAAATCCTGTTTCATAAGGTAGTATGAGATCAATGCCTTAGACTTCCATTTTCCAATACAGTGGTGAGAAGCTACATATAGCTACTGAGCTAGAAGTACATACTCTTGTATATTTCTTCTTTGCTAATAATAAACAAAAGATAACAAGTTGGCAGGTAATAATTTTATGTTTATTATTAAAATAATGCTATTTAGGACATATAATTAAATAGAATATATTTTTGAATTGATTTACTGCATTTCTTTATCAGTAATTACATTCCCTACATGTCTCACATCTGTGGCTAGTACTATGTTTCTACTGGACAGTGCCAGTGAGGCAGCTAGCGTACTCGGCCTTTACCACCTTGACTTTGTTTTAGAGGGTGTCTTTTGGGATATAACAATATGACCATGCTTTATTTAATAAGTACCTGTAACTGGACTTTCTTTCCCTCTTGGTCCCGCAGCTGCCTAGCACCAAATGAAGACACAGACACGATATTAATTTTAAAACTGCTGGCCAATAGCTAGGGCTTCTTATTGGCTAGCTCTGCTTAATTATTAATCCATTTATATTAATCTAAGAAATTTCAAGTCATCTAATCTTACCGGAGAAGGGTCCAGACCTGTTGCTCCTTCCTCTGCTACATGGCATCATCTTCTGGCGCCTCTCTGTCTCTCTCCCCAGCATCTTCCTTGTCTCCTAGCCCTGCCTATCTTCCTGCCTCCACTGGCCAAACAGCGTTTTAGTCATCTACCAATAAGAGAAACATATATACAGAAGGACATCACCCATCAAGTACCCTTTTATAAACTGCTACAAAAGTCCTCAGGCATTTGCATATTCAGTATCTTATCAGTCTTAGATTATTGACACTGAAAGGAAACTAAGATTAACAGAAGCTAATTAGCTGTCCAAGGTCAAGGCTCTAGAGAGGAGCTATCGGGCCAGGTGTTCCGGTTTCAGGCCCCTCTCTGCACCCCTCAGTTGCCACACTTAGCTGTCCACATGCACAGCTACCTCTTGAAGTTTAAAGGAACAGAAAGAGTGAAAATAGAGATGACTTGCCATTGGAAGGTCCCTGTCCTAGAACTCATGCCCTCAGAAAAATGTGCCACAGGTTGTTTAGGAGATGCATATGTGTTACCAAGTCTAGCAGGCCATGTAAAACACAGGGTAACTGGGAGAGGAACATCAGAGAGCACTTTGAGAAAGTATAAAAAGAGTCCTTGGCTAAAACTAAGGTTCTCTTGTTTTATGACGTGTCTGGCAAAAATACGAAAAGAAAAAAAATAGTAACAATGAACTTGTACTAAGTCCATTCATTGGAGAGTTGGGCTTTCTATGATGGGCCATCAGGAGGATATTTTCTATTGATTAATGGGTTGAGAATAATCGTTCTCCGAGGCAGATATTACATTTCATGGACCCTAAACCTCCCAGATTGCTTATTTGGTTTCCTAGAAGTCCTGTCTCGAAAATAAATAAACATTTTATAGAGATGTAACTTAAAAGATATAATTTTGAGTGAAAATAAATAAATTTTATATTCTGGATGGTGATTAGTTTACATGTGAGTGCTCTATAAACTGTAATAATGCTGTCGTTTTAAACATGGAACACTGAGTCCCTGAACCCAGTTTGCTATCCAAATGCACATACCTTAGAAGAGTCACCTAAATATGTCCGTAGATTACTCGCTCTCCTTGGGTTTTTCCCATGAAAGAAAAATGTAAATTATGACTACATGTTCTGGGCTTACCAGGATGACCCCAATTTTAAAATCCTAATTTTTGTCAATAAGAAACCAACTTTTCATGAACTGAGTTCATCCCCCCCACCACCACACACACCAGTTACATGCTATAACCCTTATCCCTGGTGTGACAGCCTCTGGAAATAGAGCCTATGAAAGGTAATTAGGTCAAGATTGCAACCTCTCATTAGTGGGTTTAGTACCCTGTCTCTCTCTCTCTCTCTCTCTCTCTCTCTCTCTCTCTCTCTCTCTCTCTCTCTCTCTCTGTATCCCTCTTTCTTCTGTCTTTTTCTCTCCTCCTCCCTTCCTCCTTTCCCCTTCCCCCCTTTCTCCTTCCTTCTTTTCTTCCTCCCTTTCTTCCTTACTTCCCCTTCCACCCCTCTCCCTTAATACAGCAGCAGGACATTTCATTCCAGAAGAGGGTCATCCCAGAGCTCCACCCAATCCATGCTGGTGTTGGATCTTGGGTTTCTCAGCCTTCAAAAATGTAAGAAACAAGTTCCTATTGTTTAAGACTCCCTTTCTGTGACATGTTAAAGCAACCCAATCCAAGATGTATCCTGTGCTCTACGACCACACACACAAACACACACATATATATATGTATATATATTTATATATAATGTAATAAATGCTTTATAAACTGAAACCCAAATTTTCTTACTCACAGAGATTGCAATCCAATTGGGGATGTAGGGAAAGGAGATATAGCAAAGAAATAATGTAAGTGAATTCACTGAAGTGCCAACAAATAAAGTTAACTATCAGTAGTATGTGCTCACAGTTAGGTATGCTGTTCCATTCAGTTAATGATAAAACTTCCCAAAAATTTTATTAAGAACTACCTAGCCTGGTCTGAGGATGTATAAAGGTCTGTCTAACATCTCTTTACTCAGTCATCTTCTTATAAAACAAATACAATGATACCCATTTAACAAAATGTCAACGAGATTAAATATGTAATACAGATACTTAGGACAATGCCAAATACACAAGCACTGTGCCTGCGACTGTCAACCATGGTGCAACACCTCCAACTCCCATGACCATGCTGTCTTAAGTAGGATTTAACTTTGCAACACAGAGGAAAGAAAGCTTGTTTATTATTCTTTGTATGTTTTTT
The DNA here is from genome assembly GCF_017639785.1 of Mesocricetus auratus. Classification (NCBI taxonomy): domain Eukaryota; kingdom Metazoa; phylum Chordata; class Mammalia; order Rodentia; family Cricetidae; genus Mesocricetus; species Mesocricetus auratus. The sequence goes on from NW_024429193.1 coordinate 15,297,770, forward strand.
CATGCTTTCCTCTGTAGAATGTATATGTATAAGAATCAATGGTTATTCAAGTCCCCAGAATGAGCAATAATTGTGCACTCCCATCCCATATTCCTGGTAAAAATGAAGGAGAAACAGCAAGGACACAAAGTCATGAGCAAGTAATTTTGCCTTGAGAGTGTCTCCAAAGCTTCCTTTGCAACTCAGTTTTCTGCAATGAAAGGTGCTGCATAAGCAAAAAGAAAATAATTATTAGTATTAATAAAAATATTTCAGCCATGCTGCTTCTTGCATCATATGTAATTCATTAGCAACTGTTCATAGGCAAGGCAAAAATGTCATGTCAAATAATGTTTTATGGGTCTTTAGAACATTAGCCTCACTGGGTGCTTCCACAGCATGACGAGACTACCCCAGGAGGGAGGACAGGCAAAGAAGGCTTTCTGAAACCCTCTCTTCTCACACTGACTCAGAAGAACTGTGAGTTTCTCCTTATTTGGCAGCCACACAGTGGCATGAAGCTTAGGTAGCTTCAAAGGGTGCATGTTGCATTGTTCATGAAAATAGGATTTATAACGACGTTAACTCCAAAGAAGAAACTAAATATAAAAAGGTTAATGAAAGGTTTCAGTCGTGATTACAGTGCCATGATCAATCAAAGGCCAGAGAAGTGGCTGTTTTACAATTAAAATACCCCAACACATTGTTATTTATCACTATTGCAGATTGCAGCGGTGGGCTACAATTAATCATATAAATCACCCCAATGAACTAAATTCTGAAGTTCCCTTTCTACCAAATAAGATGCCCATGTTATTGTTAAAACTGATGAAAAGACATTTTCTGATATTCTGATTTTTCAAAAAACCTCTTATTTAAAGATCTTTTATTCAGAGATTATAGGGAAAACTCTAGGCAGGAAACTTTAGTGATTATTTCAAAGCTCATTAGATTTCAAGGATGGATATATACCTCCCATTCAGATGTATAATAGCATTTCCACAAAGGCTTATGAAAGGGTGAATTAATTGGGTCTATGCTTGGTATTCATTCACTCATTCATTCATTCACCCATTTATTAAATCAGTGCTTACTGGGTGTCTATAAGTGCCAGACACCCAGCCAGACTCCAGAGCATAGCATTCATGGTCTCTAGACTCTTGCATCACATAGTCTGGCAAGGAGGCCAATAATAACCAGAAATATGGAGAATGTAAAAGACAAGCTATAGAAGATCACAGAAACATAAATAGAGCTGCAGTTGCCAGATATAAAGGGAAATTTCAACTAAAACCTGACAGGAGAAGGAGGTAGAATTGGACCAGTCATGGTGGGAAATACTCAGGCAGAGAAAATACACTGTGCCATTTGCCACAGTTGTGTTATGGAGCCCAGACTGTTGTACGCACACAATAAACATTTATGCAATAGCCAGATGCTGATTGTTCTGTTCCTGGACGTTCCTCTCATAAACAGAGTCATTCCCTAGCAATTGATGCCCCATTCCTTGGACAAGGCTCACACTACCTCCTTTCCCTGCAGATATTCTTGCACAGAGAAAACAAAGATGAAAGTTCCAGGTTAGGAGTCAAAAGGTAATGCCACAGAAGAACAACAGAGAACCCAGGAGCAGAAGAAAGAATCAAGTGTCACCAGTAGGCCCTCCTGAGGGCCATCTGGCACCCATAGGGATGTCATGATTTGATTTTCCTGTTAGGGAACTGGGCTGCATCCCTCTCATATCATCATGCGGTTGTCCCGCACTCCCTATAATGCCACAGTCAAAGATGGGGAGTGAGGGCTGACACCAGACCACACTCCAGCTCCCAGCTAAATAATCTAGTGTGGGGCTGACTCCAGAGATACAGCATCTCTTTCTGACCTATCCACACACAGGGGCTGCCTCTTAATACTTCCCTTAAGGCACCTGGTGAACCAACCCCCTTTCTCTCTCTTCCTTTGTATTTCTTTTCTCTACGGAATGAAAGGTGCAGAAATGCTAGTTTCATATTTATACTAAAGTGTTTAGTCAAAAGGATGAAAACAATCTAAACCAAATGACATCATGTAGTGGGAAGGGGTCATAGATGTTCTGGGGATGGAGATGTTGGGACCAGAACAAAGGATTCTGTGATCCTTTGCAGGGTAGCAGTCTGTTCTTCCATGATGCCGCTGTGTGGAAGCCATTGCTTTGAGACTTTCTTGCACTGCAGCTCAGTGCTCCAACCGTGACACTTGAAGACTACAGACACGGCAGAGTTCAGGCCAGCTGCATGATTCTCCAGGCAAACGACTTGCAACTGAGTTGAAGCATTCTAAGTTAAAGCCTACCCTTAAGTTCAGGCTTCATACAAGAGACACAAGTGTGAGGAGTCTGTCACCGCCTTTAGGGAATTTACATAGAGTAAAAAAATGTGGAAATGAAAGTTGTTTTCTACCAGGAGAATACAGCAAAAATTGTCTAACTGCACAACTGTGGAGTGAAAATGTACTTCACTGTGTGTAAATATGACACCAAGTAAATACTTGCCGAGATTAGGTGATCATCCATTCGATATATTGTTGCAATAGAACTTCAAGGTAGTCTCATGCACTTAGACAGTGAACAGAAGTTCATGGGCATGCTGTGTGCAAATTAAGTAGATCCTAGTGAAAATCAGAGATTCACCTAAAATCATGTACAACCCAGAGTGTCAATCAGGCTGTCTGAATCAGAGCCATAGTCTCTCTTCCTAAAGCGCAAACTAGAAAACAAAGGACGGAAGGAAAGAAATGTTAAAAAGCTATGTGTTCCTTATACTTGTGAACTTGTGAGACCATGGGGATGCTGTGGCAATTCCAGACAGGACTATTTTTGTTACATTATTACAAATATCCAACAGAAGGGAACCGTGGAGGTTGAGAGGTGCCGACAACATGTGGTAGTTAATTGAACATATAATCAGGGCTGCAACACTGTGGCGGCTCTGGATTATATCAACAGGCATAATGATGTTTCTAAAATTATGCACCTACAATTATCCCTTAAAGGTAGGTGATAAATGAATTAACTAAGTACCGGAGGCACAAACCTTCAATATTTAGCAATTGCCTGCCGTGGGGCATGCAGGAGCAGGGTCAGAGCAAGGAATCACCATTCTTAGTGATTCTTGGATTCTTGGGCATTGTGGGAGTTTAGGAAGCACTTGTACAATTGCTTCATACAGCTGTAATACTCCGAAAAGAAGGAAGTGAAGAATTCATACATCAGTTCTGGAAAAGGAGGGGGCAGTCACAAAGAGAATTTTCAACAGCACCAAAATAAGCATGATTTCCCTGAGCAATGGGTTTTAAGTGGTCATTTCTTCAGTTGCAAGGGCATAATTTTTTTCACCATTAACTATTATATTTCAGTATGACAATCTTGAGGAAAAGGTCTAATGGAGTGATTCCAAGTGTGGACAGGAGGTAGATTTGGGAAGTGAGAAGAGACAAAACAAGAGGTATTTAAGCATTACAGTGAGTGACACATCACAGCTCTGAAGACCCAGGGTGGAAGCCAGTGCTGGAGCAGAGGAGCCAGCACAGGAGGGCATACCTGGCTCCGATCCCACATCCAGGGTGCTCTCTAGAACGGCACACAGTCCAATTTTCAATCTCTGGTGAGTTTGCTTCCCCAGCTTCAAACAGGAATGAAGAGTGTGTGAAACATCCTTCTCCTGTAAAAACTAAACAGTTAAACATAACATTTAGTTTGATGCATGGCACAGAGTGGGTGCTCAGGAAGTAGACGCCATCACTGTGGTTATTATTGGGTCTCAGGCAACCATGATGTATGTGGGCTTTACACAGCTAAGAATGTTTCAACTTTCTAACAACATGAATCTCCAAATCCTGGTTTGGATGTGAAATGGCTCCCGGTGGTTCACAAATTTGAACACTTGGTCCACATCTGGTAGTACTGTCCGGGAAGCCAGCAGAACCTATTGGGGTTAGGTTCTAGCCTAAGGAAATGGATTGTTGTGGGGGCAGGCCATGGGATTTATAGCCTGTTTCCCATTTTCTTTCCTTGCTTTGCTTTCATTCAGCCGAGATGTGAGGAGAGGCAGGCAGGCCAGCGGGCTAGTCCTGTCACCATTGTCTTAGTTAGGGTTTCCATTGCAATGAAGAGATACCATGACCTCAGCAACTCTTATAAACGAAACCAAATAACTGGGGCTAGCTTACTGTTTCAGAGCTTCAGTCCACCATGTTTCTGGCACTGTGAAAGCAGACACGCTGCTGGAGAAGGAGCTGAGAGTTCTATATCTTCATCCTTAGGCAGCAGAAGCAGCTGTGTGTCACACCGCGTGTAGCTTGGGCACAGGAGACCTCAAAATCCATCCCTCCACAGTGACACACCTACTCCAATAAGAGGTCACACTTCCTATTGGTACCAGTCCCTATGGGGGCCATTTTCTCTCAAACCAGCACGCCACGGTCTACCTGCCACTATAATGGGCTGTGTCTCCTCATACTGGGACCCAAAATAAACCCTTCCTTCCATAAGATGCTTTGGATCATGTATTTGGTCACAGCGAAGAGAAAAGTAGCTAATGTGTCCCACTCTTTGATGTTTTATGGAGAGCCCACAGACATCAATCTCTTTTGCTTGTTTACGATACTTTGGTGGGTGGACCACCAGCCACGATAAACAAATAAATAATAGAGATCACTCACTGCAGCAGTTCAAGTTGAATGCAGGATGGATAGAGAAGTTTGAGAGGAACCATGTGTATATCACACTCATCTGGGCTGGACAGTGTGCACCGTGTTAGATAACTGTCGACCGACTGTGTTTCCAAAGGCTTCTTCAAAATTGGAAGCTCGTTGTGGGATGTGTAAGATTCAATTAGAGGGCCTTTATAAGCACACATCTAGTTGAACCAAATGAGAGATAAATTAACCTATAAACAGCATGATCTTACTTGTGGAATCCTCTAATGGCCTGATTTAGGGTATCAGCAGATGGGAGGTCAATGCCCAGTGCTTTCAGAGTTCAGCCTACTCATTACAAGCAGGTACACCATGCCACAAAGAGGCTCTGATAAAATACACTCCCTCAAACCACACAGGGGGGGCAGTTCGAGTGTGCAAAAGGCATGAGGTGAAGGCAGGAGGGGATTCTGTGTTTCTACACAGGCAGGGGTCTGAACAGAGCTACTGCACATTCACTAAGTTGTGTTCTTCCAGGGAGAGCCTCTCACCGAGACATCTTACCTGGAAGCTCCTTTAAGCTTTTTAGCAGAAATGCTCTAGTTCACATTAAAAAAAAAAACAAAGAAGAAGTAGTTGTCACTAGTCAGTGTTCTCTATCATCAGTGCTCTAGTGGGAAGAGAGACATTTAAAATATGCCTGGTTTCATTGAATCCCTCCTCACCACAGCTGACAGTGCATCTCTGAGCCTTCTCCCAGAGTCTGGAGAAAACGAAATGCATGTACCTTGAAACCCACAGAATCATAGCTCCAAATAATAGAACTGACATGCTTACAGCGCTTCGCTGTAAAAAAAAATGAGGTACTTTAGAAGCCTTTAAAAAAATCTTCTTTTGTGTCCATGTTCATTGACACACTTATAAGAACTTTATAATTTGTCTGTGAACCAAATTAAGAACATCACAGCAAGAAAACATCCACTTTTAACACACATACATCACCTCACAGGGAGTCTTACTGGCTTGGAAATGTCCAGTTTCCTACACTATTAGCAGATGAAGGGAAAGGCTGCCTTTTACACGTGCTGCACATGGATGTGGGGCACACAGTAATGAGCTTGTGAGTGGTCTCAGTGAATTGTAGAGAAAACCTGGGGTCTTTGGGACTGTTTCCTGTGAGGACCCCTGCCAGGATATGATTCTCCAAGTACTCCTAAGCTTTCTGCAGTGCTTCACTATGTAGATTCACTCAGAGCGAAGATCCAGAAGAATCTAATGAAGAATGAACATTTTCTCAGTGTGGTTTTTAAAAAAAATATCTCCTCTTATTTGATTGTTAATGTCATATTTTTCCACATAATCACAGGCATGTTTTTACACATTCTTTCATGTTCTGCCTGCAGTTGGCACAGGAAACTCAGTTCATCAGAGCTAATTGTACACGTGTAAAAAAAAATTAGAATCTGGGCCGGAAGGTGGTGCCACATGCCTTTAATCCCGGCACTCAGGAGGCAGAGGCAAGCGGGTCTCTATGAGTTCAAGACCAGCTTTGGTCTACAAGAGGTAGTTCCAGGACAGGCTACAAAGCCACAGAGAAATCCTGTCTCAAAAAACCAAAAACAAAAAAAGAAAAACAATTAAAATGTGTGCTGCAGAGGTACTTCAAGAGCACCTACTGTTCTAGCAGACAGCAGAGGATGGGAGTTCAGCTCCCCGCACCCACACAGGGCACGTCACAAGGGCCTGCAACTCCAGCTCAAAGGATTTGACACCCTCTCCTGACCTCTGCAGACACTACACCCACATGAACAAACCTGCATACACAGACACACATGCATTAATAAAAAATAAAAATAAAATCTTAAACAGCACACATTAAAATCTGAAATCTTGGCATAAGTAATCTGCTCTTTCTAAATAGATTCCTTTATTTAAGAAATCTTGCAAGTGTGTGTGTGTGTGTGTGTGTGTGTGTTCTTTCTTAAATACTTTAATTTGAATGAAACTTTTTCTTAAGAGAACAAATTAGTAATGGGGGTACCAGGCTTCTTAACTGGTGACTAATTGCAAACAGCTGGTATAAAGAAGTCTTGCCCTCTCTTTGCCCCATTATGAAGTCTTGATTTTTACCCCATCTGCCTGATGACCGCATCTCACAAAACAATCATGATCATATGTAGTGTACTTCAGGTGTCCCCTTCAATAAACTTTGCACCATGAAGCTTGGTGGCTCTTTTAAAGCACTAGAAATTTCTCTGTGGTACAGAAATGTTGGGGGTGAGCAATGCTATGAGAAGTTCAGATATCTTTCATGCTTTCCCTTCTTTCCTCTAAGTTTGTAATGATATGTGGTCTTTCAAGAAATAGAACCTCAATAAACGCTGTGCTGTCTACAACCCTGTTAGGTGCTATATATAGACAGGGGACTAAAATGCACTGGTTCTCTGAACCTCAAAAAACTTAGTGTGACCAGTAACACCAAGGGTATTTGACTTAAATTTTAGCAATTTTATTTTATTTCTTCAAATGTTGCAAATTATTCTTTCTGAAATTACCTTAATTTGCTGTTAAGTAATTTGTAGTTTTGACTCATCATAGAGGTGGAATTTTTATTTTTTTTTCCTAGAGACAGGATTCCTCTGTATCACTTTGGAGCCTGTCCTGGAACTTGCTTTGTAGATAGACCAGGCTGACTTTGAACTCACAGAGATCCGCCTGCCTCTGCCACCCGAGTACTGGGATTAAAAACGTGCACCAGCAACGCCCAGCCCATTTTGCGTGGAATTTTTAACAGTAGGGACATACCATCTTCTTAGGACTCAGACTATATTATGGTTTTTATTGATATAAGCAACTATTGAATGAACAAATATTTGAAAGATCTGCTAAATCAAGATGAGACATTTAAATATTATTCTAAAAGAATGGCTTTTGATCCTCCTGTCTCTACCTTCTGAGAACTACAAGTTGTACGACTCGACCAGCTGACATGGTTTTATTTTATGAAAATATCTCTGGTTGGAAAAGGGAAAACAGGAAGAGACAAGTTAAGAACAAAAAAATGAACCAGGGGATAGACAATAATGGTTGTGAATTGTAAAATAAATGAACATGCTTTTGTTTTATGTTCAGGATACAAGGAATTGAAACTGGTGCATGTTATCTTCATAGTTGTTTCTTCCATGACATTAGTAATATCTATGCCTTGACTCATCTGTAGAAGAGGATCCAAAACTCTGTCTTGTTGCCTCCATATTATTCCTTTAGCAACCAGCAAGATTCATGAAAACTGTATTACTCAGTAAATGTTCCAGGTTCCAGTCACTGTTTAAACTTTTTTAGTTTGTTTTTCCTCATACAGGGAACTTAAGCTGAATGTCAGAGAATCATAATGAGCTTTACCCCCGTGTTTAGGGCCTAAAATAAATCAGAGTCCACAGAAATCAAGCAGAAAGGACATGTAGAAAACCAAGCTGTGTATTATACCTTTCCCCTCCCCCCAGGAGATTCATGCGAAAGGTAATGATTTGGGGAGCATTGCAGCATCGGAAGAGAGGCCTGGTCCCTTTTCCGGACTTCATGGGGAATAGAGAGAAATGAGAACAGAAGTGGATGCAGCTAACAGCTAAAAATCTCTAAATTCAGCATCAGCCTTGCACAAGATGTGGAGGGCAGCAAAGATTTGGGTCAAGGGGAGAAGAAAGTTCCCTGTGTACACAAAGAAGAATGTGTATGACATCAAGAAAAAGGAGGTTTAAATCTCTACCCTAGACAAAATCTCCAAAAACAGTGATTAGGACTTATTATTCATCACTTTACCTGTCTGCCTGTTGTAGAATCTGAGGCATGGTAACCAGTGAAGAATGTAGAGCAGTAATGAAAATCATCTGGAAAAGGTTATGCTTCAGTGAGTATTTTTAATATTATTATTAAAAGTTAGAGGTGACAAAAATAAGTGGAAATCATCCCTTTGCAAAGGTTAAGACAATGGTGTCTCTGTAGAGGCACAATGGGAACAGAGAGGGGCTTTGGAGTAACAGAAACCGGGAGGCGCCTGGTGGCAAGAACCCAGAAAGAGAGTGATGGGCACCAGAGTTTTAACAAAGGAAGAACTTTTTGAACTTGAAGATGAGTCTGACATGAGAAGGGAGAGGAGACAAGGAGTCCAAGATAAGTATAGGATTTGGAGTGGCTACAAACTGGAGGGTAGCAGGGCCAATGGACTAAATGCAAGAAGACAGTTCTGACTCCTGTGAGGCTGAATTCATCCAAATGTCGAGCCAGTCGTCTTCATCCAAATGGCACAGCAGAGGGGATAATGAGACAACCATGCAAGCTAACCAAGTCAGAATGTTAAAAGGAAGAGACAGATAAGATGGATTCCGCCAAAAGAAAGCAAACCCAGATGTAGAGTCTCAAAACCAGGATGAAACCCAAGGCGATGTCAGAGTGAAAAGGACACAGGATGCAGGCACACGGTGACAATAATAGCTAGCACGATTTTGAGAGTTACTGTGTGGCAGGCGGGAAGCTATTTTGTCTTCACATACATGTCTGTTAGCTCCAATGAGTTAGAAATCCGAACAAGACAGAAGAAGGTTAACTTACTTGTTTAAAGTCACACAGTCTTTACTAGCAATCGCCCTTCCATAGCGGAAGTCTAACCGTCTGACCAGGTTGCCACAGTACAGCCCCGTAATCTCAGCACTTAGAAGTGGAGACTGACCATCTCAGTGTTGACGTCAACCTGGGCTACACATTGGGACACGCCCTCCTCCCCCCGGAAAGAGGGTTACCCATCAGTGTGGTTCCTAGCTAAGAAGCCAGGGCATCCACAGAAAGGGGAAACTCAAGCAATCGCGAATAATGCTTCCTCGACCAGAACCTGACTCACTCAATGCCTGTACCAGGGCAGTCACCCTTCCAGACACTCCACTAACAATCAGAGATCAAGTGTTTTCAAGCCAGAGTAGATTTTTAAAGTATCTATGAATTTGGAAACACAGGAAGGTTACAAACAGAGGTACACAGACCTCATGCAATGTACTTGTTGAGACTCAAACATTTATTTTTGTTTTGATTGGAGCTATAATTTACACCATTCTTAAACTGCATACCTGTTTCCTAAGATTCCACCTCTCACAATTGAACTACTTTCTGGTATTCCACTAGAACTTTTGAATGCAAACCTGTATCTGATTCCATGTATTTTTGCTGCTATATATATGTATATATATATACATATGTTAATTATTACTCATTGGATCCTTTCACATCTGACATATAAACGCTGAATCAATGTGGGAAGCATCAAGTGTCTGCTTAAACCCAATTTGATTGTACCTAAATATAAAATATAAATTAGCATTTTACTCTTGGTTGTATTTATTGTTGTATTATATCATGCATTAATTAAAAATATATGTTTTACAAACACCCAATTTACAATTCACCTGCCTATGCCATCATAAGGTCGAAATGTATAAAGACTGAAAGATTTATAATAAATTTTTAACAGAAAGCAGCCTATCCTTATCGATTATTTTTTGGACATATTATCAATTTTATCTCAGTATTAGGGCTTTACAAAGTACCAAATAACCAGGTTCCAAGATCTCTGTGTTTTGTAACATTGCCAAACATCATTTTATAGTCTCCTGGTGTGATTGACATGTAGGTATGATTCAAGGGGAAGCCATTATTAATAGGAAGGAAAGTTATGACTATTGAATCATGACACTTTGCTGTTTTAAGTAATTTGCTGGCTCTGTGTTCTCAAAGAGAACATGGTGGAAATGGAGAATGGGTTAAGAAGCCTGTGCCTTTTTAAAAAAAATCAAAACACTAATGGAATGAGATAGTGAGATTTAAAATAAAATAAGTACTTTGGGGTGGAGAGTGTCAGGAAGGTACAACACCAAATCATACTTGGTTCCCAGATTCCTACTCCTACCCCTTCCTCACCACCCCCATCCCTGGTTCCCGGAATGTGAACCTACCACAGTTGTCACACAAATGAAAATTATGTCCTCATGACTGACCATGAATAATCAAACAAATTTCCTTCAGTGAAATATGACTTAGCCACGGACCTGAGACAGAGAGCTCTCTGAAGCACTACGGCACAATGGCACACTCTCTGGGGTTTCCCTATAACTCACTCTATTGGTTCCTTTTGTTCAAATGGAGAATTTGTTAAATCATAGAGCACTGGGGGGAAGGCTCATGCTTGAATGTATTTGGGCCACTGTATGTTTTTTTTCTATCTTGAATCTTTGTAATTCATTCACCTGTAACCATCCCTTAGACAGTATTGGGCACTCGTGTCCACAGGAGCAGAGAGGAAGGAGGATGGCTACAGGTCTGGAAATGACGGGAAACAAGTGGCAGGCCTCTGCTGCTGACCCAGTATCTTTGGTATCTAAGTAGCCTATTCCTCAAGTGTACTTGGATCCATCCCACCATGACAGCCTTAGTTTGAATTCTCAACCTTTATGCACCAAGTTGACCCCAAGCTCAGTTCTCTCTTCCCACCTTCCCAGCACACAGCACCGTCTCCCAAAGTCAAGGTTATCAGTCATAGCACAGTAACGGAGCTTTAACTAGGCCATTCCTACTCAGTTCCTAACCTTTTAACACTCTCCTTGTATATCCCATGCATGTATGTGTATGTTCACATGCCTGCATATGTGTGCATGCATTGGTGCTTATCCAAGCTATGCATCCACATGTTGAGATTAAAATCAGTAACATGTGGCAGGGAGTGCCAAGACAATCTCTCTCTCTCTCTCTCTCTGTCTCTCTGTCTCTGTCTCTCTGTCTCTCTCTCTCTCTGTCTCTCTCTCTCTGTCTGTCTGTCTGTCTCTCTCTCTCTTTCTGTCTCTCTGTCTCTCTCCCGTGTGTGTGTGTGTTTAGCAACATGCTGAGATAATATATACAAGGCATTAAATGCATGTCAGACATCAAAAAAAGTTAAAAGTGACCAAGAGTGACTTCATGATTTAGAATCTCCACAGCTTGGAATTGAATGAGATTGCTGACAAACTTGGCACAACAAATATACCAGTTTTGAGGGATACAAGATTGGTTTGGGAATCTTGAGTTACAACTGATGGGGAACCTTAATGTTCAGGCATTCACTGGGAAGCTGAAGATCTGCAAGCATGCTGCAGGATAACTAACAAATTAGCAGTACAGAAATCGTTCATCTGTCAATTCATTTATTTATCCATTCAATAAGTATTTATTGAATTCTGTCTGCATTTTAACCAGTCTTCTAGATGCTAAGGAAGAATTGGCCACAGATACTGTGCTCCAATAGCAAGCACTCCAGAAAGAACTTAATGACGATCCCATCAGCTGCAAACCATAAGTGACACAAAGGGAAACCACTCTTGTGAATCACACTAGACTCTTCTGTCAGTGTGGTTAAGATATCCAGTATGTGTGCAAAGAAAAAAATCCATGCATAACTTAGTGTTATGGTGTTCTTTGTCTTGAAACAGTTGGAAAATTTAACAGAGCCCATGGACTTAAGAGGAGCAGGTAAGTCCAAGGCTGATGTGGATGAAGGCACAGGGATACTGTAAAAAATAATGATGAGGAAGTAGTTCATGAAAACAGAATTTTCCACAGTGTCAACTGACACAAAGGGATGAGGAAAGAGAAATGAAAACATTGGACTTGGCAATTGAGAAGACACTGGGTGCCTTTGGAAATACTTCTGAAGAGAAGCAATAAACTTTCAAAGAATTAGTGCAATCTTGATGGTCAGGCATGGAAGCTCAATGCTCAAGCCCCCATGTCTAAAGAGGTCTCATCTAAGAAGTCAGTGAAACTAATGAAGTAAATGAGAAGAAGTGTGCTAAGAGTATCTGAGAATCAAAATTTTAAATTGCATTTCAATTAATTTTTAGGTATTATACAAAACAATTTTATTATGAAATTATATATATGTATGTATGTATATATATATCATTGAACATAGTTTATATTTTCCCTCCATCCATTACACTCCAAAAACAGACGTTGCAAAGGCTTGTAGAGTATGTAAGGTATAAACTGCTGTGATTATCAATGAACACTTTAAGTGTTTCATTTAACTTAAAACCACCCATCTATCTTTGCAATTGTGGTTCCTTCCCTTCTTAAGTATATGATATATAACTGTTTAATCCCACCTCCCCCTCCTGTCTCTCTGAGCCTGGGGAAGGCTAGAGAAGATGCTTTAATTTTCAGTTAAGTAGATAGCTAAAGACTTGTAAATAAACTAGTTGAAGTCTATTATCTGGTGTGATTCTTTTAAACAGCTTTGGAAATGAGATAGACATGATGCAGTTGTAGGATGTTTCGGTTCTAGCAGCCTATAAAACATCTAATATTAGATGATACAACCATGATATCAGAGAACGGCTAGATAGAAATTGTCAGTACAAAATGAAGTTCTTCTGCAATAAGATGAAACATCACTGAGAAATCTCTCAAACAGCCTCACTGCCCCATCTTCTTTCATTGAATTATTTTTGCCATGTACATACAAGACCAAATAGAGCAAAAGCATCAGCAAACCAACTGAGCCATGGTTAGGTACAGTAAGAGCTGTGTGAGCCAGGGCTTCGAAGAGAAACAATTAGGCAATGAGACTCTCTGAGTGTTGGGTTATTTGGTTCAATGGTCTCATCTGAAGGGAAGGGAGGGGAGGGAAGTGAAGGGAGTAGAAAAGGAGGAGGAGAGGGGAAGAAACAGAGGGGAAGGGAAGAGGAAGAGAAGGGAAGGAAAGGGGAGGGAAAGGGAGGAAAGGGAAGGGAAGGCAAGGGGAGAGGAAGAGAAGGGAAGGGAAGTAATGGGAAGAAAAGGAAAGATAAGGACAGGAAGGATAAGGAAAGAAGAGAGGAGTGAAGAGAAGAGGGGAATATGTGAGGAGAGGGGAGGAACTAGAAGAAAAGGGAGGGGGTATAGAGAGGAGAGAGGAAAGCAGACAGGCAAACAATTGCAAACCGAAATGTACACACCACTGTAAATGGAGTTCTTAATTGGTTTTGATAATAAAAATCCAGAGTCAGATACAGAGGAAAATGCTGAGAGATCAGAAAAGAAGAGACCTAAGGAACATGGGGTCTATTCCACACTTGTCAGACCAGGAAGTTACTTTGTCTACTGGACCACTTCCTAGGGAAGCTTCTGGGAAAGGCACTGACATAAAATTCCTATATGATGAGCAATTCTCCATTCAAATGATAACACCATATCTATTTACCTAAGTTAAAAAATAATTGATACTTTCCATTCTGCACTGTATGTATCCAAAATTATTTAATTGGCATTCAACAACCATCTTATATTCTCAAATAATCCAAATCTGTCTATTCACACAAACTGAAATGCAGAACTAGGGGACCTAGTCAGAAAAGCTGTCTTTCTCCTTGCATCAATGTCTCCTCGCATAGAATTAAGAACACAGGCTTTTGAGTCAGACCAACTCAGTTTAAACTCTGTCTAAGCAGTTCTATCCTTTAGCTTCTTGGAGAAATCATTTACATGGATTATCTGGAAAAGGTGGGTAATGACTGGACCTACTTCATAGAGTACATGAACTATTCATATATAGTACTTAGAGGAGTGGCTGATCCAAAACAGACTGTCTAAAAGTTAGTTGATATCAGAATCGATAATTAATTTTCATTGTTTATTCAATGGTCAGCATGTCTTAAAATTCTTTTCTGGAATTGCTACTCCCAGATAAACAAACTCAAGTTATCATCTTTGGGAAGTACACAGTTGAGGACTGAATATGAATCTGGCAGTGGGGGGTTCTCAGTGGAAGAAACTGTGACTCATTATCTGATAACGTCTTTATCACAATGACCCAGCCCAGAGGAGAACCTTTTCTAGGGCTCAGGCATTCATTTTTCTGCCAACATGCTCCAGCATTATATAAGCACATCTTCTCGTCATTTTTCACATATGTATCCTCCTTACAGGTGGATCAGTTTGCTGAGCTGGAATTTATGGATACAGAGTTTGTCCATCACTGCAAGGTTCCACACCCAGAGGCTTATTACTATACTGACTCTTGATACCATTAACATGCTACATAGCTGACTTGCAATCTTATTTTACACCAGGCCCCAGATAGCTGGTTATTTCTAGGACCTTGTGTTTTTGTTTTGTTTTTGTTTTTTTCACAACCCTGGAAACAGTGTAAAAAGCTTCTTCAACATTTCTTGAAATAATGCCACTTATGAACAAGTAAATTAATTAAATGAGTATATGGCACTAAATGCAGTCAACAAAAGAGACTTTTAAATCCATACTTTTTCCATACAGGGATGATGAGGAACCACACTGGGATTCCACGAGGCTTCAGCATCTTAGCATTTCTTGGGATGTCAACCTTCCAACAGCACAAAGCAAGGAGCATTGCTTTACATTTAATCCAGGAAGTCTCCCCAGGCTTAGAGGTGCTGGGAAATGGAATTGATGGTGGGATGAGGAAGGTCTGCAACATTCATTCTGATAACTAGATTCCGTCACATTTACTGCTTAAAGGTTATTAGTTATTTTAAATAATTTTGTTAAAGGCTCGAGAGGGAAAATGAAGACATATTAATAAACACACAATTATACAGGTTAGGGCAACAATGCAGTGCTGGTCATTCAGAAACCTCGTGCTAATTTTAATTAGCTGCTTTCCCTTGCTTTCAGATGTAATTAAAGAAGCTTAGTTGTGCTCAGTGATGCAAGCCACCTTATTTAATCACTAACATTATTTCCCTGAACTATTAATGATTTTCAAAACGCTTGTTTATGCAGAATTAGAACAGTAATTACCTTACCAGTTAATTTCGTACCTTCACATTTCACACCTAGCTCAAACGTCATTCATTTACCCCAGCCTCTCTGTCAAAACAAAGAAATGCTTGTTCTAAATGTGCTTCTGAGTGCCAAATTGAAAGCCAAGTTTTGTAACACTAATAAAGTGTCTCCCAAGTGAAACAGGTGTAGTAATTTAGACCCTTCCTGTCTCGAGCTTGCACGTACATGCTATGTCTTTTCTTTATTAGCTTTAAAATGAGAGCTTGGTGTGCAAAATAAGCTATTTAATTCAGACTTGTGGAGCAGAATATAATCTTTAATTTAAACTAGTGCAGTAAAAAGAGCCCTTTAATTTTAACTGGCGTGTGCATGTGAATTTGAATTAATAATCCAGAAAATTGAAAGTGTTTTGCTGCCGTTGCTGGATATTGACTGTTCTCCCTGTGCCCTTAGCTTCACTCACTCGATTTCTCTCCCAAGCCATGGCCATCAGTTCCTTCCCATCTCTCTCTCTCTCTCTCTCTCTCTCTCTCTCTCTCTCTCTCTCTCTCTCTCTCTCTCTCTCTCTCTCTCTCTCTCTCTCTCTCTCT
Organism: Mesocricetus auratus; assembly: GCF_017639785.1. Taxonomy (NCBI): domain Eukaryota; kingdom Metazoa; phylum Chordata; class Mammalia; order Rodentia; family Cricetidae; genus Mesocricetus; species Mesocricetus auratus. The sequence continues at coordinate 15,313,828 of NW_024429193.1, forward strand.
CTCTCTCTCTCTCTCTCTCTCTCTCTAGTTTTTGAAGCTGTGTTACATGAAGCAGAGCTATCTGAAAAAGAAAGCCTCAACTGACTGAATTCTCTTCCCCCAAAGAACGTCCTTTAATATAAATACTAAATCTGTATTAATTTACTTTACAAAAAATTGGTGTATTCATTCTGTCTACTTAAGATCTTGTCCAAGTGTACTCTTAATACGTGGTTGGTTGGACCTGTGGATAGGACACAATCTACTCACACTCCCACGGATCCAGCTAGGCCACTTCCCACTCTGAAGATTATTCCCACATTAGCGGAATTCTTTAGAAAATACTAGTAATAACAATTATGCCCATGATGCCTCCTTGGCTCTGATTTGGGTGGCTTTTAACCTTCTGAGTTCTCATATCTGAGTGGGACATCCAGGCATTAAACAAACCTTTACTGGACTCTATTCCCCAGAATCCCAGCAGCACTGAACAAGTGTAACACATATGTAGGTCTTATCACTTCATTAATAATTTATTCCCTAGTGTTGGGCATTTTAACTTGATAATATACTTTTTTGTTAAAAAAAACCTTTCCCCATATTTTCAAAACCAGGGCATTAAGATTGAGATCCACATCTTTTTTCCCCACTTTTTAAAATCTTTTTTATTTAAATTAGAAACAAGCTTGCTTCACAAGTCAACCCCAGCTCCTTCTCCCTCCCCTCCCCCCCAGCTCCCCACCCAACCCCTAGGCCTAGGCCCTCCCCCATGTGTCCAGGCTGAGAGAGCATCCCTCCATGTGGAATGGACTCCAAAAGTCCATTTGTATACCAGGGATAAATACTGATCTACTACTCAAGGTCCCATAGATTACCGAGGCCTGCTCACTGACACCTAAATTTAGGAGGTCTGGATCAGTCCCATACTGGCCTCTCAGCCATCAGTCTGGGGTCCATGAGCTCCACCTTGTTCAGGTCAGAAATTTCTATGGGTTTCACCAGCCCAGTCTTGACCCCTTAGCTCATCACTCCTCCCTCTTTGCAACTGGGTTCCAGGAATTCAGTTCAGTATTTAGCTGGGGGTGTCTGCCTCTGCTTCCATCAGTCATTGCATGAAGGCTCTAGGATGACATATGAGGAAGTCATCAATCTCATTATTAGGGAAGGACATTTAAGGTAGCCTCTCCACTATTATTTAGTTTGTCAGTTGGTGTCATCTTTGTAGATTTCTGGAAATCTCGCTAGTGCCAGATCTCTCCTCAAACCTATAATGACTCCTTCCACATCTTCCTAATATTTGAATGTGCTTTAATGAATTTCCAAGATGGAAATCAAACCTAGAAGCATGGATATACATTAGAACATGCTGAACAGGCAGGACTACTCTGTACAAACGCATGGGCCTGACATAATGTTGGAATTATTAGAGAACACACAATATATATTATAGAATAAGGAAAGGGGAGAGAATAGGATTAGGAGGTCTGGAATTTTATTTGCTATGTATTTCTAGTGAAAAAGGAAATGATGGGAAAACAGCAAAAAGGCCAGGAAAGCACCAACACTGATGTGTCTGGAATCAATGTCAAGGGCACACCCTCGGCAGACCAGAGGAGAATATACAGCTGCCTTTCCCCAACAAACGCCACTGGTCACATCTTCCTGTTGAAGAACCATGCTGCCCCACTAGAGAGAAAAGAGTACTATCCTGCAGGAGGCACCTTGGGTAGAACCCAATGGCCTCACCTCCCCCCAAGCCAGATACAGATACCCAATAGAGAAACAGACAGCCAGACAGAAATAGATATGCATTTATGTAAATGTATATTCCTTTTTCTAGTTCCTGAAGCTCTCTCAATAGAAGGCAGAGTATTTCATTAATTAAAGCTCAAAATTTAAATTTGCTAGAAGGCAAATGCCTGGGAGGGTAAGACTCATTCACATCAGAATGCAACAGTCAACACATGTACCTTAGAATCCCAGGAGACTCCTGCTGGATGGCAAAAGAAGGGGTACACAGAGGCCAAAGTCTGAATGTCCCTGTTTCTGTTTCATGCTTGCTTCGTTATGAAGATACTCCATTCTCAGCAGATTTCTTAAACAAGTAGAATTATTTTGTAATTTGGCCACATCTCCCCAGTTAAGTTTTGCTAGGGAGAATGCCTTTCTCAGAACTAGTATCCATGCTGAACACACTTACTCACTTTTCGTAGACAAGTAGTGTACCAAGTTAAGAAGGGAAACTTGATATGGAAGCATTATTTGACTCATTGCCTAAACAGAGCCCCAACTTACTATACTGCTAACAGCTGTCAATGCAACTCAGCATGGGTACCCCTTAGCCTGTGTCATGGCTGTGCATTATACAATCCCATTTAGCAAAGTGACTATAACCTTCCATGCACAGGGCACTGCGCTGAGCTCTGCAAAGACAAAGATTGCTAAGACCCCATCCCTGCCCTTAGCAAGTTAGAGAGGACGACAGATAAATTGAATATGCTATGAGAGGCATCACAGAAGGGGATAGAATCTCTCAGAATACATTGTTGCCATTTCTCATGAAGATCTCCAGGGATATTTAATAAATTTGTGTTTTGTTCTATATTCTAGCTTTGTTCCGTTATATAAGGTTATTCTAGAAGGCTGTTGAGGATCTTTTCACTTCTAAAATGTTGGCTATACTTTTTTCTTAAGTCAAGCTGAAATATATTCTACTCTAAATATGCTTCCAATTGTTAAAATTTTACAGATTTCAGAAAACAACTAGTCTTAATCTGTATACACATTTTGTATGAACTTTAGGCTCCTTTTTTCTATACCTGTTCTCAAAGAATGGGGCGTAGTATTCTCACTCTGTAATAAAAATGTAAATACAGCCCTTTAATAAGCATAAGGTCTACTTTTGTCAGAATAGTTAAAAGTAACCTTCAAGTTACATTTTAGCTATATCTATCATTGTTTTCTTTTATTTTCTCCTTTATTTCTTTCCTCCCTCCGTCCTCACTTGTTAGTGGTAGTTGTAATATATGCTTACATGGACTATCTCTGCCCTTGGAGAACTTACTATTCTACTAGGAAGACCCTTTAAATAATGTGTTACTAAGCAAACCACAAATAAAGTACCTTGAAGATCAGAGTGAATAGAAATGAGTAATCAGGAAAAGACTAATGGGGGAGGTGGGTAGGAATGATTTCTATCAGAGGATGAATTGAGAAAATGCATTCAGAAAAATAAACTACATACGTAAGGAATGGAGTGATTTTTAAAGAAACATATGCGTAGGGAGTTCTCAGTAGTGGCAGTCATTGGGTGAATGTAAAGGTCACGAGATGATCCTAATTTAACTAAGGACAGCAATGCAGCAGAATCAGATTGGAGTCAAGGGTTGACGGCCCTTGTGTGTCATGCAGTCATGTTTAGACTATCCTCTGGGGCAATGTGAGCCACTCTGAGGACCTTGCAGCAGTGAAGCAGAATCAATAAAGATGAAAACAAATTAGTCTCCTTGCCTCCTTGAGGTAGAATGGATTAAAAACATGAGCTGTGAAATTAGCATCACTCAGTCAAATTCTGGCTGTTCAACTTTCTAAGAGAGAACATCTTTTAAAGCTCTCCTAGACTCCCAACCCCAGTTTTACCTGCAGGGTAGGAAGTGCCATGAAAATGTGTTGATGTACTCTGATGAAACATCTAAGCCTGACATGGAGCACATTCCCCTGATGCTTCATCTGAGTCCTATTTGTAGTCATGTCACCGATTTACTTCCGTGCCTCACTCCACCTCACCCCATCCAACCAACGGGTACAATCCCTGTTATTTGTTTCTTGGCATTAGCTCTCAGGTTCATATGTTTTCCCCTCTGTCTTGCTTCCAGTCTTCCATTTCTATTTTCTTGAACTGTTGGTAATTTTTTTTTAATTTCTCCCTGTCTTAGACCATCACCATGCCTCATTACTGGCAGGATTCATCCTCCCATAGTTCTTTGTTGCTATTAAGGTCCTAACTAAAATATGCCCTATGTGTTGGTTTCACATTCAAGCCTATAGGATGCCTGTCACATCTTTTCTAATATGGCTATCATTTATAGTTTATTCAGAATCAACTGGTTTCCTCCAGAAGCCCTACCAATTTTGTGCCATGGCCCATGCAATTCACCAGCCACAGTCTGCTTTATCATGGCTTCTCTCAGCCATGCCAGCTTGTAAAAGAAGAAACTAAGAAAAGTTAGGGAGAAAGTAAATGGGTCTTGATGGCACCAATGGCTTTGAAATCATCAACCCTAGTGCCACCCAGCCTTACTTAGAAGTTCTGAGTATGTGAACTGCATTCATGGTTTTAGCCAGCTTTGGCAGGGACTTCATTTTCACGATCAATACTTGAGGACATCCAAGGGTTACTCTTCTAATGAGTGCATGATTTAGCACTGTCACATAGTGAAAAATAATTTGTAATAAATATTTTCACTTCCTTTGAAAATGGAGCCTATCTTCTGAGATTCATGCCTTCACGCTGTGTCCTAGGGACTCCAGAAAGTGCCTTTGAGCTTCCTCCTCATTGTGGGCCACCTGGTCACCCCACCCTGTCGTTTCCACACCTTGATTTGGTCTTCTCAGGGCTGTCTGGCAGAATATTTTCTTTTACATGGAGTTTTTACTTTTTTAATGAAATTTTAGATGTTCTAACATAAAAAAGACTTAAAAATGCCTCATGTATCCAAGATTTAACTTTTTAAAAAAATTCACTCATTTCCCTGTTGAGAAATGCAGGTTGGGTTCTCATGAACTACACCAAAAGACAGTACAATATCAACCACAACCCTGGACCAAGCAAAATCTTGGGTAATGCACCCACAAGGTAGGTAGCTGCTATTGTCATTTATTTTTTTTCTTCAAAGTATGGAAGACTCAGAGTCCAAAGTTCCTTCCCAATATTGCTAGACTTCCACGTGATGGGAAATCCACTGAGGACTCTGCGATCAAAACATCCATGTCCAACCATGTTCTTCTGCATTAAGGTATTGTTGTTGTGCATGATGTATGTGTACATCTGTGTATGCCTTTTCTTTTTCCTAAACAACAAGCTTTTTCAATCATTTATTTTTGAGACTATAATTATATCATTTCCCCTCTTCCCCCTTCCAAAACCAATATAGCCACCTTGAGTCTTCCAAACTCAAAGTGCATTTTTCTTTATTTCATACTGTTTCTCAAGATCTTTCCTTGTCATTCTCATGGTCTTCTCTTTCACATCATGCCTTAGCACATGGGTATCAAACAAAATATGGGGTACTTGCACACGAACACTGCAACACTGGGGCAGGAGATCTGGTAACAAAGATGGCTACCAAGTGACTCACTGGTGGGTAGTGCCAGTAGTGTAGGTTCACAAGGCAAAGAGCCAACTCACATCCTAGGGTGCAGGGGAGTGATAGTGTACAATTTAAAACATAAGGTATTTGTTTCTGGAATTTCCCAGACTTGTGCTATCATAGCTAAAACTTCATAGTCAAAATGGTAGAAAAGTGACAATTACTCCATCTATCATAGCAAGTTGGGAATGGAGCCACCTGATGGGAAAATGGGATCTTTTAATTTGAAGAGGAGTGAGGTACTCCCTGGGAGTGTCCCCTGACTGGGAATGCCTTGTCACTGGGTATGCCCCCACACCAGGAATGCCTTGTCACTGGGAATGCCTCCTCACTGGGAATGCCACTTCACTGGGAATGCTCCCTTCAGTGGACTGTTACATTGGAGGAAATACACTTCCTTTTGCCAGGATACAAACTTATAATTGGATGTCCTCATTGAACCATTACCTCAGCAAAAATCCTCCTTCTCTCTTATTTGTGGCTCCTGTGCTTTGAGAAAAAAAAAGTCATCATGATTCTGAAGCAGTGTTCCCCATTGTTCTCTGAACCATTCAATCATTAGGAGGACATGAAAATGCTCACCAAACAATAGGGCACACTACTGGGGGTCCTGCTGGCAATGTAAGTGTGAAATTAACTTTTCCCAGATTTCAGGATCAGAAGGTATTTGTTGGCATAAAGGAGTACATCTGTGTGTGTGTGTGTGTGTGTGTGTGTGTGTGTGTGTGTGTGTGTGTGTGTTTGGAAGGAGGAAAGAGAAGGGAGAGATATTGTAATTATATTGTTATCTCAAAATAAAAAAACTAAAAGTGTGTGTGTGTGTGATTTTCTCCCTTTTCCCTTCATTCCCTCTTCTTTCTTCTTTTTGCAAACAAGCTCTGTCCTTTCTATGGTTTCTAGAAACCTCAGAGCTGTATTTTCAGTGGGGCACTAGGAAATACATTAGTAAATACTCAGAACTGTGAACAGCCACTCTACGAATTTGTGTCTTGACTTCATTTGTTCATAGTTTCTATTTACTAATTAGCTCGTGTACAAAGTCTGGCCTGAATGGCAGAGGGTATTTTTGTATCACTTTAAGTCATGTTTCGGTGATGCAAACTATAAACAATGAGACTGAACAAGAGAGAACATAAAATAAGTAAATACATGTTTGAAAGGACCCCTCTCTTCACAATGAAAGTTTTATATGCAGAAGCTATAAAACCTAGAGGAACAATGGATGCTGTTCTCAAGGTGATTTCAAAACATGACCATTTGGATAATCTACTTTATACCCTACAATTTTCTGCTTCTTATGTACAAGAATATATTTATTAAGCTATTTATAGATTTTAACATATAATTTGCTCTTATAAACACTCATTTCTTGATCTTTGCTCCTTATACCAAACACCCATTTAGTGCAGCGCATATTATTCAACTGTCATAATAAGAAAAGCAAAAGGAAAATACTGTTTTAATTTAGTAAGAAATTGTGTTTTAGCACTTGTTTCCTGCTTTTTTGTTATATTATTTATATATAAATTAAATAAATCATTTTCATAAGAGTTTTAACAAAATTTGAATGGGCTTTTTGTAACAGTTGTTACCTCCTGCAACTTTAATGATACTGTATTGGAAGAATTTTATAATCACTGAAAAGGTTCTAGAAGGTAGCACAGTAGTCATGTTGCACCTATTCAAAAACTATGGGAAAGGTCAATTCCATTTAAGATTTCAAACATATACCCTAATTTTAAAGTGGCCGAACAATTCACATATAATCATGAACGCTTTAGGTATAATGGTAGCAATGCTAGTTTTAAAAAAGGCATATTGAATTTTACAATAAATATATTTAATATTTAAGTATAGTACATACTTTGAAGGTATTAGGAAAATTCAGGTAAAAATAATTGCAGTATTTCTATAATGCCTTGGATTCCTGATTTCTAGGCAAGTTGGCATCAAAGAGCTACAAAGGGTTGACCCTGCTCCTACAGCAACAGTGTGTATTTGGGTGATGATTTATAGAAACCTGATTGAAACCTTGCTATTAGCTACTTTATTCCCTTGGCTCTAGAACAACTACCCAGTCATTCATAACTGCCAATAATTGACTCACTGAAATTGGGACTTCTCTAGTCTCTGAACTTGCTAGTTAGAAGACCCCTTTCCTCATTGTTGTTGGAACAGACATCCTCTGGTTTCATTATCTTATGGTCTTCTTTCTGTAAATACAGTCACACAATTTTTAAACTAGACTATCATAGGACACACACTTGAATCATAAGTAAACACAGCATTTTAGAGCTTGTTTGCATGCAGTTGATAAAGATGGCCCTTGAATACCTCTCAACTAATCATGAGTAAATAATATTGGCTTTTATGAAATAAAAATAAAACCGTTGCATGTACCACTTGACAAGAAGCAGCCAAATGACTAGAAGTTTGAAGAGATCTTCTGACAATAACAAAGGTGACAGAGAAATGACCGCTTACTGTAGTCAGATGCGCATGATTTTCTTAGTCCCTCCCTCTTCCCACTAAGGATTCACTGTAATAGATGAACTGAAAAAGCATAATATCTCAGAGGGGAAAAGTCAAGCTAGAGTATCCAGGGTGTAATCTTATTCACAAAATGTTAAAAATAGGTAAGTAGAAAAAGACACGAATGGTTGAGCAAACTTCAGGTTAGTTGCCTGGTGGGCAACACAGAGGCTGAGATCTAAAGTATTGGGGCGGGGGGAATTCCTGTGGAATGTGGAAGTCAGTCTCACAAATGGTTCCAAGACGACAGTAAGCAAAGCCTTCCTTCTTCCTGATTAGTCTGGTAAGAAAGTTTTGTGAATTTTTGTAGTTGGGGACAAAAGACTGGTGGTGTCCTAGACCAACTTGAAATATCAGCCCTAATATTATGAAGGCCCAGGTCATCCACATGAGAGAATTTTCTAATACTTTTCCAGAATAGTCAAGAATTTTGACAAAGGGGTAAGCCAGCAGTGTCTCATATGCAGCTTTCTGTTTCTCTCTGGCTGTTGACAAAAAAAAAAAGAAAAAAAGAAAAAAAATAGAGCATCAGTTCCACCGATTTAGAGAAGATCAGAATGATGTTGACGAAATCCGAGAAAATGAAAATGAAAATGGGGTGTGAGAATGCTATCCTGTTCCCTTTACACAAGGACATAGTTACACCTCAAAGTACAAGCACTGTTGAAGTGAGTTCTCAGCAGCATTAACAGTCAGGGGGATGTAACTATGTGCCCACAGCTCAAGTCACGACATGAAGGTTAAAGATTACAGAACATCAAGATTCTGCATTCAAAAACTGAAATTCTATTTAATTCATCAACAATATTTTAGGTATAAATCTTGAAAACTTCTTAGAAATTAATCATTTATTAAAGTGATCTTAATATTTTATGTATTGAAATTCATATAATGAAAGGAAAAATCTCCTTCCAGTTTTCAAGTTCAACAATGAATGATCTCAATATTTGAGGTTTCTCTAAAAAAAATATATGCACCTCTTCTAAGAAGAAAAAGGATGCTTACTACTGGTACCTTCTTGAGGCCTTTTAAGCTCAGGATGAAAGACATGTATGTGTTTATATAGATATGCATGTGCATATGTGTACACACATTATAGTCACGCATAAGCACAAATTCATATTACATGTATATATACCATTTGTAATAAAATACATTTTATCTAAGCCATACCTTCAAAGACACTTGAAATTTTATGCAATCTTTATATCACATGGTATAATAAGCCTTGTTATTACACCATTATATCAAGCTAATGCGGATATTATCCTGAAGAACTGGCTCAGCAAACTGCCTCAAAATGGCAGCTTGTCCCGTCTCCCTTTGGCTTGGATTCCAATTAAGTCTGATCATATGGGAATGGCTTTCTGGCAGAAGCTTAACAAAAGGAAGGGACAACTTGAGTCTTAGGCCATGGGGAAATTAGAGGTAATAATAGAGACCCGTGCCTACAGAACCACCCCTTCACTCAACCTAGGAAATGATGAGAGACCCTTGTGCTCACCAGTCACACCCTCTTGAGTCCTGGCTTGTTGGTTTGTTTCTCTATAATAGCCTTCAGTACAAGAACTGTAGAGTGAAACTGAATCATTCAGATCAGTGAGATAATGAGCACCACTGGACCAACTACCTAATGCTGATGCTTCAACGCCAACAGTCCCTTCAGTCGCCAGAGCCTGGCTCACTCAAATGAAACGATGCTTTTTCAGGAAGAAGCCAGTGGACACTTGCTCGGTCAGTCTCTCTTCTCATCATAGTGTACACGATTCCTGTTTGCCTCCTGAGTTGTGACTTAACAAAGAAACAGGCTATGTGAGTTGTGACCCCAGCTCCTCCACCAACTTAGTTTACCCCAGAGAATGGACTTTGCTTCTCTGAGCACTTGTTTTCTGTTCTGTAAAATGAAGATCATTTTAAGGTGTTCAAGGACCCTTGCATAGTTCCTCTTACATCAAAATTCTTACCACAGTGATTCTTAGGTGTCCCCTGCTTAGCTCTCATGTGTTCACAGTGAACAGTAAGAGTTTTGCTAGAAGTTATGTAACATATGTTACAAAGAAAACTGACTTTAAAAAAATGAAATGGAGATCCATCTATCTAGTATTAAATGAGAGTTTAGAAAGATGTGTCAAAGCAGCAGGACAACATCATTCTTATAACCAGCCATTCATGCATTAGTGAATATTTGGAAACTTACTCTTAAGGGGTTATTTTAACATAACAGATACTGAAAATATTAATCACACAAAGTGTAAATCTTGGCTTTTCTCAGTACTTTTTTAGATGTGTCCTGACTGAGACCAATGATGTAGGGAAAGATGATTTGAGATTCTTTTTAGGACTATGATTTTTTGACATACTACAGGACTATTGTCTAAAAAGCAACTTTTGAGAGAAGTAAACTTTCCCCATTTGCCTTGGTTTATATAGATACCACGTATAAATAAATAATGGAGATTATTTCAAAATTATACAACAAAAGGTAAATAATTGATTGCCTATTATATTAAGTTATTAGAGTCACAATCTTCTGCATAAACAATCTACATCCAGTTACTCACACTGAGATTACTCTGCATTTTGAGCTTTCATTTCCTGAAATATTTATTCTAAATGCTTACACCAGGGATTAGCTCTTGTCCCAAAGCCAAACACCTGCAGAATGGATACTGAATCCATACTTTTACTCTGTATAACAAATCTGGCCACTCTATGCTGAGGATCAGCCTACCCTGTTAGATCTTTCTTTAAGGGAATTTGGGTGTATCCAAGTTACTTTCTATTGCAGTGATAAGATGGCAACTCATGAGAGTTTAACGGGGCTTACAGCTTCAGAGGGTAAGAGTCTATAATGCTATAATAGAGGCATGGCAGCAGGGAGAGCTGTGAGCTTATATCTGAAACTGAAAACAGTACTCTGAGAGAATACCAGGAATGGGAGGAGTCTTCTGCAACCTTCTGAATCTTTTGATACCAGTGACATACTTCCTTCAACAAGGCCATGCCTCCTAATCCTCCCCAAAGAGTTCTACTAACTGGGGACCAAGTGTTGAAACATATAAGGCCATTCTCATTTAACCTATTACATATATGAAGCTATCCAAAGAGTAACCTGTCAAAAGGTATAAATGTGAAAAGAGAACACAGGAAGAATAGTTATTAGTAAATACAAGTGTGGTCAGGGAGAGAGAGTCAAAGGAGAAGCGATGACACATGACACATTAAGACTACTACACAAGGAAAACCTGCTTCTAGAGTCACCCCTAGCCTGTTGAGGTAGTGTGCCATTCCCATCTCAGGTAGCCAAGCTTCTGCTGCCCATGTGCTAGAATGGGTGCCTATTGTCATGCGTATGTGTACAATAAGGAAACAGAAAAGTCTAACAGAGTACCACACTGCTGGAGGGTCTCTTAGGAAAATAAAACTCAAAAAGACAAGAAAGAGATAGATAGCACATGTAGAGACACACCCTCAAAAGCTACATGTACATAGATACAACTTCATTTTATATATTACATATACACATGCCCAACTACCTCTTGAGAACTGTGGGGCTCTTCATATTTAAAAAATCCCATAAAATAAAAACTGCCATCTAACAGCAGGGAATGGAAGAAACTGACCATCTCATAGGCAGGGTGAGAGTCTTTCTCAAAAGCAGAAGCCAAAGAATTGGGACAAAGGTAATAAAGAGCAAGGGTCATAAAAATTCACAGGAGTGCTATTCTTTGAGAAGTTGCAAGAAAAGTAAGCTGAGAACAGTAGCTGGACACAAAAATCATCATACGCTAAGAGCAGAGATCAAAATGTATTAAAAGGACCTAAAATTCCAAAGGCCTCGCTGTACAACTTTTTAAGAAATAGAACACCTTAGATCTTCAGATGGCTGGTCTGATTCCATTGCTAAAATGCAATAAAGAGAAAAATAAAATTAGTATGCCACAAACTTCAAAAGCTTATAATACTTTTACTAATACATTTCCTCCTGGATGATCATTTGCTTGATATATTTTAATTGTTGTTGTTTAATTTCAAGTAAATAGTTGATGGATCAGCGCATGTTAACCACTCAAGAATTTGAGGCAAATCAGACTTAGCTATTGACTTCTAAGCACCATGATGGCTGTTAGGATAGAACAAATGGAGTCTTTCCACAAATGTAGGCACAGAAAGGCTAAGGTCAACAAAGATCACACAGGTGCTTCTGCCTTGAGAAGGACTCCCCTGGAATATTGGCAAGTGATGAGGACATTCTCTACCATAAAGAAGGAGGACGATCTTCATGTAGGAATATTTCAACTGGATCCTAAAGATGGATAGGTGTAAGGCAGGTGGGTATTTCCCAAGGCAAAATGAACAGAGGTGAGAGAAGACCCATTCAATTAAATATAAATGAGTCCTATTTAGAGGCGCAAAAGTTCAACAGGCTCAATGAGAATAGAGTACAAAGCAAGATAAGACTGGAACATTCGCATCAGGTAAGAGCAGAAGGGTCCGCCCAAGGGGATAAGGTTGTAATTGTAAAGGATTCAGTGCAAAGGACTGACATAAAAATTAATTACTACCATTTTAAGAGTCTCTGATAGAATAATTTCATATAATATTCACAATTTAACAATGAAACAACTTTAATTCTCATTACACTTAGGAGAAAATTCTAAGACTTGGGAGCTCCCAAATTTTCCTCAGATTGCAAGACAAGGAGTTGTTCTGGGTTCAGGTTTATGTCTATTGAAATTTGTGGCAATGGTGATAACATGGATTTTTGACAAAGAAGCTAAATTATAAAATGGAAGAAAGAAAGATCCTTCAACCAATGGTGCTGGCATAACTGGATGTTGACATGTAGAAGAATGCAAATAAATCCATATCTATTGCCATGCACAAAACTCAAGTCCAAATGGATCAAAGACCTCAACATAAAACCAACCACAATGAACCTCACAGAAGAGAAAGTGGGAATAACCTGAACACATTGAGACCACTTTCTAAATATAATACCATTAGCACAGACACTGAGAGCAACAATGAATAAATAGTACCTCCTGAAACCGGGAGGCTTCTGTAAAGCAAAGGACACAGTCAACCAGACAAAACTGCAGCCTACAGAATGGGAAAAGATCTTTTCTAACCCCACATCTGAAAGAGGGCTGGTATCCAAAATATAGAAATAATTCAAGAAACTAAACATCAAAAGACCAAATAATCCAACAAAAATGGTGTACAAATCTAAAAAGAGAACTCTCAGCAGAGGAATCTCAAAAGACTGAAAAACTTAAGGAAATGCTCAACATCCTTAGTTATCAGAGAGATACAAATCAAAACAACCCTGAGATTTCATCTTACACATTTCAGAATGATCAAGATCAAAAACTCTGATGACAGTTTATGTTGGAGAGGATTAGAATAAAGGGAATACTCCTCCATTGCTGGTGAGAGCACAAACTTATACATGCACTTTGGAAATCAGTATGGCAGTTTCTCAGAAAATTGGGAATCAGTCTACCTCAAGTTCCAGCAATGCCACTTTTGGGCATATACCCAAAGAATACACACTCACACCACAAGGACACTTGTTCAGCTGTGGTCACAGCAACATTATTCATAATACTCAGAACCTGGAATCAACCTAGATGTCCCTTAAACAAAGAATGGATAAGAAAATTGATACATTTACACAATTGAGTACTACTCAGCAATAAAAAACAATGACATCTTGAAATTTGGAGGTAAATGAACAGAACTAGAAAAAGTCATCCTGGGAAGACCCGCCGCTCCTGGCATCCAGAAAACCCACCCACACAGGAAAGACATCAGCCCTTCCAGGCCCCAAACTCTGGCGAGCCCAGCTTCAGATAAGCCTTGGTCTCCAGGGGGGACACTCCCCATCCTCCACCCAACACCCATCCCTTCGATCTTCTGGGGCTGCTCCTGGCATCCAGAAGACCGGCCCACACAGGAAAGACATCAGCCCTTCCAGGCCCCAAACTCCAGCGACCCCAGCTTCAGCTTAAGCTTCAGTGTCAGCATGCCCAGCTTCAGCTTCAGGAAGGAAGGAGACTAGTGGAGATGGAAAGACCCCACCAGCACCCACTGGAAGAAGAGATGGGAAGAAGACAGAATAAGAGCTCACTCAGCAATCAAAAGACCAACATGACTCCACCAGAATCTAGGGAACCAATAGCAGCAAGACCCGAAAAACACTACATAGACGAAGCAGAGGAGACAGACCTTAAAAATTATTTTATGAAGATGATAGAGACCCTCAAAGAAGAAACGAGGAATTCTCTTAAAGAAATAGAAGAAAAAACAAACAGAAAAAAATCTATGAAATGGGGGAAAAAATCAAGAAATAAACAAATCTCTCAAATCTAAAGAGCCCCAAGAAAAAACAACCAAACAAATGAAGGAAACAACTCAAACAGTTGAAGGATTGAAAGCTGAAATAGAAACAATAAAGAAAGCACAGAACGAGGGGTTGCTGAAAATAGAAAAGCTGGGTAAACGATCAGGAACTACAGATACAAGTATCACCAATAGAATACAAGAGATAGAAGAGAGAATCTCAGGTCTTGAAGACTCATTAGAAGATATATAGTCATCAACCAAAGAAAATCTAAAAAACCAACAAATCTGTAACACAAAATATCCCGGAAATATGGGACACCGTGAAGAAGCCAAACCTGAGAATAGTAGGTATAGAAGAAGTCGAAGAAATACAGCTCAAAGGTACAGAAAACATATTCCACAAAATCATAGAAGAAAACTTCCCTAACCTAAAGAAGGATATGCCTATGAAAATACAAGAATCTTACAGAACACCAAATTGGCTGGACCAGAAAAAGAAGTCACCTCGCCATGTAATAATCAAAACATCAAACGTACAGAATAAAGAGAAAATATTAAGAGCTGCTAAAGAAAAAGTCCAAGTAACATATAAAGGCAGACCTATCTGAATTACACCTGACTTCTTAATGGAAACGATGAAAGCCAGAAGATCCTGGATAGATGTCATACAAATGCTAAGGGAACAAGGATGCCAGCCCAGACTACTATATCCAGCAAAGCTTTCAATTATCATAGATGGAGAAAACAAAATATTCCATGATAAAGCCAGATTTGAACAATATGTATCCATGAATCCAGCTCTACAGAAAGTGCTAGAAGGAAAACCTAGATCCAAGGAAGATAACTACACTCACAAAGACACAGGCAATATATAATCACACTTTGCAAGACACCAAAAGAAAAAGGGAGGAGAAACTACACAAAATAACTTCACTACCAATAAATCAAGCACAAACAAGAATCATCAACCAATGGCCATTAATATCCCTCAATGTCAATGGCCTCAACTTGCCTATAAAAAGACATAGATTAGCAGAATGGATAGGAAGACAGAACCCATCCTTCTGCTACATACAAGAAATACATCTCAACATCAAAGACAGACGTTATCACAGAGTAAAGAGTTGGGAGAAGATTTTCCAATCAAACGGACCCAAGAAACAAGCGGGTGTAGTAATCCCAATATCTAACAAACTAGACTTCAATTTAAAATCAATCAAAAGAGATAAAGAAGGACAGTACATATACATCAAAGGAAAAGTCCATCAAGATGAAGTCTCAATTTTAAACATCTACTCCCCAAATACAAAGGCACCTACATTCGTGAAAGAAACATTACAACACTCTGCTCTCACTGCTAGACGGGACCTCCAAACAGAAACTTAACAAAGAAACAAAAGAACTAATAGAAGTTATGACCCAACTGGGTTTAACAGACATCTATAAAACATTCCACCCAAACACAAAAGGATATACCTTCTTCTCAGCGCCACATGGAACCTTCTCTGAAATTGACCACATAATAAGAAACATAGCAAATCTCCACAGATACAAAAAAATTGGAATGACCCCCTGTATCTTATCAGACCACCATGCATTAAAATTGGAATTCAACAATAACGCAAATCGCAGAAACCCTACAAACTCATGGAAATTGAACAATGCATAATTGCACCATCTCTGGGTAAAGGAAGAAATAAAAACAAAATTAAAGACTTCGTGGAATTCAATGAGAATGAAGACACAACATGCACAAACTTATGGGACACTCTGAAAGCAGTGCTGAGAGGAAAGTTCATAGCACTAAGTGCCCACATGAAGAAACTGGAGAACAGTCATACTAGAGAATTAATAGCACAGCTGAATGTTCTAGAACAAAAAGAAGCAAACTCACCCAGGAGGAGCAGATGCCAGGAAATAATCAAATTGAGGGCAGAAATCAATCAAGTAGTAACCAGGAAAACATAGAGAAGAATCAATGAAACAAAGAGTTGATTCTTTGAGAAAATCAACAAAATAGACAAACTTCTGTCTGAACTAACCAAAAGACAAGACAGAGAGCATAAACAAAATCAAAAATGAAAAAAGGGACATAACAACGGACTCTGAGGAAATCCAGAGAATCATCAGGACATACTTTGAAAATCTGTACTCCACAAAATTCGAAAATTTAAAGGAAATGGATGATTTCCTGGATAGATATCACTTGCCAAAACTCCAGATACACAATCTAAACAGACCTACAACCCCTAATGAAATAGAATCAGTCATCAAAAGTCTCCCAAACAAAAAAAGTCCTGGCCCAGATGGCTTCAATGCAGAATTCTACCAGAAATTCAAAGAAGAGATAATTTCAATACTCCTCAAAGTATTCCACACAATAGAAGCAGGAACCTCACTGCCAAACTCTTTTTGCGAGGCTACAATTACCTTGATACCCAAGCCACACAAAGACACAACTAAGAAAGAGAACTATAGACCAATTTCCCTCATGAACATTAATGCAAAAATACTCAATAAAATACTCGCAAACTGTATTCAAGAACACATCAGAAAAATCATCCACCATGATCAAGTAGGCTTCATCCCAGGAATGCAGGGATGGTTCAACATTAGATAATCTATCAATGTAATCCACCATTTAAGCAAACTACGAAAGAAAAACCACATGATCATCTCATTAATGCTGAAAAAGCCTTTGACAAAATCCAGCACCCCTTCATTATAAAGGTCCTAGAGAGATCAGGGATAAGAGGAGCATACCTGAATATAATAAAAGCCATATACAGTAAACCAAGAGCTAACATCAAACTAAATGGAGAGAAACTCAACACAATTTCTCTAAAATCAGGAACAAGACAGGGCTGTCCACTCCCTCCATATCTCTTCAATATTGTACTTGAAGTTCTAGCTACAGCAATAAGACAACAAAAGGAGATCAAGGGGATATAAATAGGAAAAGAAGAAGTCAAACTTTCACTATTTGCAGATGATATGATAGTTTACATAAGTGACCCGAAAAACTCCGCAAGGGAACTACTAGAGCTGATAAACACCTTCAGCAAAGTGGCAGAATACAAGGTAAACTCAAAAAAATCAGTGGCCCTATTATATACAGATGATGAAGTGACTGAGAAAGAAATCAGAGAAACATCACCCTTTACAATAGCCATAAACAACATCAAATATCTGGGGATAATGTTAACCAAGGAAGTGAAAGACCTGTAATATCAAGAACTTTGAGTCTTTAAAGAAAGAAATCAAAGAGGATACCAGAAAATGGAGAGATCTCCCATGCTCTTGGATTGGTAGGATCAATCTTGCCAAAAGCAGTCTACAGATTCAATGCAATCCCTATCAAAATTCCATCACAATTCTTCAAGGACCTGGAAAGAACAATAATCAACTTTATGTGGAAAAACAAAAGGCCCAGGATAGACAAAACAACCCTATACAATAAAGGAACTTCAGGAGGCATTACCATACCTGACTTCAAGCTCTATTATAGAGCTATAGTCCTGAAAACAGCTTGGTATTGGCACAAACATAGGCAGGTAGACCAATGGACCCGAATTGAAAACCCTGATTTTAAAACCCACACCTATGAACACTTGATTTTTGACAAAGATGCTAAAACTATACAATGGAAAAAGGAAAGCATCTTCAACAAATGGTGCTAGCATAACTGGGTACTGGTATGCAGAAGACTGCAAATAGATCCATGTTTATTGCCTTGTACAAAACTTAAGTCCAAATGGATCAAAGATCTCAACATAAATCCAGCCACACTGAAACTTTTAGGAGAGAAAGTGGGAGATACTCTTCAACGAGTTGGTACAGGAGTCCACTTCCTGAACATAACTCCAGTGGCACAGACACTGAGATCGACAATTAACAAATGGGACCTCCTGAAACTGAAAAGCTTCTGTAAGGCAACGGACACAGTCAACAAGACGAAAAGGCAGTCCACAGAATGGGAAAAGATATTCACTAACCCCACATCTGAAAGAGGGCTAATGTTGGGGAAGTCCTGTTATTTGCCTGTTATTTGTCAATAAAGTACTGTTGAGCCTATAGGGAACCAAGATAGGAGGGACTAGGAGTCCAGGAGAATTCTGGGAAGGAGAAACACAGGAGTCGAGATGTAACGCCATTGGGGTAGGAGCCCGGAACTATTCTCCGGTAAGAGACATACTTAGATTAACAATTATGGGGTAATTACTTAAAGCAGAGCTAGCCAGTAAGAGACAAGCAAGGCCAACAGCTTCATAATTAATACAGCGTCTTGTGTGTTTATTTGGGGACTACAATACAGCAGAGCCCAGGCGGCTGGCGGGGGGGGGGGAGGGGATAAACCAAAGCTGCTAGCAAAGAAAAAGCTTCTCTTAACAGGCTAATCTCCAAAATTTACAAAGAACTCAAGAAGCAAGTCTCCAAAACAACAAAGGATACAATTAAAAGGTGGGGTACAGAACTAAATAGAGAATTCTCAATAGAGGAGGCTAAAATGGCCAAGAGACACTTAAGAAAGTGCTCAACATCCTTAGCCATCAGGGAAATGCAAGTCAAAACAACTTTGAGATACCTTGTTACTCCTGTCAGAAAGACTAAATTCAAAAACACCGAAGACCATTTATGCTGGAGAGGATGTGGAAAAAGGGGAACACTCCTCCACTGCTGGTGGGAGTGCCAACTCGTACAGCCACTTTAGAAATCAGTAAGGAGATTCCTCAGGAAAATGGGAATCAATGTACCACAAGACCCAGCAATTCCACTCTTAGGCATATATCCAAAAGAGGCAAATTCATACAACAAGGGCATCTGTTCCACTATGTTCATAACAGCATTATTTGTAGTAGCCAGAACCTGGAAGCAACCTAGATGCCCCTCAACTGAAGAGTGGATAGAGAAAATGTGGTACATTTACAAAATGGAGTATTACTCAGCAGAAAAAAGCAATGGAATTTTGAAATTCGCAGGTAAATGGATAGCACTGGAAGAAACCATCCTGAGTGAGGTAACCCAGTCACAAAAAGACAAACATGGCATGTACTCACTTATATATGGATTTTAGACATGGATCAGGATATCACCAGTCTGCACTTCCACTGACAGAGAGTCTGGGAAACAGGAAAGGACCCAAAAAATATGCATGGTACCCAAGAGAAGAGGAATGAGGCAAGATCTCCTGAACGGATGAGGAACACGGCGCGGGGTGGGAGGGGAGTAGGAGCTGGGAAGAAGAGAGTGGGAGAAGAGGAAGAGAGAGTAGGTCATGAGGGAACAGGAAGGTTGAGTGGGGGGGGTAGAATAGGGGGAAGAGGAAATCATAGATTAGAAGACAGATCAGGCACCAGTGTGACCTCTAGTGATCTAAAGGGATGACACCAATTGGCAAGCTAAGCAATAGTGGAGAGACCACCTCGAATGCCCATTCCTGATAATGATTTTGATGTCTATAACCACCCAGGAGCCTTCATCCAGTGACTGATGGAAGCAGAGGCAAACACCCACAGTTAAACACTGAACTGAACCCAAGGAACCCAGTGACACAGAGAGAGGAGCAATGAGCAAATTGGCAAAGAATGAGCTGGCAAAACCAGCAGAGACAGCTGATCTGAACAGGGGAGAGCTCTTGGACCCCAGATCGACAGCTGGGAGGCCCACATGGACTGATCCAGACCCGCCGAATGTGAGTGTCAGCGAGAAGGCCTGGGCAACCTATGGGGCCCTGAGCAGTGTATCAGTGTTTATCCCTGGAAAACAAACAGACATCGTGTGTCCATAACACAAAGAGGGATGCTTTCTCAGTCTGGACTCTTAGGGGGGAGTGCCTGGACCCTACCCTGAGTGAAATGACAGACTCTAGATATCCCCTATGTGGAAGGAATTGGCAACAGGGTGGGAGGCTGGGGGGGATGGTGGGGGGATGCGGGAGGAGGGGAGGGAGAGGGAACTGGTATTGACATGTAAAACAAGCTATTTAAAATTAAAATAATAAAAAAAGAAAAAAGAAAAAGTCATCATGAGTGAGGTAACTGAGAGTCAGAAAGGCAAATATAGTATGTACTAAATCATAAATGGATATTACACATAAAGCAAAGGACAACCAGACTACAGGCCCTAGCCCCTTAGAACCTAGTAACAAAAAGGACCCTAAGAGAGACATACAAGTATCTACCTAGGAAGGGAAAAATAGACAAGATCTCTTGAGTAAATTGAGAGCGTTGGTGTAGGGGG
The DNA here is from genome assembly GCF_017639785.1 of Mesocricetus auratus. Classification (NCBI taxonomy): domain Eukaryota; kingdom Metazoa; phylum Chordata; class Mammalia; order Rodentia; family Cricetidae; genus Mesocricetus; species Mesocricetus auratus. The sequence goes on from NW_024429193.1 coordinate 15,334,296, forward strand.
TGGGGGGGGAGGGTAGAAAGGGAGAGGAGAGGAGGGAAGGGGAGTGGGGAAAATGTATAGCTCAGTAAAAAATGGCAAAAAGAATGTATAACTCTGTTGGGGAAGTCTTGTGTATTTGTCAATAAAGCACTGTTGGCCAATAGGGAAGTAAGATAGGTGAGACTAGGAGTCGAGAAGGACTCTGGGAAGGAGAAACACAGAGAGTCAAGGTGTAACGCCATGGGGTAGGAAGCCCGGAAAGTTCTCCGGTAAGAGAAATACTTAGATTAACAATTATTGGGTAATTACTTAAGTCAGAGCTAGCCAGTAAGAAACAAGCAAGGCCAACAGCTTCATAATTAATATAGCCTCCTGTGTGTTTATTTGGGGACTACAATGCGGCAGAGCCCAGGCGACTGGCGGGTGATAAACCAAAGCGGCTAGCAAGGAAAAGGCTTCTCTTTACATAACTCACTTGTCCTTTACTGAATGAAACAACACACTCCTTCCATACTACAATCCCTCACACACATGTAACCTCACAAGGCCAATGCCACATGGAGAAAGACGAAGGGTTCATTCAGAACCGTGGAGTAATGCTGTACCTGATGAAATATCTCAGCTGCCATGTTTGTCAGAGAGGTACTCACCAACCATGTCAAAGACATTTGCCAAAAATTTGTTGCAAGCAGGCTTCACTTGAATTTTTTTCCAAAGAGGTATGTAGACATTTTTAATGAATAGTAATAGAAAGACTAACAGAAGGAAGATGAGTATGTCCTGGGTGGCTTGGAGGACAACTATGATTTGTTCTTATATCTGAAAATAAAGATCTGAGAGCCCATTTCAAATACCCACCTTACCCTCTGACATTACCTCCCACCCAGAACTCCTGCCCCTCCTAAGATCTGGTCAAACACACTCATGAATCTGAATATCAACATCAATGGTCCTTCCCTTTGGATTCCTAAGTAAGACATCTAGATACGAAATTTAAAGAGATGATGATGCACAGTGCTAACCCTGAAGGTGAGTGTCACCTTAAATTTTGAACACCTAGGATCTCATTTGCAGACACTCAATCCCTAATTCTCTTGTGATTTAAACAAAGTTGTACAGTTATGTATTATGTTGACTGTTTATCATCTGTATCTGTTTCTATGTAGCTACAGAAATGTGTATTTTCTTAGTGTGTGGATTTCAAATACTCAGATTGCATCCAGACTATAACAAGTACTTAGTAAATGATTGTTAAATGAGTTAATGAGAGTGACATGGGCCAGACAAACCAAAAGCTACATGAATGGAAACTGAATCAAAGGACTGGAATTAGGTGACTACAATTGTTTCTAAAGGTATCACTGAGGCCATAAACCAAATAGACATCTGAAAATCAGGGGTGAAATGAAAGCAAATTATAAGGTCTCCATTCCCAAGAAGGAAGGTGTCACTTTTCCTAAAGTTTGTCACAAAAGGGAAGCTTAAAAATAAAATGAGGCCAGGGCAGTCTATGGGACCTCTAACAGTGGGGCCAGGGTTTATTCCTAGGTCACAAATGGACTTTGGGAGCCCCTTCCCTATGGAGGGATACTGTTACAGCCCAGATATGGGAAGGAGGGCCTGGGTCTTCCCCCAAATGATGTGATGGACTTTGTTGATCCCCCATAGAGGGTTTCACTATCCCTGGGGAGTTGGTGGTGGGCAGGTTGGGGGGTTGGTGGGAATCATGGGAGGATGGGAGGGTGAGGGAATGGGAGGATGGATATGTAAATAAGAGTGCTTCTAAAAAATTAAAAATAAATAAAATCCCAGCTTAGCCAGTCTAGGAATTCTCTGAAAACTCAAAGAAAAGAATTAACAGTATTAAAGCAATCCCACTTTTAGGTTTATTTCTAAAGAAAACTGAAATCAATGTTATGAAACAATGTCAGTGCACCTACTATAGCACTGCTGCCAAAAGCTCAGACATGCAATCTCTGAGGCTGTTAATCTACTAGGAGTCCATTAACTTAGGCATGGACAAAGTCTGTATACAAATGTGACTCAGCCTTAAAATAGAAAGTGGTGGCAGGATATCACGCCTCCAAGCTATGTGGGGTGATCCTGGGGCCCAATATGTTAGATTAACTAAGTCAAGCACCAAAGAACAAGCATCCCATGATCTCACTGATATGTAGATTCTAAAAATGTTAAATTCAGTGCAGGGAAAAATGACTCTGTGGTTAAAATACCTCATAAAGGAGAAAACCAGAGTTCAGATGCCTAGAACCCACATAAATGCATGGTGAGCATGGCAGCCTGACTGTAATTCCAGCCAGCCTCAGAAAGCAGAGGTAGGGAATCCCCAGAGCAAGCTGAATAGCAAAAGTAGCCATATTGGTGAGTTCTGGGGTGGATTTAGAGATTCTGCCTCATTGAATACTGTGTAGGTAGAACTGAGGATGTTTTCAGATATCAACCTTGAGCACTCACATTGATGGGCATTCGTGTTCACAGCCCCCCCGGCCCCCTCCCACAATACATTCACACATGCGCACAGGCATGCACATACAAAAAGAAAACAATACATAAAAATGTCAACACAGAAATAAAATAGTAGAACGATGCTTACCAGAGGCCCGGGCATGAAGGTAGCTGGTAAAAAGAGAGCTGATGATCAAAGGTTCAATTTTGCAGTTAGGCAGGAGAAATAAGACTTAGTAATCCATTTTACAGAATGGTGACTAGAATGCCTAATCATCCATGGTATATTTCAAAATTGCCAGAGTAGATTTAAATGCCTTTACTATAGAAAATACACAGGGTGATGAATTTGTTCATTAGCCTCATCTGATCATTTCATATTGTAAACATTTATCAAAATATCACATTGTCCTCCATAAATTAGCGAAGTTATCATTTGTCAACTAAACATCATTTCTGAAAGCTTTTATCTTGCAGCATAGAGGCAAGCGGACAGTGAGAGGAGGCTGGTACTCAATGATGAAAGGAAGACCATGGCTAGCAGACAAAACGGAGAGCACCGGCGATGACTTAGCTGCTGAGAATGCGAGAGACAAGTGGCAGTTGGTTAAATGGCAAGAAGAATGAGAGGGAGAAACCAACAGGGAGAAGAGACTAAAGAGACACAGAGCTGTTTAATAAAAGGAATTGTCTTGAAGGGAAGGTCCTGATGGTCCTATGGATAACGTAATCTTTGTAAGTTTTAAACTGCATTATGTGTTAACATTTTCCTTTTGTGGTAAAGGCAGCAAGAAGCTGGTTCACAGTGAGGAGGCACCTGACTGAAGACCAGCTTACAGAGAAAAAGTTCAAAGTTAATAGATTAACACCCAGTGAGTCTTTAGATCAATGCAAGAAGAATGTGTGACTCCTAAAACAAAATTGAAAATGCGTTTAATTCTTTATCAGAGGAATCCCAGAATTTGCAGTCATTAAAATCTCCACTAATCATCCAAACAGAAATACATCCTGTAACAACACTCTAATATTGAGTATTAGAAAATGAGGAGGGGGAGAGAGGGAGGGAGGGAGGGAGGGAGGGAGGGAGGGAGGGAGGGAGGGAGGGAAGGAGGGAGGGAGGGAGGGAAGGAGGGGTGGAGAGAATTTGTATGTGTCTGTAGTCAGTGAGAGGGCTATTCAAGGCCACATGTGAGATGAAGTGAGAACAGAAGCATTATATTAACCTCATGCTCAGCTATCCTGAGAAGTTAATTAGCCACTTGGAGTTGCAGTTGCATCCTCTGTGCCATAGATGCCTGTGGGGAAAGAGCAAACCCTTGAATCACTTCCATCAGGAGTGTGAGTCGATCGCAGGAAGATCTGAAGCCCCGGTTACCACACAAGTGAAAGCTAAGACTAGAACCGCATATCCCCTGAGGAGGCACTTAGCTCACCCCTTGATTTTAAAAGAACACTAGAAAAGTGACCATGTCCACTGTGGTTTAGAAAGACTTTCTTGGTCTTGCTCCCGAAGTTTCCTCAGATCAATGTCTTGCTCAAGAGCACAGAGGTCCCTTTGTCCAGGATCCTCTGAGATATATGTGTACATTCTCTCCACTCTTCTGTTCCTGGAAGATCCATCTTGCAGTACAATGAATCCCTCAGTCACTTTGAACCTGACTCTATAGAGTCTGTTTTCATTGCTGTGACTTTAGAAAATCATGAAGAGGGAGTTTCATTGCTACTCCTCAAACCTTAATAGAAGGATGAGGAGGAAGAGAAGGAGGAGAAGCTTCCCCAGAGTAACTAGAATACCACATATATCAGTCTCTCTTTCCAGGATGACTCCCTGTACAGACATGTTCATTGTGTGCTGTCATTTTGTTTGTTAAGTGTCACTCAACTAACTTACACACTGTGAGCAGTAAGCACACGCCCTTTTTAGCTGATCCTATTACTATATAAGTTGGAGCTCAATAGCCACAGGTGCAGGAGGCTGTGTCTGATTTCTCAATCATATTCTATTGTATTACAAGCCGTTCCACCAGAGTGATCCATAATGCATGCAATAGGTTGTGTGTTGCTTCACGAATTTTACCCAGCGCTTCAGTGCCTTTGCCTTGGTGCATCTAAGAGCAGGAGAGCCTCGGGGAGGGGTGGAAGAAATTGGAAAATATAAATAACAAATCAAAAATTACAATTGATTGGATAAACAATTTCCCTTAGTCTGTTTCTTAATAAGTGATCGATTTTATGATCAATATTCATTATTTCCCAGAACATACCAAACTGCCTATTGAACAAACGAATGGCTGAAAGTACAATGACACAGAATCAAAAAGGTGAACCAATCTCTCTAATAACACGGGTTGAACAGACCCTCTCATCTTACCCTGCTGCTGCATATCAGTGAGCTTTTCCATGCAGCCCTTTGGAAAAAGCCTGGAATTCAGGGAAACGAGGGGGGTAAAACACCACTCATTAAACGAAATGGGCTATTAGAGCACGTGGGTGGAAGGGTGAGGACTAGCCTGGCCTTTGTCTATTTGAAATAAAGTCTCCAAGCTGCTAAACCAGGCTCACTTAAAGCTATTCCTCCTGCTTTCCCTATATGATCCAGGGGATAGAACACAGTGGCTTGTACATACTCATCAGAAAAATGTTCCACCCCTGAGCTATATGTCATCAGCAGGCATTGCTTTTTGAATTTGGGGTACTTTACAGACATATAGTCAAGAATCCATGGTATGTGCACTTTCTAGAAATATTTTTTTCACTTGAATTTGGGAAGATAACTAATGGAATGCATAACTGTCGAATCAACTTCTTTGGCATTATTGTTTTGTTTGCCTGTGTTAGCATCACTGTTGAAGCATTCTACTATCATCTTAAAATAACATGTCGATCACCATATTTTTAAATGGCTGCTGTTGGCCTGGTTTTTAGTGGTTTCCAATGGCCCCACGACCATGAAAAGAGGTTACGCAGAGCCAACAATTATGTGGTCATCTAATGCTACCACCAACTTTACCAAAGTGATAGCACTGTGTGAACAAGAAGTGCTTGTTAGAGTCTCTCATAGGTCATGTCCACTCATAGGTGAGGCTCTCACTCTGGTTACTATGACAACTTTGTTCCTTCCACTCTGCCTGGGAGTGAGTAAGGAACCACAGTATCTTATTAAATCCCTATCTGGGCTAGTTCTACTTTCTAATCTCTCATGTCATTGTTGCCTAGTATCTGTAGCAATTGCCTAATTACCCAACTTGGTGAGAGTTGCTGGACTGGTCAATTATGAAAGCAACAAATGATTAAACATTAAAAAAAAAAACATTACTTAAAGTCAGTCATCCAAGGCTTATCCAACCTACTTAAGAAAAATCTCATTAAGTCAGAATCCCCTAATTAGATATTAGATAATTCGGACAGGAGCAAAGCAAAGTTTACCTTTGTACTGTCTGTTTAAAAAATAGTTTTGTGAAGTAAAGGAATAAAAAAAAAGCAAGTCACAGTGATCTGTGTAAATCTAAAGTTCTAGGATAGAGGCAATGTGTCCCTAAGAGTCCTGACAAACAGTTGTCAGCCTTCATACTAGATATAAACCCCCACCTACAGAAAATACTCCAAGGTTTAATTGTAAAATAATCCTATCTATCACCAAAAGAAAGTCGCAGTTAAGACTTTACTAGGTAACATAATTGGAGCCTGGTTGTAATTAAAGCTATTTTAATATATGCATAAATGTCTCATTTATACCACATCATCGGGAATTCATACAAGTAAATTTTCAGACAACCGAGATATTTATTTTAAGAAGCAATACTTATTTATTTTAATTAGGGAGGTGTGACACCATGATTAAACATGAATGCTGGAGCTGAGTTGATTCCTGTTTCTTGGGCAAAGTAATGTAGTTTTGTTTTATTCTGTTGTTTGTTTGTTTTTAAACCGGTGTCTCTATCTGTGGAATGGGAATAGTAACAGTAATGCTTGATGATGAATTTCTGAGATTTTAATGATATAATGTACTTTTTAAAGCTTTCATTCAATACTTGTGTTGAAGTAAATGCTCATTGAGCACAGATTTTCGTTAAATAATACTCCCTGAAAGAACTTTGGAAAAGCAAAACAAAACTACTATAGACTGGGAGAGGTTGCTCAGTGCATACAGCGCTTGCTGTGCAAATATGAGAACCTGAATTCACATTCCCAGAATCCATGGAAAGCCAGACATATGTCTGCATTATAGCAGGGCTTATATAGAAAGATGGAAGGCAGATATAGAAGAAGCCCGTGGGGGCTTTCATGTCAGCTGGCCTTGTACACAGTGGCAGATAACAAGAGAGATCCTGCCTGGAAAAGAACGGAATGAGAGAAGAAAAACCCAGAGCCATGCATCACGACATATATGTGTCCACATTCATACCCCCAACACAGACACACACACGCACACACGCACACACACATGCACGCACGCACAAAGATTAAAAAAGAAAAATAAAATAACACATTGAATAATCATCTGCTCTGTCAAATAATACACCCAGCAGGATTTAACTCACTCATATCTTCAAAATCAATGTCATGAGAATAACTATTTACATCTGTTTTGATTAATATATCAAATTATCACACTTCATCTGGCCTCTTCTCTTTTTCTGCGACCACTCCTTATCTGTCAGAAGAAATCGTCTAATGTTTCTATACAGTGACATTTTATGCAGACAGGTCAAGATGAGGTTCTGCATGGTGTGTGCATCTACTATTATGTGCCTTCTAAAAGCTGCTTTCTTCAACACTGGTAAGAATATTTCTACAATTCTATGAATTCTAGAGTCTTATCTCTCTATTTGAGCTTTCTGAATAACCAGACTCTCCATATGATAAAATAAACTCCTATTATTCATATCCATGAGCAATGCTAGCACATTTAAAAACCTTAGCTATTTACTTAACATTTATTTATTTATTTAAAGTTCTATGACTGAATTTTCACTGACAGTCGCCACCTTCCAGTCAATAACATTTTACATAATTTATTTCAGTGAATCATGGACTCCTTTTAATTGGGAGAAGACCAGTATAGTCATAGTGGTGTGTTTATGTTCTGTGCAAGGCAGTAAGGAACTGGTGATGGGCTCTTCCTCTTTACCACCCATTTACACCTATGAGTTATATCCATCTAAAAGAAAAGTTTGGAAGTATTTGGAAGTAAAATTCTTTCCTTAGTCCATCATCTAAATCATATTAGAAGGTTCGTAGGCAGTGAAGACTTCAAGCATGGTGAATGGGATCCTCTTATGAGGTTCAACACAAATGGAGTAACAACTTTATTTTGCATGTGGTGTTTGGCATCTCACGGGGTATAACATAAGCTGGTGTGGTGTGGTACTCTTGATTCATGACATACACAGATATATTTTTACTTGGAAATTAAGAGCATGCTTTTCTAGAGAAGAGCAGACTGGCATCAAATGACACATGTTCTGGAATAATATAAAATGCCCATCATATTCCTCTACATGTCAGATTTAAAGGGGGCATCATCTAATTGCATGATCCAAATGTAGTCACTCATGGTGGTGAATACAACTACGATGTCAACTGCTGGTAATGATTTCTTGTGTCTTCTCATGGTGAGTATGACCACAACAGGGTGGACAGAAATAGAAGAATGGAGGCAATGGCAGTACCAGGCTAAAAATTAAAACACCTGACTGCATAAAGGAGAAGCCATTTGTTCTGATGCCAGACTCAAGACAAATTCAGAGAAGAAAGCTCCCAACTTCAAGCAACTTTTATGAAGAGTTGTGGAGACTGAAAATATTACTTCTGCCATTCACCTGTACTGGAGCACAACTGGAGACCATTTAAACTGAACACCTGCCTAACCCTTCTCCACTGGAAAATGACAGCTAAAAATACTATCCTATCCTGTATATGTTAGACGCCAGAACGAATGCCAGGCTGTGCTTACAATCTAGGGGAGAGCCAGGCTGTGCTTACAATCCAGGGGAGAGCTATCAACCAGCTACCCTTGAGCCCCATCTACCTTTACTAGGCCCCTTCACCAAAACTGCAAGCAATGTCCTGTCTCATGTTAAACTTCCCCATGCCTTGGTGGCCCAGCACACCAAGTTACTATTAGGCATCCTCAAAATGCATGTATGTTGTTTTTCCAACTTACAAGATCTGTACAATATCTTTTGAGCCTTTAAATTCTAACAGGGTCCCACTGTCATTAAGTATCAAGACTATTTACTCATGTTCTTAACCTATAAAAATCTAGTTGTTATAAAGGCTGAATTAATTAGTCTTGGGTGACATAATTATTCCCAGTGTTTGCATCATCAAGAGTGGCTCACATTATGACAGGGATCAATGCCACATAAGCAGTTTCAAATCTCAGACACAAAAGATGATATAATTGAGTGGCAAAGAAAAGTTACTTATTCTTCTGTACAGATGTATCTTTCCTGTTCAAACATGAAAAAGTTCCATAGTATCTAACTGACTGAGATATCTTTATTATTCTGTCTTGCAAATGGTCATATGTCATATAAGCTATAGGAAATGACCTGGGATAAGAATAGGAAGTGCAGAGTATAGAAGGGACATCAGACTGATGGTTTGTATGAAGCAAGGCAGTTTGTTTAAGGTTCCTTAAGAATATAGGTATATTATACCACCCAGCAGAAATTAAACTATCTCAGGAACGAATGAAGAGTTAGACATTTATGCCCCAAATACCTTTTTATAGTCATCATTCAGGAGCCAGGGTGTCAAAGTCTTCCAGCAGTAACAACAATCGCGTTGAGCGTGAACCTTTAAAATGTATTTATAATTCTTGATAATGAGCTAGGAAGGGCCATCGAGCATCCTTTATACCATACAGAGGTTGGCTGTTTATCCCATGAACAAAAACTGTAAAAATCTTATGACATTTCAGTATAAGTTATTATTCTTTTTATAAAAGCAAAAAGTATAAATTGCTGACTTTTCCCTGAAGAGAATATATTTTACTTGGTCCTTAAGTTTTCACTTATTATTTTAGTTGTGGATTTTAAAAAAGTGATATTCTTTAAAGACTGAGACTTTGGAAAGAGCTTTAAGAATTGGTACTAAGAATCACTTCTATTGTAATATAATTTTACCACTGAGAATGATACATTTGTCACCTATAAAAAGCTCCCATCTCCTCACACTTCTTAACAACTTGAAAACAGAATATTATAACCTGTTTCAAAATCCTGCAGCTCAAAACTCTCAGAGGAGTTTAAATTCATTTGTTTTAAAAAAGTAAGAATGTATATATACTAATTAGTTTGCAGAGACAGCTGACATCAGAAGGTGAATATTTGCTCATTAAAAACAGCACAAATGTCTTTCTAATGATGGGGACAAATTAAAATTAGGAGACCACAAATAGTACATGCAGCCACCAGGACATTTTCTGTTGTACCTCGTGACTGTCAGTGTTGATTGTCAACTTGACAAGATCTAGAATCACCTGTGTGACAAGTTTCCACCCTTGCCTGTGAAGGGTTACCTAGATACTATTGATTTAGGTAAGAAGACACAGCAGACTGTGGGCAGCAGAAATCCATGCACTGGAGACTTGTCCTAAATCACAAGAATGAAGAGATGAGAGATGATATTCATTGCTGTCTACTGCCTGACCATGGATGCAGAGTGACTTGGCTGTCTACCAGGCACTCCTACTACATATTCCCTGCCATGGGGGAGTACCCTTCAAACTCTGGGCTAAAACAAACCTATCCCACTTATGCTGCTTTGCCAAGGTAATTTTATCATAACACTAAGACAAGTTACTGAGGCATACCTGGACTTTGTCAAAGTGTTCGTTTTTATAACTATAATTTAAACAAAAATTTAAAGTAAGAATGTAGAATAAGTTGTTGTATCATGAAGTACTAAATCAAGAGGGTAAAAGAGAAATCAAAATTAGAACAAATCATAACCATAATAATAATTTGTTGAAAAGAAAGACAACTGTGTTATTATTTAAATATTTCACTTTAGTTTCTATGGCATCCAAACTACTTAGATATATTCTATTATGTATCAGAATATTCATGCAATAAAACATATATAATATATAAAGACACACACATACACACATAGACAGATAAATGCTCAAAAAAAGAACATTCCATTCTTGAAATGGTGTTCTTGAGAAATAGACCTATCTCATCTCTCTTCTACCTGCCAGGAATTTACTGAACTGAACTCCTGGAACCTAGTGACAGAGATGGAGGAGTGATGAGCAAAGGGGTCAAGACTGTGCTGGTGAAATCCACAAAGACAGCTGACCAGCTAAGGGGGAGCTATTGAATCCCAGACTGATGGTTGAGAGGCCAACAGGGGACTGATCCAGACTCCATGAAAGTAGTGTCAGTGAGGAGGCCTCAGAAATCTCTGGGGCTTTGGGTAGTTGATCAGTGTTTACCATGGTGTATGAATGATCTTTGGGAGCCCATTCCAAATAGAGGGATGCTCTCTCAGCCTGGACACTTGGGGAAAGGTCTAGGTCCTGCCCTGGATGAAATGACAGACTCTAGAGATCCCCCAAGGAGGGCCTCACACTTCTGGGGGAATGATGTGGGGATTTGGTGAGAGGCTAGGGAGACTGGTGGAGGGACAAGGGAGGAGGGGTGGGAGAGGGAGCTGGGATTGACGTGTGAAGCATTCATGTTTATAATTTAAATAAAAACATATATTGAGGGGGAAAAAAGAATTAACAAGAACCTAAGCCTGGGAAGAAACCACCAGCAGTCACTTCATGAAAGAGCTCTATGAAGTGTCCCTGCCCTGTGCTTTTAATTTTCAGAGAGAAGCACACCTGTGGTTTTAAAATATTCCTCAGTCTGTCTTCCAAAGATGCCCCAGCTTCAGCTGCAGACACTGTGCAGACAATTTCTATTCCAGCTACTCTATTCCCTCCTCAGGCCTTCTGTCCCTCTGCCCACGCATTTCACAGAGTCACCAGAAGCCACCAGGAAAGCAGCTGCCACAGAGCACCAAGGAAAGACGATGATTTTAGAGACTTCTCGGGGTATATTTTCTAAAATGCCAGAAAACACGGAATCAAAGAAAATTAGCCTTCTGAAGTTAACACGGTGCAGAGGAGAGAGTACAGTCACCTCCGTACCCAGTTACAAGAAAGGGCAGTTGTTTCAAGGTCTGTTTTGAGGGCTTGTAGTTCAGAAGCATTTTCTCTAAAAATATGGAGGCAAAATCTTTTATACCTTCCAAACCATCCTGAGAAAGTCCCAGGAATCTCTGGGGCAAGCTTTACAATGCAATGCATTCCCATGGCAGAAGTCTGCATTTCCCCCAGTCTCCTTCTCTGGACCTTCTAGATTCATAGGAAATGTTGGACTATAATGCATTGTTTTAGGATGAAATCTGTAAGCAAACAAAGCCATGAGACTGGAGGTCCACCCATTAGCAGGTATGGCTTGTATCTCAAGGTGGGGAAATTCATAGCACTTGATGGCCATGCATCGTTATACCTTTGGAAGGTCTTAAATTGAACTTGTAATATTGTTATTAGCTCCCAATTACCTATAGTGCTAGACTTCAGTGGAATGATCCTCACATCTATGCATTCAAACTGAAGAATTTAAGTTTTAGACTAGATAAAAACACAGTAAGAAGGCTCAGCAAGTTACCAGCTAAGCAGCTGTGGTGGTTTAAATAAGAATGACCCTGATAGGCTCATATATTTGAAGGCTTAGTCATCAGGGAGTGGCATTATTTGAGAAGGATTAGAAGGTGTGACTTTGTTGGAGGAAGTGTGTCATTGGGGTGTGGGCATTAGGTTTCAAAAGTCCATGCCAGTCCCAAGTTCGTTCAATCTCTCTCTCTCTCTCTCTCTCTCTCTCTCTCTCTCTCTCTCTCTCTCTCTCTCTCTCTCTCTCTCTCTCTCCCTCTCTCTCTCTCTCTCTCTCTCTCTCTCTCTGTGGATCAAGATATCTAGATACAGCTCTCAAATATACTGCTCCAATGCCATGCTTACTGCCATGTTCATGCTCCCCATGATGATGATAACGGATTAACCCTCTGAAACTATAAGCAACCCCCAATTAAATGCTTTATTTTATAAGAGTTGCCTTGGTCATGGTGTCTCTTCACAGAAATAAAACAGTGACTAAGACAAAAGTCATAGGCAATTTCCCTCGAAGAATTGATTTTATTCATCTGAGAACCAGTGAAGCATCACAGATACTTAAAAAATGGCTATAAATTATGAAATTGGGTTGTACAAGCAAGCAGTGAGTAGCACACTGTCTTAGTCACTGTTCCATTGCTGGAGGTGGGGACATAACACAGGCAACTATTATAAAAGAAAGCATTTAATTAGGGACCTGCTTGTAGTTTCGGAGGTTTATCCTGTGATCATCATAGTAGGAAGCAGACAGGCATGGCACTGGAGCAGTAGCTGAGAGTTTTACATCCTTATCCAAAGGCAGAATAAAGAGAGAAGGGTCCTGACATGGGCTTTTGAAACCCAAAATCATACTCCCAGGGCCTCACTTCCTCCAACAAGGCCACGACTACTCAGCAAGGCTACACTTCCTAATCCTTCCCAAGCAGTTCTAATAAGTGGTGACTAAACATTCAAACATCTGGGGGGGGGGACATTCTCACTCAAACCACACACAGGCCTAGCACACAAGAACTATTTACTCAACACTAGCTATCATCAGACATTATTGTATGCTTTCTCAATGCCCTGACTCACACTTCTTCAACTGTGGACTGCATTACTGAACGTGGTTTTGTTTCTTTCCTTTCTGAAGCAACTGGTGGAACACAGAGTACCAAATACTGGAAGAAGTGAGTAGTCACCAAGAAAAGCCACAGCTTTGAGTTCAACTCCATAATCCCTGATACGTTAACACAAGCATCTTCTGTTTCAGAAATTAGTCAGCTTGTATTGACTTTGGTACTAAAACGCCAGAAAAAGGGTTATTTTCCACTATTGGTAAAAGATCAAGTGCAAATCTCACTCCATTCAGCATGGGAGATACGTAGACATAGAGAGCAATCGCAGTGTTCTGTATGAGCATCTTCAACTGCCATGTAAGATGGACTTCTAAGGATCCTACTTCAAGACAAAACACCCATGATTTACCAGTGCTATCCAGCACCATAAACTATCAGTAAATATTCTCCATCTTCAAAGATTCCAGCAGAATGATGCAACCTGGGGTACAATGGGATGTACTTAGGGCTTCCTATGCCACCCTTGCCCACACTCTGGCTGTTATCTAAGGATGCAGGATGGCTCTGTGTGAGATCACAGAGGCCATTTCAGTGGTACCATCAGTCCTTGGCTAGTTGCTATCAATATTGTTCAGGAAGCCATGAGGATGGGAATGGATCCAGTGAGGTTTCAAAGGCTCTGCAGTAAATAAAATACCCCAGCTGCCGCCTAACCAGTAATAATGGCCAACAGCCACCACCAAGGCACATTGTGATTTTCCTCATTCATATTCACTGCTCCTCATGAAGTGTTAAATCTACTCTCATCAACTGCGGAAATGTTCTTGTCCTCAGAATCTTTGTGAGTCCATATGTGACTTTTTTCCTTTGGAGATGTCTCATGTAGGAGCTATGTGTAGCTGTGTCCTCAGATTCTAAGATCTGCTTGATAAATGAAGGCCACAGCTCCCTTTGTCTTCCAGGTTGATTATCCCCAATCTTTAAGATAAACTGACTCAATTATTGCCATTGACTTCCAGCTCTTAGCCACAACCCACACAAGTCAATCGTGGACTCTGTATCATGATCAAGTTCTCTTATTTACTGGCACTTTATCAATCTAGGATTGGGTCCTACAGACTTTTTCCTGTGATGAAAGTGAAGATTATGATTTCAGGTCACTACTTCCTGTTTGGCTGATATTTGACCACTAACAAGAATGTCTTGTCTGAAATAAATCTCATGTATCTACCTTCCTTTTTATTAATCTCTGTGTCTAGACTGCTGTCCCAATGTATTATCTAAGGACTCCCCAGCTGTTCAGCCCACAGACCTTCTCTTCAAGAGTGATGTTTGTGAATAACAGGGAGGACCTGGTGCCTCCTAAAGAAAGCCAGTGCATATCTCCCCCAGAGCCTGGCCTCTGTACTCTGTCCCAACTCACTTCCACTCCAATCCCTCTTAACAAACCTGCCCCCCCTCAGCATCTGCAACACTCATACATCATCATGAATAAACTCCATGTTCAGAAATTGGCATTACATTAGCTAGTTTGAGCTAAGAAACTATCAGGATGCCTTCCAAGGATGGAAAATGCAGACTTTCCCTAATATGAAGAAACTTTCACTTTAAAAAAATAAAATATGAGAGAGAGTGAGTGAGAAAAAAGGGATGAAGAAACAGAAGCAGTTGAGAGACAATGATATTGATTTCAGACACATGGGGCATAACTTAATAGTCTTAAGTCTTGTTTAGACATGAAATTCCAATCGCCTCTCTGATTTTGTTACAGAAGAATTCTGTTTTCAGTCTAGGGAGATGGCTCAGTGGGAACAGCATTTGCTGCACAAAGCTGAGGACCTGAGTTTGGATCCCAGAATCTACAATGGGGGAAAAAATAGATGCCGTACCTTACAATTACTTGGTCTATAGTTGACCTTGCTCCTACAGAAAGGTTAGCAGAAATGGAAACCTTTGGGCCAACTAGCCTGTCACGCCACAAAACAACAGAGACCTTGATTTTCTCAAGCAAGGTGGAAGACAAGGATCCACACCAAAATTGTGCTTGGACTTCTGTACTCACGCACGGAGTATGCCTACTTGTACCCTCACACATGAGCATGCACAAAGATTAAAAATAAAAACCATATTTTCTATGAAGGAGAAGCACAGCACTGGTCTCAGTTCTTGAACTTTTCTTACCTAAATTGGTGTTGTAAGGATCATGTTTTCATGAAATTTAAAATATAACTAAAATTGCCTTAAAAATGAAGCTCTCACAAGAGAGAGAGAGAGAAAAAAAGACTAATTAAGCAATATTACCATTTAGACAGTTTATCTCTGGCGGCCATCTTGTTTCTTGCCCCAGTATGTAAAGTTGGTAATTCTAAAACAATAAAGATGGAAGATGGGATGGGAAAACCCTTTCCTAATGAAACAATTTAAATGAGTTCTTTAAATACTTTTAACTAGCATTTAATTTATTTTTAATCAGGCACTTATCATTTGTTAAATAAATTCCAAAGGCCCCAGGATTCCACAGCCCTTAGACAGGCTAATCTCCCATTGGGAAGCAACACATATTAAATAGTTGCTAAACCTTGGTAAATACACTTTTAATAATTAATTCTAGAAGTATTTAGCTAGCACTAATATACTGGATATTTCAGCAGTATTGTAATCCAGGGGATATTGTCCAGGGATTTCTCAGATTAACACATTTGGGTCCCCGAGTCCCATCTGTATACCTCTATCTGAATTCACAGCAGGCGATTTAACACATGGCGGCCAGCTCCATGTGTCTGAGTGACCAATGATTTTATTACCGTATCGGTGAGATCAAATCAGTGAAATGCATCAGCCAAGGAAATGCTTAGTAAGGGACGAGACAGACGGCAGCTTACAAGTCAACCTGGGTTTTCAAAAATGATAACTACTGAAAAGAAAAATTACTTTTCCTGTTGAGATGTGTAAATATTATGTAGATATTCTAACTCCATCTCTGTGATGGATGGTGCTCAATTTTAAACATATTTCAGTAATGCCTTAATTTAATAGAATAGAAGATGCACAAGATGTTGAAGGATCAAGGTGAGAATAAATTGTCTGGCACAGATGGCTTAGTCTTATTCGAAAAACCTGCATGATTCTTAACTTCCCACTTCATGAGAGGGAAAAATTGAAAAATAAAAGGGCTTTGCATTCTTTTCATCTTTAAAAAATATATTGTGAATTACCACTTTGATCGATTCTGCGGAGCTGGTCCGCTTCCAATTAGTCTTCTCTAACATGACTGCCATTCCTGTCTCTTCCGAGTTGGTTCTAAATCTCTCTGTTAAAACAAGTCCTTGGTGACCTTTGTCTAAGAGTCCTTCGCTTCCCCACCAGGATGGCAGACGGTGCATCTTGACCAGCAGATGGCGCTGCAGAGCAGGCAGCTACTCGGGGTGTCTGCAGGGAGCTCAAAGGCCTGCATCAAACACTCAAAAGGATTTTTTTTAAATCTTCTCGTTAGTCAGTTGTCTCACTGAGTAAGGAATTCTCCAGACCTGATTTGCCTCAGAGCCATTTCCTCTCTTCTAGGTTTCACGAATGCATTCCTTGTACTTTTAAAAATAACACAGGCAGTATGCAGCACCGTGGTGCAGCCTGCTCTTTTCAGGTAGGGTATCATGGAATATGTATGTAAACATGGGCCTGGTGCAGACAGCCCTTTCACTCAAATACAAGTATTCCATTTCTGCACGACTTGTGAAAGGCACGGCTATGATGATGTTTTAGTAGTGATAAAGAGCAAACATTTTCTGGAGCCGTTATATTCTAAAATGTTAATGCAGTTTACTTTTTAAAACGTGATCGATAGATTCGGGGGGGGAGTGCCTATAAATTACTAAAGGCATAGCCCATTCTATTAGCACGCGGTGGGTTCTGCTATATTTAATAGTCTATGTTTTACTGCAGTGGCAATTTTTTAATTTGTGGAAAGCATGAGTTTTGCTTCCCCCCCCCCCCCGTTTTTTTAAGAAACAAAAATACCTGTCTTTGTCTCATTTCAAGAGGGATATTTTTATCGTGACTCATTCCGGAAATGCAATTCTAATGTGCTATATAGCATGGGTTTCAATTAACGGTCTCCTCTTTCTGACAAGCTTTACATTACGTATTTTATGAAATCATTAACTATTGTCGTGTTTCTATTATGATACTATTAGGAAATAAAGAGACTTATGTAAATGGAGATGTAAAAGAAATGTATGACAGTTACTCGGAGCAACATCTGTGCACTATCATCCATGCTCACACTAATTTTCTAAAGATTGTTCCATTCATTATAGAACATTGTTAGCTGTTGTGGCACAACCCTTATTTCTGTGCATTTAGGGAATGAGGCAAAGAGTGGGTAAATGAGAGCCTAATCAATACCACTTTTCATTTTGCATCTAATGTGCTCCCTTTCCCTTTCTTTCCCTCCTGCACAAATCCAAAAAAGATCCCGACGTTATAGTCATAAAGTGTAATTCTTCTGCAGAAACACAGACAATAATGCTTTCTGTATTCAGGCGTATTGCATATTCTAATGGCATTTGGCTAAATTGAGTATGGATTTAACATCAAAGGCTTCATGAATTTTTCAAATGAGATATTAAAGTCAATATTTCAAGTGAAAGATATTTCAATTTAGTTGCATACACAACAATAAAAAACTTCTACAAGGTAGAGGTACGAGTGGCTGGAGCAGTATTAGTTCATTCAAGAAATTATTAGTTTATAAGAAAATCAAACACAAGGTTGTGATGTGGCAATGACTGAATAAATTAGCCTGACCGATATGCGCCAGTATGCTTTATCTCTAACAGGCTGAAGCGGTACGCTTACCACCGGCATGTTCAGGGCTCCTGGCTAGGTTTTTATTTTTATTTTTTCTACACTCTGCTGATTAGCATGAAGATCTGCATTTCTATTCCATAAATCCCCTTATTTTCATCTGTACAAGTGAAGGACATAGGATATGTGGGAAAGGAACTGTTTTTGACCTTGCACCTAAGTGCGTCTTACATCTAGGAAGCAACATTGAACGGCAGTCTCCAAAATGATGCTAAGTGCTCCAGGGAGGTAGGGGGGCTCCATTTCCAGGCATGGAAAGCCTCTTGCCTTGTTGGCAGTTGTCACATCACAGTTTGTTAAAGCTTGGATTTCAAGGGCACCTCATCGACAAAGAGGTCAAATGAGGCACACGTGTGGTGTCACCCCATTTCAGAGATGGGCAGTACAAAGCATGAAATGGCTTGCATTCCTGCCAGCCTGTGGCCCTTGGAAGATGGTGAGGCTTATCTGGAGAGGTCTGTTCTCCATCAGAAACTAGAACTTCATCTCTGCATTTGCAGGTCCAAGCAGCAGACACTGAGTCAACACTGTCCTCTCACCCTTCCCCATGGGCTCTGATGACACAGCAGGGCAGTCTGTTACTGTTTGTGTTGCCTTTTGTTCAGCTTTGTGCAAACTGGAAGGCAATGGCCTGACTTTGCTGCATTAGCCTCCATAGCCTCACCTACTTGTGTTGACTAGGGCACCACTGCAGTATCTTTTCCCCATAGCCCTCAAGCTCTATCAGTTTAATCGCAGATTAACTTTCCACTTCACATAGGCACTTAGTTCACGGACAGTTCAGGTCATAAAGAAGACAAAGTCTACTCGCAAACACACCAGTCTGGAAGAGGTCACCTGACCGTGAGCACACAGAGCACCCAGCCGCTCTGGATGCAAACAGGCTTTCCTGCATTCATGACAGCATCAGGCTGGAGGCAATGCAAACGCTCTGGGCTCTGTGCGGTGCATGTCGACTGGACTATTACCAGTGTGTGATTCAAATCAGTATCTGAATGCCTCTCTTGATGGAGGTGCCCAAAAGAGCACCATGAGGACCCGGCAACCTTGAAGACACTGGAATTTTGTTCTACAGTTTTAAGAATTATTTTTAAGAATTTTTAAAATATATTTTAAGAATTATGACTTAACTTTAAGATAGGGAAATGTATGCTCATACTCCACAATAGAGAAGACATGTATGCACAACACACACACCCACACACACACACACACACACACACACACAAACAAACAACACACACCAGACATTTTTTACTTAAGAACATTGGAATTGTTATTACTTCTTGTGATTCCAAAGGCAGTGGAGTCCCCCAAGAGGAAGTTTCCACTGGCCCACTGTGTATGTGACCACAAAATACTTCATCTTGTTAGCTTAATGCTGCTGGCTCACATGGTAGGGTTTACTTTGCAACTGGATTGCAGGAAGCTATTTTTCACCATTCCCAACCCTACCACCAGTAACAACAACAACAGAAATCTCCAGAACTGAAAATTGTTTCTTTGCCTCATTACATCGAAATGATCAGACTCATTTCAGTCTCAATTCTCAAACTTCCCTCCCTCCTTTTATGCCTTTTTTCTTTTTAAGGGATCCTATTATAGGGAGGGAAAAAGTGGAACAAACCTACAATTCATACTCATTTTAAGGTTTTCAGTTCTAACTCTGCTCCTGGGCATGCCTGTTACATATTGGCTTCTTTGGAAAACTGTTGATCTTTTGATGTTTATCATTTCTTTATTTAAACTGTAAAAAGGAGCTTTGTAGAGAACATGGCTTTGTCTCTAACCAAAGCCTATATTAAAATGCAGCCTGGGCCATGGCTGAAAACGGAGTCTGTGGACTCAAACTATTCCCCAGTTAGCTTCTGCCCATATCATAAAACCAGTAAGCCGTTTGGCACAGAAGAAAAGAGATGGGAAAATGCAAGAAGTGGAAGGCTAGGCCGACCGTGTACCTAAGAGCCAGGAGCGTAAACACAGAAGGAAGGGTTAGCTACACTCTGGAAGCGGCAAGGGGAACATCAGAGGTTTATGTGATAGTCAGTGTTCATATTCCTAAAAGAAAGTGCACATTTTAAAATTTTCACTGCACATCTGTGAATTGCTACATTTTAAGGGCCTGCTAGGACCGGAATTACAGGAGATTTGAGGCTCACGAGCTGGTAAATCTGCGTGGGGTAGGAAGGCTACTGGAGATCATGGGGATCGGGGGGAGAAAGTAGACTCTCTGCCAGAGAGGACCATTAAAAAGGGTTCTAGCCAGGGAAACCATCAGCTTTATGTACAGGAAGTGGAAATGGAAACCTGGGTAGTGCTGTTGAACCTGAGCAGCAGCTGGAAAATCAAAATGCACTCTTTAACCTGAATTCACTAATCAAAACCACATCACTCAGCTACCTACCACATCACCCCTGGCTTTATTTTCCACGGCCAATCACGATCTGCAGTGAAATTAGCACACACACGTACAGGGGGCCGACAGACAGAGAGACAGAGAGAGAACACAACAAAACCAAAACGACGACAAGGTCAGTGTGCCCCAACCAGGCCAGCACACTTGAGATTTATCAGTGGAGGAGAGAACACGGGCTTCTACTTTTCATTTTTCCCCTCTCTGTGGCTCAGATGAACGAGATGCCACAAGGGCAAGCCCTCATCACAGATGTCCTCAAATCAAAATCATGAACAATTGTCAGATGCTGACTTTCGAGATTTAAGCTCAAGAGAAAGCAAGGGCAGCACGAAGGAAAGGCGCCCCTCTGCTAGCACTTTCTAAACATTCAGAATCACAGTTAATTTAGTGCATAACTCCCTTCTTTCTTATTGAACATAATCGTTTACTAAAACTGAACTGATAAATTATCTGAAGAAATGCATTACAGGGTGTGCCCCAGCCCAAGCAGGATGGAGGCTCTTATTAAGTGGTGATTATCTTCATGGACCCACATTACCATTCAGTTGCAGATGCTTCTGACACTAAGATGTATGATGCGGAGGCTGGAGAAAGAGCCCATTTAAGACAGGTGAATACTTAATAGTAATTCAACATACAAGGCACCAAATGCCTTTCACTGGAGTTCAAGGATTTTTTCCTTTTTCCATCTTTGCAATTTTATATGAATGTTTATAAATAAAATGAGAAATGGGACTCCATTTGGTAGCCATTTGACTTATTCAAGTTTAATGGCCATTTAAAACTTTGCAATTTATCATCTTAGTCGTCTTTCTCATCTGCCTTTCTTTTTTTATTTATTTATATTTGTTCTTCATCCTGCCTGAATGCTTGTGGATGAACCACAGTTTAAGTGTCCAGGTGGGATTTACATACATAGGGAGTTTGTTCGTCTTTCAGTTAGGTGTCTTCAAGTCTAATTCTGTAAGAATTTACCAACTGCAGAACAGATCTTGCATGTACTTCTCCTGTTAGTCTCCTGCTGGGTATAGAGAGGGACCCACTCTCCATGTCCCCACCACATGTACCCCTTCCACTGCATATCCCAGTGTCTTTCCAGGGAGTCATCATTTCTGTACAAGTTTAGGAACAATGAGACTATTATTGTTATTTTAGGGATACTCTTCTGATGTTGTTTTTTACTAAAGAGAATCTAGATATTTCAATAATAAGTAAAGAGGCTAAAAATATAGTAATTCATGGGCAATCAAGTCAAAATAATTGGAAAATGTTTACTATGTTTCAACCCATCAAGTGGTAGTCTTTTAAATAAAGATAAAAACTCTGAATTAGCTTTAAAATGGGAAAGAGTAATTTAGTGTCTTATTCTCGTGCTTGTATGGTTCTGATTTTGTTTAATTGTTTGTTTGGTTGGTTGGTTGCTTGCTTGCTTGCTTGTTTGGTTGTTTGGTTGTTTGGTTGATTTATTGGTTGTTGGTAAGGTAGTTGATTGGTTTGGAGGCATCGCTAGGATGCCAGGCTGCCTTGAACTTGTTTGACTCCTGCTTTTTCCTCCCAGTTGCTGGAGCTGCAGGTATACACCACTGAGGATGTCTTTGCTTTTGATTTTCAAATCAATGAGAACTCTAAATTAACTTGTGAAACAAAGCATTTGACTGGAACATTTCCCTTCAAAATCCTGCCTAAATATCCTCAACAAAACTTCTACATGCTTCCTCTTTATCTTGCCATTTCTGTTGTACTTTACCCCTGATGAGGGTATCACAGAGTTCATCCCACACTGCTGTCCAAGTTTTTAAAATTGCTGTTGCCCAAAGGAGCAAGTAGTGGGAGCTGCTCCACCCACAACAGAGTCCTTGGGAAGAACATTTTGTCTCAGGAACTTCTTTCCAAATGCAACATAAACATCTCTTAGCTCTACATAAGCATCCCTGGGATCCTGTAAACATATGCATATGTGTATGCATCCTTTCCCTTACCATATTTGGGAATATGTGTGCATTGCTAGTGATTGTTGTATATAAACAGAATATTTTAGTCTTTTAGGAGAGTCTACCCTATAAAACATCAAGCACACCCAAGCCTTGAGTCTTCAATATCTTCTATTCCATCAGAGAAATGTGAGAGTTAAGACTGACTTTTCTGAGTCAAGGTAAATGAGTCTCCAGGAGTCTGAATTGCCTTGAGTCAACAATCTTCAAAACATATTCAGAGAAGTCCCAAGCATTCCAAGGAGAGGCAACTTTGGGAAAACAAGATGTGGAAGATGCTTCAGAGAAGTTCTGACCTTCTGAATGCCTTTGCAGTCAATGTAACACTACTTTGGTTGATATTGCTTTAAAGGAGTCAGTAAAAGTCTCTCCCTGAAAATCTGCTTCCAATACTAAAAGATGCAGTATATGGTTCTCTTTTGAGAAGAACAGCACTGGGCAAATAAAGGCTAACTTAGTGAACCAAATGATTCTGCCATGCCAGAGGTATTCTCAATGTCAAAATAATCCTGAGTTTTTGCCTTTGTAGGCACTTTGAAGATAACCATAATCTGCATTGAAAAAAATTTCAGCAAGTTCAACCTTAGGAGTATTTCCCCCTCAATACAAATAAATATGTAAGCTAAAATGCATATCTATGCTTAGTTACTTCCCATGGAGGCAGAGTCCCTGGTAGTTAAGATCTCACATTTTCACTTAATACACAGAGGCATTATTTCCTTTTATAATTCAGGGAAGTGACATAGGAGCAAAGTAGTATCTCTGCAAACATACCACTACAAGGTGGCCCTTTGCCTAAATTGGTCTACTTGGAACCTCCAAGTTTTACCCTATCCCTAAATGTCCCAAACAACAAGGTTAAGCTTTCAACTTTATCTTTCTGTAAAGGGAGATTATGGAAAGTTTTTAAGTTTCTTTTCTCTTATGTATCTGATTATAATAGAATAAAGAAACTCAGTGTCAAGTATTCCAAGCATCTTGAGCATGTGATAAAGACTTTCTAAGTGTAGACGCTGTCTCTAACCAGACACACTCTCACCACTCCAATGTACATTTTGCCTTCCTCTATGGGAGGGACTTTCTAACCTAATCACCTCAAACTTTTAGAGTGAAAGTAAGGAAGAAAATAGGAATATAAAGTAATAAGCATGGGGGGAGTTAGATAAGTGATAATTGCTTGTCTGGCATGCAAGAGGTCCTGAATTCAACCTTAGTACTGCAAAACCCCCACATGAAATACTAATAAAAACAGTAAAATAATACATTTCCTTCCACTTAGTCAGATTCTGAGAAATTTCCATTTTTCAAAGGGTTTCACACATCCTATATTTTTGTATAACATATGTTATGTTTCAGTGGAAGTTAATTAAGTTCTGTGGCTGATTGTTGACACATCTCTGTTTTAGAGTGGTGACAGGAAAGGGGCTTTCTCGCTCAGGATTGGAATGGCCAGTGCAACCAGCTAAATGTTCCCATAAAATAATGTATATTTAAGGGTCTGAGATATGGTTCAGTGGTTAATAGCACTTCTGCTTTTGCAGAGCATCCAGGTTCAGTGCCCAGCACCTACATGGTAGCTCACAACCACTTTAACTTCAGTTCCAGATAATTCACCACCCTCTTCTGGCCTCTTACAGCAGTGAGCACACATGTAGTATACATACAGGCAAATTACAAATACATATTAAAAAGACTTTTCATTATGTGCAATTAATTAAATTTAACACATGAAATTTCACCTAAAATACAAAAAGAAGATGTGCATGGATCTAGGAAGCATATGTTTACATCAGCTATTTGCTTGAGACAGAAACCTGCTATCTCTTTCTGTCTCAGGGACAAGGATGCAAAGTGTTTTTCTTATGTGTGCATGGTACAGGGGACTCTTTGCCACTAAGTTGCCACAGCCACCAAAGGATGCTCTTGTGGAATCATAAAATGTTTAAAATACAGTAATTCCTGCTACCATGAGTGTGTGTTCTTTGTCAAGAGCTGTGTATGGTACCCAGAGTTGTGCTACACCTATAATTTGGGCTTTAAATATGCTTATGAGCATTCTGAATGGTTTAATCTTGCTGTGCCACATATGATTTTAATTTTCTTTATGGATAAAGGGGGCAATGAAATGCTGACGTTTGATATACTAGTATTTCAAGGTTAGGAGAAACTCTAGGAGTCTAGCCAGTCCTCAAATCTGCCCTCTTAAACCTCTGCTTATAAAGTTCTCAGCCAGATATGTGAGTTTTAAAATATCACATTATAAAGAATGTCCTATATTTCTGATTTGAATGAACCCTTTCAGTTGACTACTCACACTTGGGCAATCAGAAAAAAAAACTGTAAAATTGAGGCACACATCTTATTTACAAAATAATTCTTCCTTTCTTTGGGACAGAAGATAGAGGATCTTCCAAAGGAGAATTCAATTTCCTTATTTACAAAAGTCAAGGAATCATCATTTTTATATTGGAACTCACATTTAAGCATATTTCAAAGCAAGTGCTAAATTGGTCATTTCTCAGGAATTGCTAGAGCAGATTTGCCTACAATAAAAAGGAAACACATTTGAATTCCCTCTAGTTATTGTGGGTTAATTGTGCCTAGTTGGTTTGTTTCATTTAAAGGAACACATCCCATGTCAGTCAGTAGTTGAAAGATTAGTGATGAAGAAATTGTTCCTACAAGAAAGATGCAGTTATAACAGAAGTGATGCTGTGTCCTTTGGGTAATTCTGACTGTAGGGGACCCATGAACATCCACCGATGAACATTAGACAAAGTCAAGTTTAATGAACAAGTCTTCTGCCCAAAACTGTGGGCACACACAGGTCATTTCATCAGAAAATTTTTTTCTGGATTATAGCTTTTCAGAAATATGCTTATTTCTGTCACTGAGACACAAAATTCCTTTTCAAATTATAAAAAATGTATATATTAATCAATTATTCTTGCCAGTTTCTGTCATATCAAACTGTGATAACTAACAAACTAAAAGTGTGAAACATGGTGCAATTAAATCTAGTGTACTTAGAGGCTAATCTGTTATAATAGAATCATAGTAACTAGAAGAGTTGAAATACAGAAAATGCTGTGTGATAGGGGAGACTAAGTTCTAGACTACCTAGACAGTGACTTCATAGTTACAGGTTTGAGTTAGCAGAACTTCATTTTCTTGTCTCTTGGAACAAAACTAGACAACATTCCCAGGCCTTCCTTCCAATTAAAATGGAGTCATTACAATGAGACTTGGCTGACAAAATATCATTGAAGTCAAACGAACAGCTTTAAACTATGATGCTTTCCCTCATTTCACACATACTGGCTGAATATAGAGGTGAATGAGTGTCTAGAAAACAATAAAGCCAAAGGATACAGTAACCCTAGGCCTGAAGGACAGCATAAAGCCAAGACACAGCAGAAACATCTGGTCATGGTGGCTCATAATGTAACCACAACAGTCAAGAGGCTGAAATGTGAGGGCTATTCTAGTTTGGAGCCAGCCTTGGCTATGTTGTAAGACCCTTTCTCAACCTGCCACCAATCCCCCCAAAGACATAAAGAAAAAAACTACTTTTCTTATGTGAAGCCACTGAGAATATAAACATTATAGGGGGATGTGGTCATTTGAATAAGAATGCCCTCCATAGACATATATGTTTAAATACTTGGTCCCTAGTTCGTGTAACTGCTTTGGAAGTATTAGGAACTGTAACCTTGTAGGTGTAGGTGTATAACTAGGGAGGGGGCTCTGAGGTTTCAAAAGACTTGTTTCATTGAGTCTCTTTTCCTCTGTCTGCTGCTTATGGATCAAGATGTAAGCTCCCAGCCACAGCTACATCTACATGCCTGTAGATGCTCCAAACCCTGATTGTCATGGACCCTAACAGTCTGAAAATGTAAGCCACAAATAAACTCTTTCTTCTGTAAGTTGACTAGGTCATGAAGTCTTCTTACAGCAATAGAAAAGTGACTAAAACAAGAGAGAGTAGAATTAATTCAAAACCAATTACTAATACTATTTTTCCAAATTATATCATATAAAGCCTAAAGGTTTTGTGTCTTCTTTCATGATGTTCATAATGGCAAAGACAGGCAAGTCAGTTAACAGTCATACTTAAAGTACAAATGACTGCTATAAGTGACTATATGCAATCTATATTTAATTATGTATTACATTTTTAAAAGATCAGTATAAGCACAATACTTAAACAAGAAGAGAAATACACATATCACAAAATTGACCTTAAATTTGTATCAATAAATGAAAATCCATACCAATACAAAGTATTCATTTCTGTATCAGATTACCTTTTTTCCCTTTAGAAAGAGACTGACTGTGATCATTACCATTTATAACTAACCCTGTATAAATGAAAACAAAACAATATTTTTAGTAAATAATATTTGGGAATATGGGCATCGTTTGCTCCAAACTACTTCCTGTTGTTAGGGGCGCTGTCATGGGGGCCCTAAGAAGACCCAGAAATCCTGGCTGTAGTGGTCTGTAACTGCATTGTCTTGGGTTGTTGGATCACTTAGGCCTGCTTCAGGGGGTCTTGCTTCATCAAACCATATTCTGTGGAAACACAAGTAAAAACTCTTTTCCCAAGTAACCTGTCCTTATATTTAAATTTAGAAATTAAAGCATTTTTAAAATATGTAAATTGGATTAATTTGGCAGCATTGATAATCAAATGTCTTTTAACAGTTGTTGCTCCTTCCCCAGCAATTAAACAACTTAAAGATAAAACTATAGCATACAGTATCCAGACTGTGTATTTCCATCTTTATGTGTTTTTTCATTTGTCTATTTATGATTATTACTCTATTTCTTTTAGTTTTACTTTTTCCTTTTTTGAGACAGGGTTTTTCTGTGTAGTTTGGCTGCCTTTGAACTACCTCTGTACACCAGGCTGGACTTGAAATCACAGAGATCTGTTTGCCTCTGCCTCCTGAGTGCTGGGATTAAAGGTGTGTGCCACCACATCCAGCTACTCTCTCTCTCTCTCTCTCTCTCTCTCTCTCTCTCTCTCTCTCTCTCTCTCTCTCTCTCTCTCTTTAACCACCATCCTGTTTCTTTTTCTCTCCCAATCCTATGTATATTTTTAAACACACTATAAACCATTTTAGAGGTTTTACTTCATCTGAATCTGACTTTACTGTAAATCATTAGGGTTTTTTTGGCCACGAATCTTTTATCTGCTGAACAATGTTGCTAAAATTAAAGTTGCGGCTGTTTTGGTGCTGGCTTTCCAACATGGCAGGTATAAGTTTACCACCAGCACTGGGAACTATGCTCACTGCCTTACCCTACGCCATTGTCAAACAGCATGGTGCTAGCTTGGAGATGTAGTCACTGGCACTGCCAACTGCTCATACACACCATTCAATTGTTAGTAGGGACTCTTAAAAGAACCCTGAAGTTTTTTGCCACTTATGCTGAGTCAGGAAGACTCCCTTAAAGGAGTCACATGAGTCTCTGCTTGTCTCTAACTAAACAGAGCCTACCTGAGAAAATGCTGCTACCAAGAAGCCACCTTTGTCTCTGTTCTTTTGTTGGTAAATATCCCTTTTAAGCTTTTGTCATTTTACGTGGAAATTCAAGCTACCCCTTGAGCACCATTATGTAACGAGCATTGTTTTCCACCATCCTGGTTCCAGAGTCATGTCAGTCCCAAATGAAGACACAGAACACTATATTAATTATTAAGCTGTTGGCTATTTGGTATGGTTTCTTATTGCCCAGCTCTGACTTAATTATTAACCCATAACTGATAATCTGAGTATTTCCATGTGGTCTTCTCTTACTGGAGAAAGGGTCCAGACCTTTTACTCTTCTCACGTCCTACATGGTGACTGACTGTGCCTCTATTTCCCAGAATATTCCACCTCTCCTAGTCCCACCTATCTTGCTTCCCTATTGGCCAACAGTGCTTTATTTATCAACCAATAAGACAAACATATGTACAAAAGGACTTCCCCCATCAAGTAAGAATTGCTAGAAGAGTATAATGCACAGGATACTAGAAATGTACATAGGAGAAAATAATTTTATGTAGACTAAGGGCTTACTGAAAGCTCCATAATGATGGCATTAATTAAAGCAGAAGGATTCCTAGGTTTATATCACACAAAGAATGGAGCCATGTGCAATAGTGGACAAGCTTGAGTGTGTACAGGGCTGTGTGTGATAGTTTGAGAGGCTCATCCCTCAATGCATTTCTATAATTGTGAAATTATAGCACATCAGGGGTCAAAACCTATGTGTCTTTAGCCTGCTACATTTCAGAAATGCCCATTTTGCCCAACTTCAATGAATAGACTCTTTCCAGATAGAAAAAAATAACTTTACCCATAAGAACAGACCCCAAGAACAGTCATTGATTCCCCTCTAAATGTAACACATTTGACCAATTCACTGAGAGACAGAGGAGTTCAATAGTTTTCCTCTTCAATTTTGGAAGAAATATCTTTATTGTGTGGCTATAAGGCAATTAACTCTTTGTAGTTGCTGAGAATAGCAAAATGATGGATTCTGTGCTTTAAAATTCAGACTCATAGTCAGTCTGTTGCCCTTTGCCCTGTCTGGTTAATACTAAAGGAAAAGTATGTTCTGTCACTTTTGATGCTTCATTTAAGTGACATTTAGATGTACTGGCTAATGTAAGTGTATACTCACCATGCTGTAGCACAATGGAAAACTTATCTTGGTGGGACATATTAGATTTCATGTTTGGGTTCATCTTCTTTGAACCAAAAGGTGGAAGGAAGCAAAAATTTACCCTTTGCCATTCTAAGTCTAAGGACAATAATTTGTAGAAAGAACCTGGTAAGGACTCTAGCATCTGAAATTTCTAGCCACCAGTGAAACACTATGAAGGGGAGTGATTAAAAAAATTAAGTTCTCTGCACCAAGAATGTCAGAAAATAGAAGTGGTCAAGGTAGCAAATAAGTAAACATTGTACTGATATAAGTTACTTTCTCTAGGCAATATAGTGGCCCTGGACAAGAGTAACCAAAACCTGTGCTGCCTGTGCCTGCATTAGATGAAATCAGAATCTTTCATAAAACTTTAGGTTTCTGGAAATTAGCAAAGAATACAGGAGATAATCTCGTGCACTGCATATTATCTCCATGTCACCCACAGTGTTACTTATCTAAATCTTTACTGAAAATAGGCCCAGGATACTCTGATTATGTAATAAGGCTTAAGTAACATTGTGAATAACAAACAAGCTCACATTTCTGTAGAAACTGTTTTAAGAGCTTCCTAATCTGAACAAATGAGTGTATTTAGACATCTTAAATGAGTGTTGCCTACAGGGAGGGCTAAGCATCTGAAGAAGGCATCTTGAAGAAGACAGAGAAGGTGCCTGCTTGTCAAGTGCCCTCTTCTACTAACAGTGGATAATATAAAAATAGAAAAGCAAAAGTTATGATCAGTTTGAAAACCAAGGTTAGTATGCTCTGGACCACAAACAGAACAAAAATACAAAGCTTGAGCAGAGTTGATTCTAGAGATCCTATGGGGTCAGATCTAGAAGTAGTAATGGAGTTTGGTAGCCCATTGCTTGCAGTAAATGGGAAATAAAGTTCCTGTGAGATTGGGAATGGAAGAAAACGGCACAGGAGGGAAAACCAGAGTCTGCCTGGTCAGAGATAGAAGCCAAACCCATATTGTCTGCTTTATAAAGAAAGCTTGAAACAAAACATACAGGCAGAAGCTTGTTACTAGCCTGTTGCCAAGAACTGAATCTGACCATTCACTGGCTCCGTGGCTACAGCATGAGATCATCAAGTCACGAGGATCAAAGAACTTGGGTGTAAGCCTGGCAGTGGTAGTGTACACCATTAGTCCCAGTACTCCAGCAACAGAAGGGCAGTTGGATATCTGTAGTTCCCAGACCAGCCTAGTCTACAGAGTAAGTTCCAAGATAGTCAGAACTACATGGTGAAACCTTGTCTCAGAAAAGGAAACAAAAAGTAAAAGAAAAAAGAAGACCTACAATGAAAGATTGCAGACCTTATAGTTATGGAGGTAGACGGTAACAATCTCAAATAAACTCGAATAAAAGTGAAAGTGGTAGGCCTTGTGACATGGTGGTGGTATATGTGGCTAGCATGCTCTAAGTCCTGGGATCAATCAGCAGTACTGCCAAAGACAACCAGTAAAAAATAAAATTAAAATAAAAAGAATGAAAGGGGGAAAAAGAAAACATAACTAGAGAAGCTCTGATAGAAGGAAAAAGAGAAAACAAGAATAAAATCAGCAGCAATAAAAAATCATCCAAAATAAGTTGTGAAATGAAAATGATAAAGAGCATTAACATAAACAGCACAGAAAAGACCTCTAAAAATAAATATGCTCAATGAAAATCAATTTTGTAGAAGTCTGAAGAAAACTTCAAAGTTACAAGGTAAAGAACCCATAATGAGATAGATAAAAAATGGTATCAATTATAAATAAATTACCTTTTTTTTCCACAAAACAAGCAAATATGGAAATGAACCAATCAGAAGCCTGGGATATGAGAGTGTTTTATTGTAAAGGATGTTAGTGATGTTACAAACCAGGTTGAAATAAGTTGAGAAAGCCAAAAATGAGAAAATTAAAAACTGAGAAATTAGGCCGGGCATTGGTGACACACGCCTTTAATCCCAGAACTTGGGAGGCAGAGAAACCCTGTTTCAGAATAAAACAAAAACAAAACAACAACAACAACAAAAAACTCCCAAAACTAAGAAATTCACCTACAAGGACAACAACAATGACAGGGAAATTGTTTGTTTGTTTGTTTGTTTGTTTTGTTTGTCTCTTTATTTGTTCATTCTGGGTTTTGCTTGTTTTTAGTTTTGTTTTGTGTTCATGCACAAAACACCAGTTATGAAGCATGGGGAACAGATTGACAAGATCTACTTTATATCTGGTTTGTGCATAGAAAATGGAAAAAAGAATGGATTTTTTAAAGTATAGTTTGAAGAAATAATATTAATTTTTTTTTCCAAACTGAAGCAAAGAATGCTTAGACCTAAGTACTGCTATGATTAAAGATGTAAAGGGGAGAAAAGAACCTAAAAGGTAACAGAAAGAGAAAAGAAAGGGATTTTATGGGTGCAACTCTGGTAACACCTTCTCAAAACCAGACTATGGGAAAGATTCAGCAATACTCCAGAGAAGTGACTGTCAGTGGCAGTTGTTACCGAGTTAAGCTATTCTCTGAGAGACAGAGAGAAAATGGAATTCTAAGGCAGTTTCTACTAAGAGGGCTGTTAATGACTATACTTCAGGAAAACATTAAATGAAGACTGGAGGAACTTGTGGAATTAAGGAGCACACGTGGGAAAATGGGTTGATAAACTGAGTCAACAAATGTAAACAGTGATTATCCAGAAGTAAAATTTGCACATGACATATTCAAAGTAAAACAAAGCAGAAATGTCTTTAACAATAATAATTGTTTGTCTGGACACTTAAACCATGCTGTCAGTGCTGTGCCTGAACTACTTCAGAATCAGATCTTATATTTTGAGGAACTTTGCAAACCAGTTATCAAAAAAAAGCCATTATTTTAAATGAATGTGTAATTAATTGAAGGTAAATTCAAAAGGAAAGTAATAAATACTCAAAATCTTTGACTTTCAAATTATATTGTTTCATTTAACTGTTTCCTAAGCTCTGCTCTTTAAATCAATCTATGATGCTTGTATTACTTAAAATAGTATGCTATTGAGTATGAGTTTCCAAATCTACATTCAGCAACATCATATTTATTGCTTAGAGTAAGACACAGTGAGAAAACATAATCAGAAAAACTAATATACACCACAAATCCAGATTTTTTTCCTCTTTCAGAGAGCTGGTATGGTATGATTTGGGTTTTGTTGTTTTGTTTTTTATTTTGTTTTGTTCTGTTTTTAAGAGAAAACTAGGAATATTGAAAAATTTAAAACTTTGTTATTTTATATGTTTTCATTCCAGAAATTAAGTTCAGAAGTCACAAGAAATAGAGAGGAGAGAGAGACAGAGACAGAGATAGAGAGAGGGGGGATATAAGGAAGAAAATATGAAAGTAAAGTAAGTAAAATGAGTCGTAGAAACATGAACACATGCTGAATCTCAAAAGGAGGGGGAGACAAGACTAGAAACTGGAATTTAAACTAAGACTATAGCAACAAGTATAACTATTACAGTGTCAACAAATGGAAGTGGAAATAAGAGGATACCAGAATAGATTTAAAACATAGTGACATTTCTTCCTAGATACTTCCAAACTCAAATCACACAAATGTCAAAAGTAAAGGAATATATAAATATTATCTGAAAAATAAAAATTTTTCTGTAATCATAAACATACATCCAAACATGTCAACACTTGATCAAGCTGATTGTTAAGTTGCTTTATGGCTCTCTAGAAAATTCTATATGGTAGTAATATTTCCTAATAAAAATGTTTTTAAAACTAAGTACATTTGATTCAGGGAATCAGATGTATACAATAAATTCCAAGCTATGTTACTGATTGTGACACCTTTGAGCCTTCAGGTAACTCATGTAGAAAACTGAACACCAGATTCTCACAGGTTCATGAATCAATGGTAACAAGATCATTGTCACAATTGTTTTTAATAAACCTCCTGGAAGGAACCTTGTCTATGTGGATAAAGTTGTTCCTAAAAGACATGGGTAACCCAACTGAAAATCACAGTAACCCTATATGAAGTATTGATCAGGGGAAAGTCCAAAGGTCCAAAGCAGCCTAGGCTACTATCATTGCTTTTGGTCGCCCACCAGAGGAAGCTGGTAAGGTCCAACTCCTGATGGCACTATATACTGTGGTTGCAGGACATAGAGAAATCAACCCAGAACTGAATCTGAAGCCCTTCCCTGATGGCTAGCTTTTGGCATCTCAAGGTGTGATGAAAGAAGCTTTGGGGGCAAAGTTATCAGCAACTTACCTAGAAGTTAACTTTGTGTACTGAAGTCCTAACATGTCAGGCAAGATGCCCCCACTGATACAATAGTGGCATTCTTGTTATGTGGGTAAACAGCTGTTTTACACTTTATAATTTTTTGAAAAAAGTTTTAATTGTGGGGGGTGGGGTATGTGTGTATGTGCTGTATGTGCACATGAGTGCATGTATTCACAGAGATCAGGAATATTGAAGACTCCTGGATCTGGAATTACAGTTCTGAACTGTCTGATATGGGTTATGGTAACTCTTTTCCTCCATAAGAGTAGCACATGCCCTTAACCCACAGCCAATTGCTTTCTTATGAGATTTCAGGCCGGCTCCACAGGAGGAACTTCATGCCTGCAACTATATAAACATGGTCAAAAGCCTATAGCTACAAAAAGTCATAGGTGCTAAGAAGAAACTTTCTGCTGTTTGATGGGGAAGTCCTGTGTATAGTCAATAAAGCACAGTTGGCCAATAGGGAAGCAAGATAGGTGGGACTAGGAGTCGAGCAGGATTCTGGGAAGGAAAAACACAGGAGACATCATGTAGCCGCCATAGAAATAACAGGTCCAGACCCTTTCTCCGGTAAGAGAAATGCTTAGATTAAGAGTTATGGGGTAAATACTTAAATCAGAGATAGCCAATAAGAAACCAAGCTGATGGCCAACAGCTTCATAATCAATATAGCCTCCTGTGTGTTTATTTGGGACTGATGCAGCTCTAGAACCAGACTGGCAGCTGTTGTTTGGCTAAATAGAGCATGGTATCAAATTGTCTTTTTAATATTCATATTTATAACCACAGACAAGTTCTACTCTCAGCCTTGATCAGAGAAGCTTCTATTTGCAGTGAAAGGTGGTGGAGTGTAGAGACCCATTATTCCCAGAGAATAAGTGACTATTGAGGGATCAACCCTAAACATCTATCTCTGCAGAAGAAGATAGAGAAAAAGTATAAAAGCTGGATGATGTGAAATAGAGTCATGAAATGTTATTTTCTAGACATAAGATGGCTGTTGCAGGCTCTGACTGCCTGAAATGGACCTGCATGATACTAGAATTGCACACACTCAGTCATGGATGAATGAGGGCCTGTGAGGCTCTTCCTCTCCCTAGTGAACTAAGAGGAATCATCTTTTATAGTGTAGCCACTGATGAGTCCCCTTATCCCAGTGGATATCTCCATGTTAGTATTCATATAGACTGCTCTGATTAAACTCAGTGGGTCATAAAATACATTCATTAATTAATAAATGAAGTGACATGCAAGGGAGAAGAAAGTATAGGAAGTCTAATCAGGAAGTATACATACTACATGTACGAAATAGCCAAAGAATACATTTAACAAAACAAATAAGAAGAAAAATGCATCCTGGATTATAATATTCATGTAGAGTCAAAGTTAGAATTGGTCAGGGCTGTCTACGTGTGTGTGTGTGTGTGTGTGTGTGTGTGTGTGTGTGTGTGTGTGTGTGTGTTTGCGTGAGTGAAGTAATGAAGGTATTCCTCAGTCACTCTCCATCTTATTTTTTGAGGCAGGGTCACTCTCTGAACCTGGTACTTAAGTAATGAGACCAAACAGAAGGCTATACAAACAGAAAAATGCATCATAGGACAATGTGTTGACATCAAAATGATTTGACATCATCTTGAAAACAAAGCATTAATGGTCTTTGCTCCCTCTTTCTTTGTTGAGAAACTGTCCAAAGAGTAGACCAAATTATGGGTAATGATGGAATTTACCAGGAAAATGGGGAATAATGACTGGTAGTAAATAATGCTTCAAGAGATAACAACACTTACAGAGCACGTTCTTTGCCAAGAATTAAGAGGAGTGTGGAGAAACAACAGATCCCTTAAAATTTCTTTAATTATATCAGGAAGGTAGGGTCACTATCATTTAGATCATTTCACAAGTTTATGATTCTAAATAGATTAATTCCTTTGTCCTAAGAAAATGAGTACAAAGAACTAAAGTACTTAGAAAGTGCCTCCCCTAAACCTTGTTCCATTTCTGGGTTAAATCACAAATCATGAAACTATGTGATGCATCATGACCACCCATTGCTCCTGTTGCTCCAACAGTCACCAATGGATGAGAATATAGGAGGAATCTACAAGGAAAGAGTCTGAGACTCAGACAGAGTGAATGGGAGTCAGGATCCTTAAGATGAACCTTAAGCCAGTTCTATGTAGGAATACAGTCAACTTAGAGAATTGTAGGAGGGTGGAAGCTGGGTTCACATCCTACTAAAAAATGAGGAGTGTCATTGGCCAGACTACCTGGCTCCTCTTTAATAGCAAAATCAGAGGGGCATGGCAGGATGCTTAAAAGGCTCTTTCTTACTTTATAACCTATAAGTTCACAGAATGGGTGATTTCTCCCCCAGAGTAGAAGACAAACCAACATTACCCTAAATGCAAGTCTAAACTGAATTCAATGCTGAACAGAGGCAGAAAATTCTACAGAGGAGAAGATAGTGGAGAACAAACTCTGGTGATCCAATAACCAATACGTTAATTCCACAAAGAACTAACAAAGCACACTGTGTTCCTTAGAGTGCAGAACTAGGCTTGATTAGGCAGAGAAAGGCATTACAGACAATGACTGAAAGCAAGGGCTGTGATGATTCGCCATTCAGGGTGTTCTTATTCTTTGTGAAAGTTCAAAACCAACAAATTAGATCATTCCAAACAGGCTGAGAATCCCAGGGGTGCAAGCTAAAGGAAAAGCATAAGCACATGAAGCATGTGCCACTAGATCCCCTGAGTTTTGACTGCATCGAACTCTAGATGATGCTAGAAATTAGTATTTATTATTTCTAAAAAGCCTGTCATTTTAAACCTGTGCTTGCTGAACTGTGTGGAAGCACTGCCATGAAACACCACAGCAACTTCATGGGGTCCCTACAGCCACACTGCTAAATACTCACAGTTGACTATGAAGGTCCTCACTGGTTCCAACCTTAACTCTTTCTATAACCTCTTCTGTGACCTTATCTCAGAAAGGAAGGTTCTTCTAATTGCATTTATTTTCCTGATCGTGGTAAATACATCATCCAGTTTCAAAAAGACCAACATTGTATACTTTCTCTCATTTGAAGTTGCCACAACTCACATAGATACATGAAACCGTGTGTGCATGCGCACGTGTGAGTGTGTGTGTGTGAGTGTGTGTGTGTGTGAGTGTGTGTGTGTGTGTGTGTTGTGTGTGTGTGTGTGTACATGACATGAAATGAAACAAAGAGAACTAACAGGAGTGGAGTGACCGGCATGAGCAGACATGAAGGGCAGACTTACTAGTCTCGTGTCTCTTCCGTGCTCCTTCATATTCCCAGGGAAACTACATTCTCAGGACATTCTTGTCTTTCTAAAAGGAATCGGGGAGTCCCTTTCCTGATTTGATGTAGGAGGATGCTTCCCCCAGAGTAATGTATATCTGCTGATAGCAAATCATGGCTAGAAATGCCTCTTTTTGCAGACTGAGGAGTACACCAGCCCAGCCAGGCAGAGGGGAGGAGTGGTCCACAGCCATCTATCTCTTGAGATGGAGAATCCCCAATTGTTGTCAACTATAAGATGTCCTTGTTTCTTTGCTTTAAAATTTATATATCTGAGACATATATGTACATATAATTTACTATAATTTCTAATCCCTTTGGAAGGATCCACTGAGTAATCCAATGGCATATGGAACAAAAGTGACCCACAAGCTCCTCATCTTAGAAGGCCTTGGTACTTCTGCTCAGACCTCTGCTTACCTTTCCCAAAGTAACTATTTCATTTTCTGACAAGCATGAGACAGGGTTATTAGTAAAACTGAAGTGATTACAAAACAATTCCAGTGAAGCAAATGGCATCCAGCTCAGTTTTATGTGAACAAACTACTTTCTAGAAGGTGCGATGTCCTTCACTTTTCCAGGCACTATTAAGCAAATTCCCCTGTTCAGTGTTCTGATCAGCATCCTGGAAGGGCAAATTCATCTCCGATCTGTAATGATTTGCTCCCACCGAATAGTTTAATTACTCCAACTCGCCAAAGGTTCAGGTCTACTGTAATTAGAATACCATAAACTTCAACTGGGTATGACAAGGACAGCCATTTGTGTCTTTACTCTGACCTATTTTCACAAGTTCCCACTAGAAAGTTTTTGGAACTCTGAGAGCCACAGTTTCAGACAGGATCTCATGAACCAAGAAATCTTCCTGGGCCGAGGGAGGCAGAGGAGAGTCAACTGTTGATATGAAGTCTAGTATCTGAAGTCTACAAGAAAATGATGCTTTTGGGTCAGCTTCAACCCAAGTAAAAATTAGCATTAGGATAGGAATAAAGTAAAATTTTAGGTTTCAAGTGTTATATGCAGTGTGTGTGTGTGTGTGTGTGTGTGCGTGCGTGTGCATGTGTGTGTGTGTGTTTTATAGCTATAGGTCATGAAACAATAGAGGAAACTGTGATAAAGGATGATTCATCCTCCTAGCTCCACAAGCCTGATATAGCACATGTATTCCCCTTCCCACAATTTTTTTTAAAATGTAATTTTAAAGGAAAGAATACATAGAACTACTGATATAAGTCAGTGATCAGAACACTTGTTTAGTGTGTTCAAATCTGCGAGTTCAATTCCCAGCACCAGAAAAAGGTAAAATAAATGGTCAAATTGTTGTGATTTAAGAAAAGCATAGACTGACAGAATGACACCATGCAACAGGGTTCAAGCAGAGGTTTTTTTAATTAGGGAAAGGGCCCATAAAAAGGGGAAATGGAAGGGGGGAGATTGGCCACTGGAGACAGGAGCAGCAAGAGAGGGGAGAAAGGAATGAGGGGGAGAGAGAGATGGAGAGAGAGAGGGGAAGGGAGGAGAACAGACAGAGAGAGGGAGAGAAAGAGAGAGAGGGAAGAATGGGAGATAGACACAGCCCTTTTAAAAGGGAGCATAGTGAATATGCACAGGTATTGCTCTTAGTGGCTACAGCTGAGGGTGTATCCTATCAGAACCCAAGTACAGGCCAGTATAGATACCTGACTACTAACACAAATGACCAATTTTAGAAGTAATAGGAATTTCACTGCAGCATTCTCATGGCTAAGATCAACCAGATTAAGGAACGGTTACCATCTAAAGCCCACAGCAGGTGATGGCCAAGCCAAGGATAACCTCTTAAACCTCAGTTTACCATTATTCACCACTATTATTCAAAATGACTCACTTCTTTGTAATGTTTCTCTAATTTTTTAATATAAATAATTAAATGAAAATAGCTAAATTCACTCAAAACCTGTTTACTAGATATCATCTGTGTATAAAACAATATGAAAGATAGTGAAAGGAAGTCATCAAATCTATGGAGCTATGTCTTTTGCTCTCAGGAAACATCCAGTCTAACAGGACTTAACAACACTGGGCTGTTGTATTTGAAGACAGGTAGTTAGGACTTTCCCTACTATCCACGTTTTAGCAAAATTTTAAATATAAATTGATTCCTTTTGAAAGCCGACAGCTTTGAGCAGAGTGCACTTTCTTGTGATGCATACCATGATTTTTTAGACAGATTCTGAGCCGGAACTAAGCATTTGTCTTCCCTTGCAACTTTGGAAGTCAATTTACAGGAGCCACACCTGACTGAATTCCTAATGGCCTATTTTAACTATTGTGAATCTGCCTTAAGTAGCGTGATTAACCTCTCCTGAAAAAGATCCTGGGATAAATATAGAGCAGTAACTTCCTTTGGATGCCCAAGTTCTCCCAAATGTTAAAAGTGGGAGGTCTGGGGCCGAGGAGGTGGGGGGCAATACATACATGTCACCTAGGGAAGCTGTGGGAATGGATCTGCCCCTTGAATTGGTGCCAGATAACCCATTGCAATCAATGGAAGCCTGCAGCCAGGGTTTCTCAGTGTGGGTGGGAAAGCAAGGTCTTCTTCCACGGATGTTTATAGACAGCATGTTGCAAAGGAGACAGGTAAAACCATCAAAACTTTTAAAAAGTTGTGTGTTGTTAATCCCATCATCAACTTCTTTCAAATGTGCCAGGAGCAAGAAGGCACCACCCCATTTAGTCTATAATCTGCTGTATTCCTCATGCTTCCTGTCAGTCAAAGCAGAGCAGAGGGCCTTATGTGCATTGTTATTTGCCCAGCTCCTCTACAAGAGAGTATTGGATATTGAAGTTTAAAGACATGAAAATGAAGAGCACACAATGTGATCAGTGCCTTGAAAAATTTAACAGGCTGGGGAAGCTCAGGGCAGAGCTAAGCTTTCAAACGGCCGGTAGAGACACGCTTGAGCCACTTGGGACTTAATGTCCAGCATTTGCTCAGGCTCTGTGTGTGGCCCTGAAACATCTGGCATAAAATGGCCACTTCTCAGAACCAGACTAGTGTCCCACCTTAGGCCAGGACTGATGTCATGGTGCTGCCTCATCTTCTGTACAGCTAACATTGTGCAGCTGTTTGGCCTTCTATGGGAATCCCTTGTGACAGGACCACCTCTGGGAGGGCTGGTCCCACCTTGCTCATGTAAAACAGAAAGCTGGAGCCAGATATCCAGTCATACAGTAAACACTGATTGAGTGCCTGGTTCATTAAGAAGCATGATGTGCCGAGGAAGCTAGGCCACATGGAAGGGTGTCAAGATTCAAAGTGTAGCATGTTGGTACCTTTAAAGATAGCGGCCCAAGTCAAATGTGAGTGCAGTTGTGCATGACTGTGATTTAGAAGGTTGAGACAGCAGGTTCAAGGGTTCGAGTCCAGCCTGAGCTAAAAAAGAAAACAAAAAGACTAAAGTGGCAGGGAATTCTAGTGCCTTGCTGACAAAAGATAAACATAGTAACAATTGACATAAAATGACATAAAAATGTTTACCCCCTATTGTCCTAAATAAGGTAGAAAACATGTGATAGGGCCATCTTGTGTCACGCTGGGGATGATGGTCACATCATGACCTGAATTTATGATACTCCTAAAGTGGTGTCATGCTCAGCATTAACAGACTTTATACAGCAACTGTGCAGGGATGAAAGAACACTGTGAATTAGAAGCCACATTTTGGCCGGTACCTCATCCCATCCACATCTAATGTCCACTAAACTTCTTTTTCACTTTCTTTCTACCCCTGGGCAAATAGGATGTAAGAGATAAGCATCCTTTCCCACATCACCTGGTGTCACAGGACTAAAGTCACTGTATAAGGATGCCCAGCACTAGTGGAGTGTTACATGCCAGGTTCTTGACTGAATACCTCACTTTTACTAGTTTGTGCAATCATCCAAACACTCAGAAGGTAATTGCTACAAATAGCACTATTTGACAGAGAGGAAATTTGCCTCAGGTGACATAGCTAGTAAGCAAAACCTAAACTCAAAGCCAAGTGAGCCCCTTGTGAAGGGTCCATTCCATCTTTCCTCTGAGTACCAATTCGCAGCCCCACTTCAAGACTTTGACTGTTAGTAAACAGTAAGTGGTTGTGTATGAACCAGGGCCCATTCTGCACTGAGACACAAATTCTTGCCCTTTGGGATCGTCTATCAAATTTGGGAGACAGATAAATATCAGGTGAGCAAATAATTAAAGGATGAAAGCTATCATTGTGAACAATGGTATATTATATGGACAGAATAAAACAGAGGAGGCCTGCTTAAGAAAGGTAGTCAGCCAAAAGTGACCGCCAAAAGCTAAGAGTCAGAAAGAGTCGGGATGCACACACATGTGGAAAACACCCTAATACTCTGAGCACAGAACAACTTTTGCATATGTGAACAAAAAGTTATGCAACCGGAGCATGTGAGAAAAGGCAAAACTAGATGAGCGAAGAGACACAGAGTACGAGGGCTTCTTAGTCTTCTTAGAAAAATACCCTGGGAATGACCTAGGATATTTCTCTAAATACAGTAGGAGGTTACTGGAAAGTTTTAAGCAAAAATATTTATATAGTCTGACTTATTAAATATAGAAAAAGCACTGGATTTGATGAAGTAGCCTGTTATCCAAAAACTTGGGAAACTGAGGCAAAAGGATTTTCCCATGAGTACAGGGACAAGCTGAATAGCACAGTGAATTCCAAATTAGCCTGAATAAGGATTAAGATCCTGTCTCAAAATAAA
Source organism: Mesocricetus auratus (assembly GCF_017639785.1). Taxonomy (NCBI): domain Eukaryota; kingdom Metazoa; phylum Chordata; class Mammalia; order Rodentia; family Cricetidae; genus Mesocricetus; species Mesocricetus auratus. The sequence goes on from NW_024429193.1 coordinate 15,375,796, forward strand.
ACAAGTCATTTGGTTTCAGTGCTGAATAACAAGAGTTGTAACAAAGAACCAAACAGGATACTAGTACAACACCTGAAGAAATGGGTTACTGAAGGTTCAGCTAAAGCTATAAAAGAGATCCAGGCCTGGAGAAATGGTTCAGTTTACTTACTGTGTAAATACGAGAAACCCAGTTCTAATCCCAGCACCCTTGTAAAAATAGTTGGACATGGTTATGCATGCCTATAGCCCCAGAGATATGCAGAGCAGAGAATGGAGGATTATGAGGACTTCCTGGACACCAGCCTAATTACAGGTTCTATGAGAGGTCCTGCCTCAAGGGAACAAAGAAGAGAGTCCTCTGGCCTCTGTGAATGCATGGGTGCATATACCTACATGCATATGCACTATACATATACCACACACAAACACATGATACACATACCAACACAAGCAGTCCAATTGAAATGACACAGCTATCAAATGTTGAGAACAGATTAGATATTCATGGCTAGGAAAGGTAAATTAGATGAAGATCCTGCCTTTTGCTTTAGGAGTTTCTGATGCAAAGCATGTTGAGTGAGATGCCTTTATGCCTTCACTGGCACTCCTAAACCTATCTGAAGCTCAGACAGATTAGTAAAGGCTAGAACTTTATATTCATGGTCATCAGTGTGGTGACTAGGAAGTCATAAAAGCAGCTTTATATTGAGGGGTGACCCTATGCTTCCAGAGACATGAGAGTAGAAGAATCCCTTAAAGGAGATGCTGGGAGCATCACTGAAGGTTCCAGAAGACACCAGATAGAAAGTAGTGCAGAGCAGAAACCAGAAGAAATATCTTGATGGTCCTTTTCCGTATCTTAAAATAGAATTACAAGTGTCAAAGAGAAACTGTTGCTGGGAGAGAGGACCTATCATTTAATAGTTGCAAATAAAGAGATTTCTGATAAGTTCATCTCTGCTGTGAGCTAAATGAAGGAGTCTGAGCAGGTCACTTTCCTCTCACAGTCTATGTATTGGTAGAACAGGTCCCACTTCATAACGGATTTTTTCTATAAATCAAATGAAATAACATGTTAAAACTTAAGCTGGGTGGTTTACACTGAGTGCTTAGAGCACCATGGCTGGGAGATGCCTTGCTGACACTGTGGTCTAGTGGAAAGAACTAGACTTTTGCCTCAACAAACCTCCTTTTAAATGTCCTACTCCAACTTTTATTGATCACATACCATTTAGAGAGCTATCACATCTCTCTGAGTCTACAACTGTAAAATAGGGAAACTAACAATTACCTCTTGATGGTGGAGGGAAGATCACAATGATGAATTGAAACATCCCCAGTGAGTAGACATCACATTATCACGTGTGTGTTTTCCGGATTTACAAGCATCGTTATTGCCTAGGCCACAGTTAGAATGTGACACACTCTGAGACCAGCTTCCAAGTGGCAGTATTTGAACTCTGCAACCAGAACTCTTCTTTGCACATCCCTCTACTCAACACCCTTTATCCATATGCTAACACTTTTCCTGGAATTCTATCCTTCCCTCAACCAGACCATAGGTCCATAATCATTGATATCGATAGTCTAATCTTTCACAAAATTTTCATGATGAAAATAGCTCCAATGGGGGACAAAACCACAAACAAGAAAACCAAGTACACTAACTTCTCCAGGATAGTTTACTGGAAAAAAAACTGGTGCTAGAGAAATTCTCAGGAGTCTACAAGGATGACCCCACCTAAGACTCCTAGCAATAATTGAGAGGGTGTCTGAATGGGACTTCCCCTTCCATCATATTAGTGACTACGCTAATTGTCACCATAGAACCTACATCCAGAAACTGATGGAAGCAGGTGCAATGACCCACAGCCAAGCACTGGGCTGAGTTACTGGAGTTCAGTTGAAGAGAGAGAGGAGGGATCATATGAGCAATGGAGGTCAAGACTATGAAGTTTCCAGAGAGACTGCTGACCTGAGCTAGTGCTCATGGACTATGGACTGACAGCTGGGGAATCTGCATGGGACCGAACTAGACCCTCTGAATGTGGGTGACAGTTATATGACTTGATCTGTTGTGGGGGAGCTGGCAGTGTCACCAGGACCTATCCCAGAGGCATGAACTAGTTTTTTGGAGCCCATTCCCTATGGTGGGATTCCTTGTTCAGCCTTGATACAGGGAGAAGGGCCTTGGTCCTGCCACAATTTGAAATGCCAGACTTGTTGACTCTCCAAGGAAGGCCTTATCCCTTATGAGAATTGGATGGGGAGATAGGAAGGAAGAGGGAGTCAGGACGTGGGAGAAGGGGAAGGAGGAGGAACTGGGGTTGATATGTAAAATGAAAATAAAACTTTTTAAATAAAAACAAACAAATCTTACTCTTTAAAGGTCCTGAGTAGCCAGCTAGAAAAAAAAAATGGAATGAGACGTGAATTTCTATATTTATGTGCAAAGAAGCTATGCTTTTATACATAGGGTTAAGAAGTGAAATTGAAAAAAAAAATGACTCATGAAGCAATCAGTAACAAGAATTAAGCATACACATGCCAAATGGAAAAAGGAAAGAGATTGGAGTCCCAGCATGTAGAGCTACTTTCCTGGGGCTGGAGAGAGAGCTCAGCAGGTAGTGCTCTCAGTCAGTTCCCAGCACTCACTCAGGCACCTGTAAGTCCAGCCGCAGGGGTCAGAAGTCCTCTTCTGGCCCTCACTGGCATCTGCACACATGTGCAAATATACATAAATAAAAATAAGGTCTTTTTTTAAAAAGTTGCTTGCCCATATGATTGATGATGTATGTTTTAAAAAGGAAATGGTTATTATGTACAAATATACAAAAGTTCTTTGATATCCTTAGAAGAAATATGTTTATAGCCTGGACTATGATTCTTCTATGATTAGCTATATCCCATTCTAACAGCATTTAGTAAACTGTGTGAATAACTAGCCATGGGTAGTGTGTTTTATATTTGCATTCTCAAGATTTTATTACTTTATGAATATTATTCAAATAGTTTTCTTTAGTCAACTTTGGTGGGTTTACTTTGAGAAACAGACCTTCGCCTGAAACAAATGCTATTAAAATGGCTCTCACACAAGGAACTAAGAAGAACTGAGATGAAGCTGCCTCATTATGCGCATATACCCTGAGCGTGAAATGAAACAGGAGCCTCTGAAAGAGATAAACAAACTGGAGTTTTAATGCTGGAAATTAAGCAAGGACTCAGGGACAATTTTTCTGTGAATTAAATAAGGCCACATTTATTCTCTGACTGGAGCCAAGATCCATCTGTTAGGCTCAATGAATGGTTCCCCAAACATCATTTCACCCCCGGGGACTTTACAGGCTAGCTTAGAAAGGTCACTCTCTTTCCCTCTTTATTTCTCTCTTCCACATACACATATATTTCTCATATATATATATGTGTATATATATATATACAAAATACTTAAACTCAGTATTAAGAAAACATGTCAATCACACAGAAAAATAATTTAAGGTCAGATATATACATCTTAGAATTTAGGGAATGATGTGTGTGTATAGAAATGGCTGTACAGATGCCAGAGTGTACAACTCCTCATTTGTTTTACTTACTTTTACTAACATAATTTACAGTTTTGGGTTACAGCCCCAGCCACGATTGGGTGAAGCACTCCCAAGGTTGGCATTCTGCCTTCTAGAGTCTTCATTCTTTCTTCTTGATGTGATGCGCAAGAAGGTGGACAAGGTCCTAGAGGCCTCTGCTGCCTGACAAGCCAACGGAATTGTCCACTGTGGGTGTGCTGCAGAAAATGCCTGAGTCTCAGGAGGTTTGCAAATGTATTCCCAAAGGACCAGAGAGGAAGATAAGCATTGGGAAATCCCACTTGACTAGGCAAAAGACCAGCAGTAGAGTCTCCTGTTAAATGACCAGTGAATGTACCTGAAGCCTCATGAAGAGAGATGAGGCATCAATGCAAGACAGGACTGGGGAGGCTGGGAAGCCTGTAATGAACCTGTGAGCAAGAAGGGAGGTGCTGTGACTGTCCATGGAAAGCCAGGTGAGCTCAAGAAGGCCACGCCCATATGCAGTCTTGGTGCTTTTTGCATTTTTGGGATTGACAGCTGTTAATCTTTGTATCTTCTGCTTCTTCACCACTAAGTGTTAGAGGGTTGATCCTCTGAACCTTGGAATGTTTCTAGAAGACTATATATTTTTTCACATGGAAACAGTTATCTTTTGATTCCTTCATGATAGCTGTTCACTAAATTGGGAGTAATTATTGAGTTAGGTCTGTCACATACTGAGCCTTTAATGGGCAACCAAGGTAGTCTTCATGATCAGAATCAGGACTGAGAAAACTGTTGTCAGAGCCCAGCTTCTCCAGCATGATGCACAGAAACCAATCCTATCCAATAAGCATCACCTTCTACCATCATGGACACTTGACTCTCAAAGCACTAGCTTCTTACAAGTGTTCTAATTCTGATTTCTAAAATCAGTGGGGGTCTGATGTCTAATTACATGGAGTATCCAGAAGGTATTGAAGTAATGATTATAAAACAAAACTGAGAAACTTTAAATTTTTAAGTATATCTATGGTGAGGTCGTCACTGATTGCAAACCTAGTTGGATCTGGAATTTAATAGCAGCCATGTTTCTGGGGAGTTCTGTGAAGGCATTTTCAAGACTAACAAACCCTCCACAAGAGTGGACCACACCATACAGAAGCTGCTTAGATATAAAGAGGTTCACAGAAAAAGCAGTGCTGTTTGCCTCCCTGTTCTTGTTTTTCTCTGATGAGTTTATGAAACCCACTAATGTCACCACAGTATTTCCCTACCATCAGAACCCATTCCTTGGCTCCCCAAGAACCACGAGGACTTAGCACTACTCAACTATCACCCTATAAGCCTGTCCCACCAATTCCCCTTTACAAAGTATATTTACATATACTGGCAATATTGACAAAACAAGGGCATTTTGCCTGCCTATGCACAACAGTAAAATAGTTCAGATGATTTTCTACTGGGAGACCTACTCTGAAGTCCCAGATCTTTATCTTTTCAAGGGAACCAACAGAAATTGATGACACCAAGGGCTGATCCATTGTGTTCCTGGACCATCTACTTCATATGCTGGTAGAAAAGTTGTATTTGTTGTGTGGACTTTGAAATATCTCACCTAGACAAGAACTTGTTTATAATTAGCAAAAGTCTGCTTTGCAACGCATGCAACCAGCAGGGTACATTTGTCCACTTTCAAATTGTGTTTAGGAACAACACAGTTTTGTTGAACTTTGTGTGATTTTAGAAACATCAGAGTCAAGTTGAATGCCCCTGGGGATAAACCTTGAGCAAATACTTCTCTTTCTGATTAGAAATTTGCAAAAGATTCACACTGCCATGTGGAAACTGCTGATGATTTCTTTTGATTTGGCTTTAACCAAGGGGGGAAAAATCTCCTTGAGCAACTCAAAGAAACACTTGGGATGCAAATGTATTCTGTCAGAAGCCAAGGAAGATTTCCCCAACTCTTTGCAAACTGGGCTCTGTGCTGCTCTTCTAATCCCTCCTGTTATCTCTGAGATAAACCCAGGCCAATAAATCAGTGTGGCATACACATGCAGGGCCAGGTAAAAGATACTGGAAGTATCACATAACTACAGGGATAATTCTCTATAAGTTACTCTTATTAATTATGGAGAAATAGAAATAATCACATTTCCAGGAGGAAATGTGGAATAGGTGTGGGCCAGTCATTCTTCGTCTGGAATACATCATTGTCCATGAGCCTGTAAAGCAGCAAGACTAGGTATCCACAACAAGAGAAGCCCATACCATGTCTTCTATAATGCCTACTACCAAGGGGAGGGTTATATTAATGTGTGTGCACCCACATATGTATATATATATGTACAAGAGTATGTGTTTGTGGGTGCTTATAGGAATCAGAAGACAGCCTCAAGTATTGTTTTCAGGAAGAGCCTTCCTCTTCTTTTTTTCTATTCTTTGAGGCTGGGTCTCTCACTAGCCTGTTGCTAACTAAGCAGACTGAGCTGGATGGCTAGTGAGCTCCAGGGATCTCCTGACGTTGCTTCCCCAGAGCTGGAATAATTATAATCATTTGGCACCATTTCCAGCTCTTTTCTATGTAGTTCTAGGGAATCAAATCCAAGTCCTGAGCACTCTTGCCAGCCTGAAGGGTCGTGTCTTTGTGGTTCTCAGAATACACAGAATCAAAACAGATGCCAGAGAACAGAGCTTAAATTTAGATTGTTTTAAAGGTGGAAATAATTCCAGGGTTTGTCTGCCTTTCTTAGAAGATGTGTGAGTCACTCAGTATACCATATTTTCATTTTGTTTGGCTTCATACCCTAGTTACTTATGTATCATTGCAGAATATACTTTACAAAGATGAGTAATATATGGGACCACTCTCTATACAAAGGAAAGGCTGACCATTCTATCCAGGAGAAAGTGAGCAGGAAGCTAAGGTCTACACCTATCCCCAGGCCCTGGAGCAATCCCCACAGCTAGGGTCTGAACCTTCTTCCAGCTTGATCTTGACTTCTACCTTCCATCTGTTACTTTCAGGATCCTTTCTGACCACACAAAAAAGCCAGGGACCATTTCCTGGTTCAGCTCTTTGTTGACATTGCAGGCCTGGCTATTCACCATCATCCAGCAGTCTTATTGAATCTATTTTATAGAAGAGAACCTGAGAGATCATATAATCTCACTCCATATCACACATAGAGCAGTTTGAATCTAAACATACATGTTTTCAAAATACATTTTCCCACAATTCAAGACCTGATTCTAAAGCTCAGGGCTGGGTTGCTCACTGTCATTTCTCACTGGCATTGATCATCCCCTTCTTGTGACCCCCCCTTCTAAGAATCAATTTTCAGAATCTCCATAAGTACAATCTATCTCCTCCACCTCACACAGCCACCGTAACACACTATACACAAAAAGACAACTGACTTCAATCTCTGTCTCCACATACATCACCCTACACACACACAACCAAATGCACATGCATGTGTGGGCATGCGTGCGCACACACACTGTACCACTCTTCAGATAAGGTGCAATCATTAAAGTCCTTCAGCTTTGAAATATTAACTACCTCTGTGTATCACAAGTCTCATGTTCCCCAAAGGCTCAGCAGTGAATTAGACATTTTATTTAAATGCTACTTAACTAAAAGTTAAAAAGTATAATTTTCTATTGTAGACTAAGAACCAGGGAGACTAATTTGGTAGAGTTGTTAAATTTTGCAAAGCTTGAGTCTCAATCTTCAAAAAATATTGTACATTTATTTATTGAAGTGAATGAAACATTTGCTATAAAACTATTCAGTGGAAAGTTTTTTAACAAAGCATAATTTACTTTTCATTTACAGAACAATGGAAAGTAGAAAGAAATCTCCTCCAAGGTATTAGAATCATGTACGGTTTCATATTTGACTAAAAAATTATTTCCCCAGCCTGTTTTCTCAACACGGAGGATACGCCAAGAAGTATCGCTTGCATTCATCACAAAAATTACAGAAAGCTGACTGAAACTGCTGAGATGATTATTAAATAAAACATATACTTATTATCTGTCTGTTTGTCTCTGTCTTTTATTCAGTAGTTTACAGAACATTGACTCTTTCTCACTAGCCTCCTACTCAGAGATTAAATTTCAATCTACTCCCAAATGTGGTAAGTCAAAGAACTCCCACAAAACTCATCGGGAGCATTTGAGGGTAAAATTCACACCCAGGCTAGACAGCCAAGCGTTTCTGATCTCTGGAAATGCACCCTAGATTTAAGAATGGCATGTAGAGGCTTTTTCCTTCCCCAACAGATGGTGAGGAAAGTTGGAGTTCTTTGTTCCAAGTACACTGGGGTCTCTGCAGGAGGGCGGGGCTCTTTTCTCCTTAGTCAATTATGTGTGTGTTCTGTATCACAACCTGAGAGACTAGAGCAGCAAATTTGCAGCCTCACACATTCAATTGGTAATGTGAAATTAAACGGGAAAAAACATTTAAAAATTCATTTCCTCTTTACCACCCATCTTTCATAGACCCAAAACCAAGAAACTAGCCATAGGCAACTGTGTGTTTCAGGAAAAACCCTCAGTGTCTCTGGTCACACTGTTCAGTACTCAAGGGCTGTGGCAGAAAGTATTGAAATCAAAGAGCTAAGAGATAAAACTGCAACCCCCCCCCCAATTCTTGAGAAGAAGGGAAGAAGAAGGCAAGACGATGGCAATGGCTCCAGCCCTTTGCCTGTATCATTCATCTATTCACTAATTATCGAAAGCCTTCTTTGTGTTAACTGCTCTGCCAGCCCTAGAACTAGAGGAATTTCATCTGTTTGGAAAGACATGTATACACAAGAAGAAGAAGGAGGGAACTGATCTTAACAATGTTCCTGTGGGAGCCTGAGAAATGAGCCCAACCAAGCTGACACTAGCAACAATACAAGTCATTAGTGCTGAGGGGGCCGAAAGACCACCTCAGTGAGTATGTGGGGTATGTCCACTGACCTGTCCTCTTCCATGTTTACACAGTGACAAATCCTTCCCTCCTGATCAGCCACTACTCCAGGTCTAGACCAGTAACCAACCAAGAAAGGGAGGTTTCTGTAGTTCTTATGAATGAACTGAGGAATGAATGAAAACATATCTGCTGAGAAGAACTGCTCCCTGGCTGAAAAGAGAACCTATCACTTCTTTCTACTTCCAAGAAACAATAAGTCATTGGGAACAAATGATATATTTAAATATATCAGAAAGAGGGGCCTGCTTGTGAGCTGAGCTCTCCTGCCTCCCTTCTACGGGTCAGGGGGCTCCATTTGGAAGGACTCAAAGGAGTTTATTCTCTACTTTGTCCCACTCATGGCTATGATTGCAAGGTCAGCTGACAGGGTTAGGATGGCATAGGGAAATTAGTGTCCTGTTTCAGAAGGCGCTGGTTCAAATCCCAGGAGAATTGGCTTCTTCACTCTTCTCTGACTCTGAAGGGGATGGGTACCTGGAGACCAAGCTCAGTATTTGAAACAGAGAGAGAGCCGTCCAGTCAGAGAGGGAAATGCCTTTCTCAATATCTGTGATGACCCCCCCAGTTCAGACACAGACACTGTAGAACTAAGCCCAGTCTAACCCTTGTTTGCCCACAGGGTCTCTGTACTATGTTCAAGTGCCAAGCTCATAGTGGTCGCCTGAGCTGCCTTAGTGCTCAGTTGCCTCTCTGTACATCCATGTGGTCATACAGCATGATGGGGCACTGAAGATATGTTTTTGTGAGTTATAATTGGGAAACAAACCAAATCTATTGAAGCACATTTTTTTTATTTTACCACTTATTTTGCTGAACCCACTGATACAGGTAAATTTTAATTGTTCAGGACAATTCTTGTAAATTAAAAATAAATATGCCTGGGGAAGACATAGCCTGTTTCTAGGTGGCTCATACTACACATCAGCTTGTTACATAATTTAGAGTATTCTGCACTGTAAACCATCTACTCCCATTTCTAAGCTGAGTGGTCAAAGCGGATGATGGAACAATGCAACCCAATAAACACCCAAATGGCACATTGTGTGCATTGTCAACACAAATGTACCTATCTTGGATTGTAACTGATATGATTGTGCCAGTAACCCTATTTGGTATTTCCCTTCAGGTTTTCCTAGCAAACTACAGACAAAATCATTGTAGTGGCATGTCAACTTAGTAACATGTGTGCCCCATTCCTTGATACTAGTTGAAGATAAACCAGGTGTAACTATGTGACTTGAACTTTGGTCCTAACTAATATATCCCACTTCTATCATTTTGACACAAATTATGGTATTCACCTAATCTTCCTGCTGGCCAGGAGCACACTTCTGTCAGGAAATCACCCTAGTCAACTGCTCTTTGCCAAATCCTAGATCTGTCTGTATCTGTCTTTAGTTCCAGTGAAATATATAGCTGAAATAGTGAAATTATACCTACCAATATACAGAGCACTTAGAAGGCTCATAGTAGTGGAGAGAGTTCCAGTTTCAGGAAAAACAATATTTTTTCTATTCTTTTAAGTTTACTAGCCTGAACATTCTGTTACTTCAAATTAGGCATAAAGCCCAATTTCAGCTTAGTGTCTTTGTTTTCTATACTTTTAAATATAATTTGTGTAAGTATTTCATTTATTAATATTTAGCATTGTGTCATATATGTAATGATTTTTGTTCCAGTCATAAAATATAATTTAATTTGTAAGAATAGTCTATTATATTCACTCCAATCTATAGCATTATGGTGGTTTTCTTTCCTTTCTTGAGTTTTTCAAATCTCCATCCATTACTGAATCTTAAAAAAAAAAAAAGGCTAGCTGAACTTTTGAAATCAGTGTGGAGATTCTTCAGGAAAATGGTTATCAGTCTACCACAATACCCAGCAATTCTACTCTTAGGCATATACCCAAAAGATGCATATTCATACAAGGACGTCTATTCCACTGTATTCAAAGCAGCATTATTTGTAATAGCCAGAACCTGGAAGCAACCTAGATGCTGAAGAGTGGATAGAGAAAATGTGGTACACTGACACAACGGAGTACTATTTAGCGGAAAACAACAATAGAATCTTGAAATTTGCATGCAAATGGATGGCACTAGAAGAAACCATCCTGAGTAAGGTAACCCAGTAACAAAAAGACAAACATGGTATGTACTCACTAATATATGGATTTTTAGACATGAATCAGGGGAGTGCCAGCCTACAATCCCACTACCAGAGAGTCTGGGAAATAGAACCTTCAACCAATGACTGATGGAAACAGAGGCAGATACCCACAGTTAAACACTGAGCTGAACTCAAGGAACCCAGTGACAGAGAGGAAGGACTGATGAACATAGGGATCAAGACTGGGCTTGTCTGACAGCCTCCAAAACAATACAGAGAAACCCTGTCTCGTAAAAACAACAACAACAACAACAACAACAACAACAAAAAGACTGGGCTTGTTTAACCCACAAAAACAGCTTACCTGAACAAGGGGGAGCTCTTGATCCCCAGACTGATGGCTGGGAATCCAGCATGGGACTGATCCAGAACCCCTGAATGTGGGTGTCAGTGAGGAGGCCTAGGCAATTTATGGGGCCTTGGGTAGTAGATCAGTATTTATCCCAGGCATGCACTTTGGGTGCCCATCCCACAATGAGAGATGTTTTCTCAGCCTGGACTCTTGGGGGAGGGCCTAGGCCCTGCCCTGGATGAAATGACAGGCTACGGAGATCCCCCATGGAGGGCCTCACCCACCTGGGGAAATGAGTGGGGACTGGGGAAGGGGAGATGGGCGGTTGGTAGGAGGGTATGGGAGGAAGGGAGGGAGAGGGAGCTGGAATTGACATGTGAAGCAACCTTGTTTCTAATTTAAATTTTAGAATAAAATAAAAATAAATAAAAATTTAAAATAATAAAAAAGAAAAGGCTAGCTGGCAACAAGCTCTCACAGTCATTCTTTGTCTGGGAGTATACTCATATCTTTTTTGTTCTTCATGAATATTTTTTCTGGATGTCAGCTTCCAAATTGACCCCTCTCTTTCTAGACATTAACTATTTTTGACCCTTCCTTCTGACCTTCTTGATCCCAGTGGGACATTTGTTTTTCTCTGAACCGTTATCTACTCCTGCTGCAACTGCTTGCACGACATTCTCTTGTATTCCATTTTTTAAAATGCTGTTAAAAATGCCTTGTTGTGTGAATGTCTTTGGGTTTGTCTCATTAGGATTTGCTCAGTTTCTGAAACACATATTATCATCCCTAAATTTTCAATTTGATTCTTCTTTATGACTTCTTCAGTTATGCTGCTGTTAAGGCTTTCATTTGTCTCAGGAGAATTTATGATTGCATATAAACACATTTATTATTTTCCTTTGGCATTCTTATCAGATAATTGCCACAACTGATTCATGTTGGTTGTATCTGTTGATTATCGTTCTTGATTTAGGGTGTTGTTTTCCTTGATTCTTGGTGTGGTTCATGATTTTTTAGCATATATGGATTTGGATATTATAATAGTTGATTCTTCTTGATCTTACTGGATCTTTCTGTAAAAAGTCCTTCTTACTAAGTTACATTGTAAGTGTTGGCTGGAGGGTCTGTCCTGCTGTCTCTGGGCCCTGCTGACATCACCTAGAATTACAGTGATTCACAAGATCCATTTATCCTTTGACCACCATGACACCTTCCCAGCTAAAATGCAGCACTGACTCACACCAGTTCCTTGCTTTAGACAAGCAATACAAGCTCAATTGTGCTCTCTACTGAACCCCCAGAGTACCACAGAGGTTGAAGCTTAGGACTGACTGGCCCAATGTAAAACACTTCAGATAGAGGTGGATCCTTGTCTGTCTCCCTGCTATGTAGGCTCTGGTAAATCTCTAGTTTCCTTGCTACTGGCAAACATGGCACTTAGCTGTCTACAAGACCCAACTCTTGTGTTTTTGTTTCCTTGAACAGACTGGAGATCCTTAAAGACTAGAATGTTTTCGACTCGTTTTTATATCTTTAGAATCACATTAGTGTGATAAAATTGTTCTTGATGTGCCAATCAGTAAACTATCTATTAAAGAGGTTATGAAATTATTTGAACTCTAAGGACTCAAAGGACTGGGGCTCTGTGTAAAGCATAACTAAAGATTAAAGTTCCTGGCTCAGTGATTTAAAAATTAAGAAGTTCCCCACATGAGAAGGAAGAACCTAAATAACCTTTTTTTATTTTCAATAATCCATCTACTGTGTTAAACATACATAGTTTGGAATAGTCACTAAATTAATGTGAACCGCCACTTTCCAGCATGGAGGAAGTCAGCTCAACTGAGGAAGTTCACGTTCATCTTTCTAAGGAGAAATTTGAGTTTTTCAGAGCGCGGAGCCGGATCTGTCTTTTCCTTTTCCCCATCTCAGTGCAACCTGGCTGCGTCTCTGCTGCTGTTTCCGGGTGACTTCCTTACAATGTTCAAGCAGCAATGTCTAAAGCCACTAAGGGAACAACCCTGGCCTCCACATCTGCTCTGCTCTCCGTCTGCTTGTCAGACAATACCTTCCTGCATCTGCAGCCCTGCCTGCTGTGCAAAGCTGTGGAACCAGGGTCCCAGGGAGCCTCCCTTCTGCTCCAAATAGCACCACTGCCTCTCAGCTTTCACTTCCAACATCATTGTGATGACTACCATCCCTCCCTTAACCTACTCCCCATTAAGGTCTGGAAGCACATTCATTCCTTAGAGGATGGTGAAAGGAAAACACTTTAAAAGTTGGAATGCACAGAAAGATGCTTCTAAAAGAGAAAAAAGACTCAGAACACATCCCTCTCTTCTCTCCTCTTATGTCTCCGTTGTCTGTGTACGAACCGTGTCCACTTCCTTCTCCACCCACGTGTTAAACTTTTACTGTGACAAAGTCTTGAGTTTAAAGGAAGTTGCAAAAGGAGATGTTCGTTTTGATTCAGTGTTTTAATCTGTGGTCCCTTAGCCCAATCAGTTGAGGCCTGAGACAGGATCTAACATCATGACCACCAAGTATAGAACAGAACAAAGCTATTCACCACGTGAAGACAGGATGCAGAAAGAACAACAAGAAGAAACAGTCCAGGACCAAGACACAGTCTTCAAAGCATGCTCCAGTAATTTACTTCAAGTAGACCTCACCCTTCAATTGTCCATTCAGCTTCTAAATTACAACAATCCTCATGAGTAAAAACAATGGAATATGTTTGCCATTATTGAATGGTAATCCAGATCTTGGCTGAAAAGAGAGTCAATCTATGATCCTCATTTGCATAGAACTCCAGTAAGCAAATAGGGTCAAGAGAATAAAATTGCATTGCTTTTTTATGCTAAATAATGTATTTTAATGACTGTCTGATTCCTGCCATTTCAACTATAATTAAATTCAAACTTCAAAACTGGCCAATAATTAGTAACATGCAACTTCCTATTTAAACATGGTTCCTCTTTAAAATGTCTTTTATTTAAGTTCATCAATTTAGCAAACAATATGGGCCCATACCTACCCAAACACAGCTTTAGATGCCTGCACTTCAAAAAAACACATTTCAGGACACACTGCAAATCCAATTATATTTTATGTTTTCCCATTCTCAATTCTCCTGCCCTTCCAGGGGAACCAACACCACTTTTCTCTAGTGTCATCTTTCCTTCAAGATAACTCAAGATCTGTCTTCTTCATGAACACCCCTGCAGGCACTGGCATCTTCTATCTGTCTTCAGAGACCCCTCACCTGGGACTTTTCTATCAGAATCTTTCTGCATCTGTGCTCTAAACCTTCATGTTCCCTGCCTTTTTCCTACTGACCTACTTGGGTAATAGTTTTACACATTCACTCTCCATCAGAATCAGTTGGAGTTTTAGTAGAAAGTCAGATTGCACTGAAGCAAGTTTGAATTAACATGTGCGGGAGACAGAACTTCAAGATGGACCACCAAGAATCCTGCCCTTTGCTGTTGTTACTGTTTCAATCCAGCAGTAATCTGCGTACTACTGTGAAAGACATCACAGATGTAACTGAACTCTCAAGTCAACATTTTGTAGAGTATAGGTGTAGGTCTAAGTAGTTGTACAAGCCCTTCCAAAGCACAGGGATTTCTCTGATGTCCTGACAGCAGAAGAATTCAGTGAGATTCTAAGGGTAAGAAGGATTCCACATGCCCCCGGTGGCTGGCTTCAATATGGAGACAGCCAGATGGGAAGAAGGTGGGTGGCCTCCAGGATCAGAGAGCAGCCAACTGACAGGTAGCAAGGAACTGATTTTGTCAACAACCTGAATGAGCATGGACCACATTTCCCCTCTCAAATCTTCATAAAGGAACATAGCCTTGACTCATTTGGGCCTTGTGAAACCCCAAGAAGTGGACACAGCAAAGTGCATTTGGCCTTCAGACATTCGGAAGTTATAAAGTTATAAATGAAAGCTGTGTTATTGATTGTTAGTAGTCATTCATTCACAATAGAAGTCTTAACACAAAACATGTGATGCTGGGTCCAGAAATCTGTATTTTAACAAGTAGACGGTCTCTAGCCACAATTTAAGAAACATCTACTAAAACTTTATAGTTTTTATTCTGTATGTTCAGTAAGCAAGGTTCAAAGTCATTTCCTCTTTGGCACGACAATGTGCTTGTCCCTTTAGTGTACAATCAATTCTACTTCACACTGAAAGTCCCTATTTCAAGGGCTGCTAATGTCTTCTAACTTTATAAAATTCTCCAAATACACAAGCTATTTCCATCCAAGATATCATGGCTGAAGCCAGTGTTTGGACGACTCATCATTTCTGGAGAAGGTCCAGGAAATGAAATCAAAGGAAGGTGACTTCTGGACAAGGCATTTCTTCTTTGTCAGTGTGCATCGGCCACACAGAAGTAAGCAGGACTCCTTAAGGCTGTTGGTCGGAGTTACAGCCAAAATTCCAACAAGGGTACTCTAAAACCAGAGTCATATCATGCATAATGCTACCTCTGAGCAGAGCTGGTTTCCCCACTCTCCACACTGTTACAGATTTCCTGAGTACTGTAGCAAAGGGAAATAAGACGGAGAGACAACTGGAAATTTGGCATTTCTGAAAATTCTGAATTCTGTCATCATGAATATAATCTGTGTTGGCTTGATGAAGACCTGTAGGTACTGCTCTTCTAAAAAAGAAAATCGCCAAATAAATATCAGTGTTGGAAAGGAAATTGGGACTTCTCACATTCAAACCTTCACCACAATCTCTGCTTGACTGCCTCTGGTGATGGGGAGCTCACCACCTCATTAAACAGTCTATTTCATGTCTGGGCAATTCTGTCCAGAGGGTGCTTCTTCAGCTGAGCTGTAATCTGCCTTCAACCTGCTGTAAGCAGGTGTTTGTAGCTAAAGCCAGTATGCTTGTCTGATTTTGAATATCCAGTAGATACAGGAAGACCACCATCGTGTGCTGTGTCTATTTTTAGAAAACATGCCTGTTAATTTTAGTATTTTATTATAGGATATCATTCTCACACCTTTCCTCATGCTTTGTCTCTTAGAAAATCATCTATATGAGAAATAGTTAGAAACACCAATAAAAGACAGACTACAGAAACAGGAAATGATCATGAAGTAACAAAAGAAAAGGAACAAAAGGAGATGCATGCTTAGAAGCCAGAGTAAGCACCTGACCTTCCCAGCCATAGAGCTGTATTAACAAAGTTGCATTATCAAAATTAACAAAGTTCAAAGTATTTTATATAGAGTATTGCTTCCTCAGAAAATAATAACAATTACCTAATACCGTTCCATTGTTTTATAGGTCCTACCTCACTGGATCCTGTCTCTGTCAAAATTGTAAGTACAGCAACCACATCACAAACCCTAACTGAATCTTCCACTTGAACTAATACCAAAGGTACCCAGGACAAAAAAAGAAGGCAGCAGAGGAGGAAAGGAAGGTGGTGTACAGTCTCCACTCTCCCAGATCATATAGCACAGTCTTTGTTTTTTGTCTGTCAATGTATATAATTCTGAAAAGCCAAATATGCATAGTGTTTACTTGTCTAGACAGACAGACACTCCTAGATAAATCACAGAGCTAAAATGTTTATGCTTTGGAAATATTTCGGGCTAAGGTCCTGCTCCAGAGGCTTGCACAGCAGGAATGCAGTAGGAATCCCAGCAAGCCATTGCAGGTCCTGATGGATAGATGACTGAAAGATCTGACTTCACAAAAAAAAAGTTTCTTTTTCTGCCCCCCCCCCCTCGTGGCCCAGTGTAACACCTGTCTCATCAGCAGGGGCACTGGGAAGGGATGGGCCTCCAGGCACCTCGGTCCCCAGATTCTCCATGCCTCATTCTTCATCCACGCCGCTCGTAATGTGCCATCACTGGCACAGTTACACCTGAACAGTCTGGTGCTGCCAAACACCTGGCTTGATTTTCCACTGTCCAAATGAAAAATAAGCATAATCTGTTTTTTGAGGATACAGCAAATGAGGGAGTTCATGACAAATTGTGTTGGTTTATGCAGAATGGTGATAATAAGATACAAATGAGAATTTTTTTGCTTAATGAATAATACTAATCACGTTTCAACAAATGCTGTACCCTTCTAATTAGAGAGACTGCATAAAACCAGCTTAATTTATTTGTGACTAGTTATACAGAGTTTAAATATTTACTAGAGATTTACTCAAATGTTTGAGAGGATTTTAAACATTTCCTCCAGTCGAAGTGGCCTGCTTGGTTCTGTGGAATGTGGTGACAGCTCTAACTTGTGGGAGCTCTCTGATTTTGCAATGCGTGATGAAAACCCCAGTCCCAACATGAAGAGGAAAGGATATTATTGATTTGCATGCTAATTCTCCAACTGTTACTCATTTTCTTGATTCCAGCTTCCAAAGTTGCTCTCCCAACATTCATCACTGTAATACACTAGAGGGGTTGAGCATCTTTTTCAATAAATTATAGGAACTATGACTAATTACAGCAATATTAACTATGCAAAGTAATGTGTAACTTAAAATGGATGCGTTCATCATTTCAAATTACGCCTTTGACTTCTGACGGTCTAATACAGGCATACTCCCTTTGAATGAAACATGTACTATATTTTCTAAGAATCACCATACAAACCTAGGTTTTGTTTATAAGCATAACTTACTAAATATAACTCATTCAAACCCCTTCAAAGACCTAGAACAATAGAAGTGAAGACATGAAGAACACAAGGGGCAGTAAGAATCAGGGACACACACATGTGACATGCTTCCCTGACATGGGATTTGACAGACAGCCCAGCTAATGATTTGTTGAAATGCTTTATCATTTGCATTTTTCAAAAACATTTTTGAGCAGAAATTATTTTTAAATATCTTTATTAATGCTTTGAGAATGTGTTCATACAATGTATTTTTATCATATTCAGCCCAACTCCCCCCTAACTCTTCCTAGATTCACCACTACCCCTAAACTCTGTGTCCTTTTTTCTCCTTTTTTTACCACTTACTCCAGTTTGTGCTGCCCATATACTCAAGGGCGTGGAGTGTGGTCCATTTACCAGCAGCCGTACCTTTAAAGAAAACTGACTTTCATTCCCAAGAAGCCACCCAGTGTTTTTAGCTCTTCAATTAGGGGTGGAATCTCAAGAATTCTTCCCACTTCATGATAGAATGTTTTCTGGAGTAGTTCTGAGTTAGGAGTGAAGTGGCCCTGCCATGCCCAGAAGACAATTTCACTCTGGCTCTCCTCATCCTCTTCCTCTTATGATTATTTTGCTAGAATCTTCTGAAATAATCCTTGAGTCTCAGAGTGATATAGATGTTCCATGAATGGCTGAGCCTTCCATTGGTATCTATTTTCTGTATTTTGACAAGTTATGAATTCCATGAACTGTTTTTATTCCATTCTGAGGTAAACCTCAGTGCTTTCAATATATGTGTTCTCCTGTTCTGGAAGAAGCATGATTCCACTAGGTGATTCAGCAATCTGTCCAGCTGTCTAACAGCTGACCACTGGGTACTCCAGATTGCCTCCCATGTTGGCCATGGTATACTCCCTACACCAACTGAAGTGATGTTTGAGTTTGTTAAAGAAACGGAGCATTTCCCAATCTACCCTTTACTCGTTCAATTTGATTTTTGCCACCATCCCTTTCACTATTCACTCATTGATCTCTAATAATTTATGAGACAAATTTTCTGTGGTAGGCACTTGTTAGATACTTCATGCATGCCGATGTTGACACAGAGCTCTCCCCGACCCCTATATCAGAAAGGCTATGACATGACATAGACTACTATGATGTAGATATACTTGGTTTGTATAGAGTGTTACAGAGGTACACAAATGGGGGGATTGCTTTTAAACAAGTTAAGAGAAACTTGGAGGTCAGAGAAAGTCTCTGGTGATGGTTAAATTCAGTCTGAAGAAGTTACTGGATTTCTCCTGGTGGACAAGAGCAAAGTCTTCCATAGGCTCAAAAGAACAAAGTCAGGAGGAAAGTATGTCCATGAAGAAGAGCTTCTGCAGAGGGTTCTATGTGTATGTTATCCCAGAAAGCTATGATTTCATTGCTAGTCTATAGGGATTCAAAGCAGAAGAGAGTGAGGGCTGATTTTCTGTTTTATGAAGGGCACCTAGAAAAGCTGCATAAAGCAGGATGGAAGGGAAGACACCGGAGGAAGAGTTGTAGTGCAGTTGCAATAGCCGGAGCCTCTGAAGTGAAGGACAGGAGGTGGTTAGCGGACACGGACTTGACAGCTCGTAAGAGCAGTTTACAGGGATTATGCTTACAGCACACACAGGCATGTTTTCCTTGATCCTCTGTCTCTGCCCTTTTGGTTTTTATGGTATGTGCATCATTAGCTCTTAAGTTTACACAGGACAAGATGTTTGTCGAGGAGAAAGTCTGGTTATCCTCTTGAAGTTATACTTCATATGTTATTCACAAGTAGCAGGTACATTCTCAGATAAAAATTTATGACTCATGATTCACATCACAACATGATAGCCTCTCTTACAATCTCCGAAGAAACCAGCATCTCTATGTGCTTATTGGGGAATATATTAAGCTCCTAAGTCTACTGTTCTCTACTAAGAAAACTAGACAAGGAAATTATCTGTTCCAAATTGTAATACACAGCCAGGATTTTTGGTGCTTAAGGTGGCAATGTGGATTTCAAGATAACTTAATGACAACATACTTTACTTGTAGTTAAGAAAATGATTGCGGTGGCTGGAGAGATGCTGAGTTCAAGTTTGGCTTTCATCATCCATCAAACAGTTCACAACTACCTGGAACTCTAGCTCCAGGAGACTCAATTCCCTCTTGTGGATTCTATGGTCACATGTTCTTACATGTGCCTATAACTACACAGAGGCAAACACAAAATTAAAACTAAGTCTTGAAAGAAAAAGAAAATGATTATATAGTAGCTAAAGACTCTAAACCAGTAGCTATGACCCTTTAATACAGTTCCTCATATTGTGGTGACCCCCCAACCATAAAATTATTTTTATTGATACTTCATAACTAATTTTGCTACTGTTACGAATCATGATGTGAATAATTTGGGAAACAAAGGTTTGCCATAAAGGTTGCGACCCATAGCTTGAGAACGGCTTTCCTAAGGCCTGCCATGCAACACCTTCTAATATAAAGCATGTGATGTTGACAAAGTCACATGATGTCTTTGTGCCTCACATTACTCATTTTAAAAATTGGGTAAAAATACTAACATGAAGATTGCTGTAAGTATGGAAGTACTAACTAGTATTCATGCATAGAGCTAATAGTAGAGTTAAACATTATAACAATTTTATTATTGGTATAATTATCCGATTAAAGAAGGACAAATTCAAGCCATAGTGTCAAGTGATTCTACCCAAAATTTCTAATTATGGAAATGATACTTTCAAATTTCACTATAACATAGCATGGTCATTATTAATATTTTTTGGTTCTGGGGATTGGGTCTAGGGTCTTAAGCATGCTTTTAGATAAGTACTCCACTGTTAAGTTATCCTCCCAGATCACCTCTGTTACTTATAATAAGACCAAAGAAACTATCTTGCAGTTAATATATAGGCTTCAGACTCTGATGGAAGGAATAGCAACCATGAGCAATTAGATTGACTTCATCTTTCTCCGCTTTTCTCTAATGTCTGTTAAGTGTCAAGAATGTAAGAATTACGATATACAAATTTGCATGCTTCGTGATGTTTTCAAATTTAGAGTAAAGTAGTCTCCTGTTTTTCCCTCCGGCATCACTTTCTATTTGTCCTGTCTCCGTGTTTTCCCCATCTTTCTAAGACCTACGATATTTTTTTATCCTTCTGAGAGTTGGGAATTTAAAATATAGAAAATAATCATTCAAACATACTTGGTGTTCAATAAACATTTTTCAGACTAAACTCCTAATATGAGCAGACAATCCAATGGTGACAGTCACAACCTTTGACTTGATCTTCATGACACTGAGTCTTGTAGGGGGTCATTATTTCTA
The DNA here is from genome assembly GCF_017639785.1 of Mesocricetus auratus. Taxonomy (NCBI): domain Eukaryota; kingdom Metazoa; phylum Chordata; class Mammalia; order Rodentia; family Cricetidae; genus Mesocricetus; species Mesocricetus auratus. The sequence goes on from NW_024429193.1 coordinate 15,396,784, forward strand.
CTGTACTGAAAACAAACCTGAGAGTTGAAGGGTGTTGCCTAAGGTCATGCTTTTAGGGGTGTCTCAGAAGAGATTTGTCTGAACTTCCTATTCTTGCCCTGGTTAACAGCATGATGCCTGACCTTTGATTATTCATGATGAAGAATTTTAATTCTCATGGATGGTGTTGACCCTTTTCATGTTTCTTGTGTTCTATTAGCCCTGTCCCAGGATACTCAGGTTCTTTCAGTACTAGATTTTAAGGCTGGTTCAGAAATCGGGTTCCACAGGCAGGAATTCACATGCAGACACATCCTGGTAGAGCAGACTAATGTAATCAACTCTTTCCATGTGTTGCGCCTTCCTCAAAGAACCAACAGAATGAATGTTGGTGGAAATTCAGAGGCTAACATGGGTTCAGAATCTTACCATCTCATGCGCTTGGAGCCACTAGCATAGACCCACATATTATTACTATTCTACAATAAATATTAGTTGACCTCCAAAGCCACAGAGAAACCCTGTCTCGAAAAACCAAAAAATAAATAAATATTAGTTGATTTAAAAAGATCACTGGGCATTTTTAAAAGTGTGTTTAATGAAAAGACCATTTAGAAGCAACCTTTTAGCTGCCAAATGCCTTCCAAAAATGCAGATGCGCCCTGATTAGAAAAAAACAAACAGCCAAGGCTTTGGGATCCCCCAGATCACAGAACTACTTACCACTTTTCTGGTGCCACAGTTCTAGGTGTTGATTCATCCCTGGACATTTTGGAGCCCGGGGCCTCAGCCTTGAATCCCAAGCCACAGAAGCTAGGTCTGAAGTCATTCTGGCAGCAGAAGCAGGTCCTAAAAGCATCTGATTATTTTTAAATGTGCTTTCATTGTGCTGCTTACAGCTGTGAGTTAATTTTGTTTTAAAAAATTACTTCTTTAAAAACCAGGTTTTCATCCCTCTGCAGAGCAGCTGTAGGACAAGTAGACTCACTTCCAAAGCCCTGTTTCACTAAGAATCACTCTGAGAAGATGCCTTCCCACCAGCAGGGAGTCAGTGTGTGAAATCCTTCTTGGGCAATATGTGCAGATGGATGGACAGATGAGATGGATCAATTGTAGATCTGAAAAACATGACAGCTGATTGGCTGCATCCTAAAGAGATTGTTAGCCAACTCCCAGACCTTTTTATTCAAGAGAAAACTCAATGACAGATGTGAGTGGCCTAAGACTTCCAATCTAGCTACCTAGACCCCTGCAGCAACTGAAATCTGCTTTCAAAGAGCAATGTGGTATGCCACAGTGGTGTCTGGCCCAGCCTGCCTTCAGCAACCTTTTCTGCAGGGAGTCTTAGCCCCTGCTCTGTGTGTAGCATGTTAAAGGGATCTGTTATTTGGTCAGAGGCCTCTTTCTTTCCCTCCACTCCATTTATGAATCACTCACTGTCTCCGTAGAATTTGAAGTTCCTTCTCTCTTGCCATTAACCGTTTGTTTGAGAACACCCTCCCACAGAAAGCATGCCTGATTGGACAGGCTCATTCCCATCTCTCTCCATCACATCTTCTAAACAACTTAGTTACCATGTTTACATTTATTTATGACTTTGAGGATCTGTGTTTCCCACACACTTCTCCTCCTAGCCCACACTGCCCAACTCTCAAGGGTGTTCTCGTTGCCGGCTTCTTTCATCAGTGTGAGAGAGTCAGTGTCTTTGTGAGTCCTCCCATGAGTCCGTGCTGTGAGAATGAGTCATAATGACAAACAGTAATCAATCCCATCTCTGTCACTGCCCTGTTAGCTACAGGGTGGCTCTGCCAGTCACTTGCCAATCAATTTCACAGAATGTAGGTTGTGCCTCACCCAATTCAAGCCTCCTAATTAATGGAGTGACAAAATTTTGACATTTTGTTGGCTTCCCTGGCTCTTGTGGGAATTTCAGGAAGAGGGCTGAGGGAAGTAGGGGCTAAGAAGGATGGAATGGAGTGAAGACACTCTGGCTGAAAGGATCTTCAGCAGTTTTTGGTTAATAGCAATTTTTGAAATAAAAAATTTTTTAATTATAAAAGTAATGTGTCCTTGGAATACAACATCTTTTTAAAATACTGCAATTCACGAAACATAAAATTCAAACCAGTTAATTTGCTTTGTTTTTTTCACATGAAACACCCTCAATGTTGTCTACTCTAAATGGCTTGCATTATGTAAAAATCACCCCAAAATTAAGGCAGACCTCAGATGGGTCCATTTATCGCCCATCTGCACAAATAAGCTACAAATGTCACCAGACACAAGGTCTCACTCCACCTCTCTGTTCTGCCTTCTGTGTGCTTATTATGAGGCTGGTTTTTGTTGTGGTCACAAAATCTCTTCCAAACTTATCCAACTCCATGGCTTTGGTTGTGGGACCTGGACTCCATGAGACCCCAGTGCTGGGCAAGTACGGATTTCTCCTGTCCAAGCACTGACTAAAAGCCTCCACTTAAGCTGCGCCAAATGCAGTTATTTGACAGCCTCTGGGTCAGACTTTAAAGTCAAGATGATGGGACACCTGGGGGAATCTTGGCCAAAGTGTACAAATTTCAAGTCGTCCTGTGGGATGACTAAATTTGGGAGACCTAAAGTAGAACACAGGGACTGGGACTATCAAAGGGTTTTCCTTTTTCCCAACAATAAAAACTTGTGAAACTCAAGTCAGTTTCAGAAAACTGCTTGGAGAACAACCATGCTGCTTCTGGTGTAGGGTGGTGGGGGGAGGGACAAGATGGCAGTTACTGTATTGATTATGTTTTTCCTATCCCAGCAATTTTGCTTTAAGGGAAGAATTATTTGAGGCAAATTTTACTGTACAATCATAAACACATACCTAAATTTTGTATCTGTGTTTTGTGACCTCTATCTCTACATGAGTAGCTACCAAAAATTCCAAAAAAGTCATGTGAAAGCAGGCATGGAATTTAAATGATAGCTGTGTGTGGGCACTCCATAGCTCATTTTACCTTTCCCATTTACAACTTAAGATGCCATAAGCACTCACGAGTGTATGCCAATGCTCATATGCAGGTTTGTTTCCAGAGAATAGAATCCAATGCTCATATGCAGGTTGGTTTCCAGAGAATAGAATTCACAGGTGGAATTCATGAGTCAAGGCATAAAAACAAAATTTTTGTGTACTTATTAAAACTTGCCTGTTACAAATGCTGTGCCAAATTTACACCCTGGCAATAGAACAAGTGGGCATATTTAAGTATTTACACCTGATATATTTTTAAAATCCCCAAGGTATTAAAAATTGTCAAGATGGGAAGTTAAATCTACGGGAGAAACTAAGAGAAAGTGATAACTTATTAAGAACTCAGCATTTAGAATTTGTTACTTAGTGTTTTTCAATCCTTCCTGTCTGAACCTCTCCTATGAAGAAATAGAAAATAAGATCTTATTTGGATAACAACTAATACTTCCTGAAGATGGCGCTGTCCAGCCATTCCTGTAAACTGCGCCATTTCTCCTGCTCATTTCCTTGGGACTCAGGAAGTCAACAGGACTTACAGGAAACTCCTGAAACTTCCAAGATTCGCCAAGTCCCTTCTGAAAATTACATAAGTGGTAACTCTCCAAGAAATCCAGCTGCCTGTAGGTGATAGAGGGGGCTGCAGGAACACAGCTTTCCTGGGCTGGGATAGACTTGTAATATAACTGTCTTCTGTCACTCATGCTTTTATAACTAACCTCTCAAAATGACTTTCAACCATGATGTTGTGTGACCCCAATAAACGTACTGGTTCACTAAACAAGACATGTTATTAGTCCTCTATTGGGGACAAATAGAAATCTGCTCATATCTCCCCAGGAAAAGTCACATAGCAGATGGACACCGTGCTCTCAGCTAATACTGGCTCTCTGGTATGTAAATGGCATAGTTTAAGCATGTCTGGTCAAGTACAGAGGTAAATGCACTCACTGGCTCATATACACAAAAGAGTACCCGGAGATGGCCAGACTCAAACACTGTGGGACCCAGGACTGTCTCTCCTTTCTTTACTCTGGCTTGTCGATGTCCTCGCCTACTGAATATCAGGATTCTATTAGCTAGTAGGACCTCAGTTAGTCAGCTTCTGATTATACACTTTCTCACCCTCCCCACCAGAGAAGCTACCTCAAGTTCAAAACCTCTGGTTAGCCAGGATTAGTCAGCTGGCAGATCCTTTACTCTATGAAGTGTGGTGGGGACACCCAGCTACTGCATAATTGATTGATAGCCTCTACTGCATAAGTAGAGCTTAAGTTTCTCTCTCTCTCTCTCTCTCTCTCTCTCTCTCTCTTTCTCTCTCTCAGTATAAATCCTTCACTTTCACTTACTATACATTAAACTCACTATCGTTAGGAAGGGTACAATGTCATTCTACGTGCTCCTTCTTACTTCTCAGTTGTCCTTATAACCTCACACTGTGGCCAAACACTGGTCATCCCTGAGAGAAGCACTGTTTCAAGTAGGCCACTGTCATGTTTCTTTCTGAGCTGCAACTAGCTGCAGGGACTGTTGGGACTATCAGAGAAAGGGCAGGAGAGGCAGATGCTGAAAGAAAGAAAGAAAGAAAGAAAGAAAGAAAGAAAGAAAGAAAGAAAGAAAGAAAGAAAGAAAGAAAGAAAGGAAGGAAGGAAGAAGCAGTTGTCTTTAGCCCTTTCCTGATCAACAAAATTTCACCTTCATCCTAGGAAGATAGTTTGAATTTCCACGTGTTCCTTCTGTAATTTAGAAGAGTAGACGAACACAACACAAAGTATTCAAAAAGGTCCCAGATTTAGAGAGATGCCAGTTCTAGTCTCATCTTGTGATCTAGATAGATAGACAGATAGATAATGACTGAGAAATTATGACAGTTTGATAGGATTAGAATTCCATCTAATTCCATAGGGTCTCCAGATTCAATCTCCCATATCCTCAACTAGTCACCATCCCAGTTACAGAGAGGTATATCAGACCTTCAGGGAAGGTATTTGCTTTAAAGGAAAATACATTCCCAAACCTAAGACGAATATCCATGTAGTCTCAGAGGAAGCTCATCTCGCCATCTCCTTGAAAGAGATGGATATGCATCTAATGTCAGGATACACAAAGAGCAGCTGAGGACAGTGGCTGAACTGGGGGCACTGGGGAGACAATCAGCATTGTATATTACAGTTGTTATATGCCCAAGATGTTAGGAATAAAGCAATGCATGGCCAGTAGCCACGGACCTCACATGGATAGTAGTCTGGTGGGGAATATGAACAGTAAGAAAACAGGCATGGAGGCTATTTCAAAAGCTGAAGGTCAGACAGGTTGGGAATGCAGGGTCCATTCCTGGGAGTCAGAAGGGCCTCTCATAGAGGAGACATGAAGGATGAATAGAAATTTTTCAGAGCGTTGAGAGTGGTGTGCTGCTCTAATCCAAGGAAGGAGCATGTACAAAGGCTTGGTGGGGGGACAAAGTGGTGACTGGCAACCTCGAAGCCAGTTCCCCAGTGTGAACATGAGGCACAAGGGAAAGGGTGGAAAGAGGGTCTGGAGAAGCACGTGGAGGCCAGAATAAGCAGAGCTCCATAAGCTACACTCAGGAATTTGATCTTTATCCCAAGAACAATATGGAGCATTTAAAGCAGGGAGCGGTAGAATAATAGCTGCATTTTTAAAAGATTACACTGACAGCGGCAGCCAGAGAAGCCAAATGTACCGAGCAGTCTCTTAGGAGACCCTTGTACTCGCCACATAGCTTGAATGTGGGTGTAGAAGGAGGGAGGACTCCGAATTTGCTTCCATCTGTCTCTAAACCGTAGATACCAGGATATGCAAAAATCAAACCTAAAGTCTGCTCATGAGTGGAGTCTCTGAGAATTAAAGAGAGAAAGAAATCCAAATCACCTCCTGTTTGCTAGGAGGAAATTACAGAAGTGAGTCTACAAAAGAAAAATAAAATTAGTTGTAGTAATTCTAATTCACAGACACTATTTCCTGGCCAGATGCTGTGGTGGAAAATCGCAGAAACACCCACTAAAATCATAAATGAAAATCACATATTCGTAACATTTAATGAGAATACAGGCTGAATTTACAGCCGCTGAACGTGCAATATGGATGAAGATGTTGATTTACCCATGCAAGACGGAAATATATATGATAGAGGAAAACAATAGGCAGAAATGTGATAAACATTTGCATGAAAATGAATCACGAGAAAAATTTGAGACTTCTTTAATACTTTATGCACCAAATTATCTTCAGGGCAGTCAAAAAGAAATTGTAATAAATAATATAGGGTGTTTTCTTGCTGTTATTTATTTATTTCTGTTGACAAAACCTCTGTTGACTTCAGTGGAAGTTCAGCCTCCAGAATGTGGCCCAGGAAATTTATAGTCCGTAACTCAGAGAGCTAAGACCTTGAACATCAAGAAAATCTCCTACCCTTGTTTATATACACTGTTCTTTATCACAAAGGAGGAGCTGGTACCCATTCCAAGTAACCAAGCATTATGCAAGGAATATTCTGACTCACCCAGCATCCTTAATCAGTAAATGCTGTGCCAATGGAAAGAAAGTGGAGAGAAGTCACAGCATCCATTAATAAAAAATGACTGGGGCTTTCTATCAACAGAAGCATCATTAGGAAATCTATGGTAGGAAAATAGTGGGCTGTAGATTTGTGGTGGTGAGAATGGCAACAGAATACTAACATTTATACGCTCTTAGCCACTGCCCTAGCACGATGCTAGATCTCAGGTACATAATATACTCATGTATATAATATAGAATCACATATTTCCAGTGCCTGGCTTAATTCCTCACTATAGTCACAAAAATAAAGGACTACTATGCATAACCCTTCAGTTCACTTTGCAGTCTTCCAACATAAATATTCCCAACAGGCAATTGATTGTTCTTTTCTGATCCTGTCCCCCATGAAGGTGCTGGTCAATTTGTGTCAAAAGATCAGTCAAATACAACAGGAAAGAACCCATCATATTTAATCTAATCATTTCTGAACGATCTCCTCTTGGCTGTACTTCCATTCCCAACCCTGAAGCCTTGAGTAAATGATGGACTCATGATTCATCTTTCAGTAAATGGTACAATCCCTATTTCATCTGAGGAGCTTGACCACACAGCACACTTGAAATTTCAAAGTAACAGCATTAACTTTAGAAAGAACAAGGCAGTCATGTTCTCATAGCGGAAAGCCTCCTTGAATACATCACCTTGTATGCTAAAGGAACATGTCATACCCTGAGGATGAGGAAGAATAAGTTCACATGAAATCTTAACACATGGTTGAACAAAACCCACAAAAGGTGCTAATGCTTTTCACCCATTAATAATGCATGCCACCTGTGGATTAATTAATCATATTCCATTTTAATAGCATTTCTACTCATTATTAACTTAAGCATAGCCCATAAGTAAGCTAATGTAAGGTTATGCAATTTACAGAGGACAGCATCAAATCCCTTGTCCAGGATGCCCTGAAAGCCCTCGAGCTGGAGATTAAACATAAAAATATCAATGGCCAAGATAAACTGAAAACACTTCTGTATCTGTTTCCCATGACTTGTCTGTAAAATATCCTAATTCTCATACCAATTCAATAAGTTATGTTGCCTGTGATGGAACTACCCTCTTCACCTATATTCTCCCTGTAAGTGGAAACTGGACACATAGTGCTTCAAATCACTACCCAGCTTAGGCACTAAGGACTATACTGGTATTGATATGAAGAGGGAGCATACCACATACGCCCCCCCGGTCCTATTTAATACAGTCTACTATTGGAATTCCAGGATTTATGTCACTATTATAGAAAAGCTCATTTTGACTATAACACCAACATGACCTAATAAATGACTTCAAGATGCTGGAAAGAAATTTGGCCAAGACAAATAGGTGTTCAAAAAGGCTTCCCTGGCACACTCATTTTGCTATATGGAAAGTGAACCAACTGAGGTTAATGTACACCCAGTGAAATTTGGAAGCATGGTCTAATGCTTTTGGATCAGTATCTGACGTGAGCAGTTTTTGATTTACCTGCTTCTGCCTCTACTGTGTAGTCTCAACACAATGATCAAAATAACCTTTCTAAAACAACCATTGCATCATACTATTCCTCTTCTCATAGTCCTCCCATGCCTCCTGTTCCATGGAACATACAAACCAGACAGAGTTCTGGCTAGTAAGCAGAGTCCACTCCATTGAATGTCTCTCATTAATTTTTGCCCTCCCTTTCTCCAGCCCCGGTGGACACTGTGTCTCTAACAGACCCTCCACAGATATACCAGAGGACATTTGTACAATGCCTTCTGACAAGACAGCCCTTCTTCATGACATCTACAAGGGCAGCTTGCCCTTTGCCTCATAAACTTTGCTTAAGAGTCACCATCAAATCCTTTCCAACCAATTCCAAGCTTGATTCCACCGGGCGCATTCCACACCTCAATACTCTGCCACATTCTAGTTTCTTTCTGTAGTATTGCTCATCTCTCTCTAAAATTCTACCCAGGCTATACATGTATCATGTTCACCATCTATCTTCCTCAATAGAATTTAGACTCTATGCAGCCTATTGTCTTCAACTCCTGTATGCCCAGAACATAGGATGCATGGCACCCACTTAATACTTAATAACAGCACATGAATGAACAAATGAATGAATGAGGAACAAATGACTGAATCCCAAGTTCTTCACCACATAACTCACTGAAAATTCAGAGGTATGTAACAAGTTTATGATTACCTTCCACATTTTCTCATCTGTGAAATGAAGTCATATTAACAGAGTTGGTGTAAAGATTAAAACAAAAAGAAACTGAAGACATTACCTTGTATGCAAGTTTATTATTATGAATCCTAAGAATAAGAAAAACAAGAATAAGCTGGGTTTGGTAGTACAAATCTATAATCTACGCTCTGCTCCAAAGGCTGAAGTAGGGAGATCACAAACTCACAGCCAGTTTAGGCAGCTAAGTAAGATCTTCTCTCAGAATAAAAACTGTGTGTGTATGTATGTATATGTATCAGACTGATTACCTGACATGAATCAAGACCTAGATTACACCCCTGGTGTTTCAAAAAAGAAGAAAGGGTAAGAGAGACAGAGACAGGGAGGGAAGGAGGAAGGAAGGAGGTATGGAGGAAAAGAATGGAAGGAGAACAATAATAAAATTTAACATCTGTATAGAATTCTCCTCCTTACAGAGGATATGGTTCTTCTCATTAGACCTACACAAGGGTCCTCCTAAACTTTGCTCCTGAGTAGAGATAACTAGATCCTCCTATCTGTCTGTGTCAATTTCAGAAGTATCCACTAAACAGCAACAGGGCTGTGAAGAAGGGAGGTGGATTCAAAGAGCAGGCCATTGATCTGTTCTCACTATTAGGGAAAGGAAATATTCAAGTCTCTAACAAATTCAAAGGCCTGTGGCATCTTGTGCTTGGTTATTTCTTTCCAGAGTCCAGACATCACCCTATAGTGTGGCTCAAACAAAGGCAGTATCAGGCTTCAGTATCCATTACTCCTCTGAGAGACCCAAGAAGTCACACTCAAGTACAGCATGACGATTCTTTGACTCCAACACCAATACACAGTCTATAATTATTCATTTATGACCTGATAATTTCCCATAACGCTTCTGTGAATCTCAAGACAGAGATTGAGGTTTTATTTTTTTCAAGTGCATGTGTATGTTCATGTGTGTGCAAGTATATGTTTGTATGAATGTGTCAGTGTGGAAGCCAGTGGACCACCTTGAGCATCCTTTCTCTGCAAGCATCCACATGATATTTTGAAACAGGGTTTATTATTAGTCTTAGACTTGTTGGTTAGCCAAGGCTGACTGGCCAGCAACACCAGGGATCCACATGTCTCAGCCTCCACAGCCCACCGGCATACCCCGCTCTGCCCAGAATTTTTATATGGGTCCTAGGGATTGCACTCAGGCCGGTAAGCACTGTGTTGGGTGAGCCATTTCCTCACCCAAGCTTGCATCTCATTTACAAGTGCTTTCCAAGGCTTAATTTCATCTTGTTTACATTGTTGATGTTTAGTAAATCCTTGATGAGTAACTGAGAGTGAACAACATGGGTGTGTTTCCTGCTGCTGCCTACGGTAGCTTGCAATACAACTGATCTCCTTTCCTTTCTACTAAAGTAATTAGAGCAAAAGCAGATGTCTATAGCAGCATGCACCACCCTTCTCATCCTCCATGATTGTGCTAATTGGGAAACTAGGTCTCCAGAATGTTGTGAGCAAAAGAATTGCACATTTAGGAAATGCTGAATTAAACAAACCTAAGCAGACTCTTCCCCTACAGGACTTCTTAGAGCCTTCAACACACTAATAGACATTACAAATCTTTGAAGTCTAGATGGCATCAGTAGCATTTTATAAATGATTTGGGTCATGTGCTTCTCCTCACACAGTGTACCTACCAGGAAAAGCATTTTGGGGGGAGCTTCTTAGGTCAAGTTTTCTAGGGAACATACTTATGTGTAACAAACACAGTGAAGGTCTTCAAAAACAGAATCTAGGGCTGTAAAGATCAGTAGGTAAATGTGCCTGATGACTTAGTTCAAACCCTGGGACACACACAGTGGAAGGAAAAAACTGACACCTTTAAACACACACACACACACATATTCACACTAGATATACAAATATTAAAGCTAAATTATATGACTCACGGGGCAATTTTTGCAGACTTCCTATTCCACCCATTGATGTTTTGCCTGGGCCTATATAGATCATTTACTTACAAAGAATTATTTTGGTAACTATGAAGAGAAGACTAAAATCTATGTCTGTGATTTATTTAATTTTTTGGTTTTATTATTGACATAGATCCTTATCTAATCTTGGTGCTCCAACCAAATGTGCATGGCTTTTTTCAGACAAAGTCATTAAACTGAAGATAGGAAGAGGAGCGAGGGATCTACAACTTCCTTTTACCTCTACAAGTAGAAATTTACTGTCAAAAGGGAAACATTACCCAGCGTCCTTTATCATCTGATAGCTTTCACTTAATTTCACTTACCAGGTAAGATTTTTTTAGAAAGTCTAACAAAATACTGAGGCCATAGGCCATAGAGCTTATGTGCTTTGATGAGGGCACAAAGAGAAAGGCAGTTAAGGTGAGGGAGGCTAGGAAGGGCCGTTACAATTGGGTTCCCAGGATGTGAAACGGTCATCTAAGCAAGAAGAATCTCGTTAAATGGAGATGAAAGAATTTAATTCCACTCTGCCTACCTAATGACTTAGTTTCATGGTAGCCAATTATAAGTATTAAAGTTTCCATATCAAACAGATGTGCTGAGTAAATACCCAAACATGACAGGGAAGGAAAGAATCTCTGGGTTGGATACAGGCTTTAGCAAATAGGAGGCGAGAAACTACAGAGTATAAGATCCTTCCTTGTATGCCATCCTAGCTGACGGAAGCAGAGGCAGACACCCACAGCTAAACACTGACCTGAATTCCTGGAACCCAGTTGCAGAGAGGAAGGAGTGATAAGCAAAGGGGTTAAGACTTGGCGGGTGAAACCCACAGAAACAACTGACCTGAACAAGGGGCAGTTCATAGACCCCAGACTAATAGCTGAGAGGCCAGCATGGGACTGATGCAGACTTCCTGAAGGTGGGTGTCAGTGAGGAAGCCTCAGCATTCTTTGGGGCCTCAGGCAATAGATCATTATTTAGCCCTGTCATCCAGATGGACTTTGGGAGCCCATTCCACATGGAGGGATGCTGTCTCTGCCTGGACACATGCGGGAGGGCCTAGGCCCTGACCGGGATCATATGACAGACTTTTGAGATCCCCCATGAAGGCCCTCACCCTCCTTGGAGAGTGGAGTAGGTGTTGGAGAGGGGTTGGGGGAGGGCTGAGGGGGTCAGCAGAGGAGGGGAGGGAGGGGGAGCTGGGATTGACATGTAAAGCAAACTTGCTTCTAATGTAAATTAAATAAATAAATAAAAATTTCTACAGCAGGCAAAGGCACAATCAAAACACAGCACACTAGGCCTTTCACCCGATTCATCCTACCCTCACCTCTACTCCAACCCTTACCGTCATCTTGAACTTAGCCCCCAATGAAGAGGGGATGAACATTTGCCTGATCACCTCTGTGAGTCTGACAGATTTCCCCAAGCATAGTCACACAAAGCTTGTCATCATTGCTGCACCAGAATGTAAATTCTATTTTTTTCAAGCTACAGAAATATTCAGACATTTGCCAAATATTCAGACTCCTAACTGTAGATAATTTACAAATCTTTAGTGGGATTGATTGATTCTGAGATTTAGTCAGCTTAAGGAGACTCATTTACTGAATCTTAAATCTGGAGTCCCGTGCTAGATCCTGATTCTGTTTCTGTTCCCTGCTCTGTTGAGTCCTGATAGTCACAGGACCCTTTATACACCATTATTAGAGGCAAAGATGCTGCCAAGGGCATCTCGTTTTGGAATATTTTAATAGGAAGATTTTAATTGAATCTCAAATGAGTCTTCAAGCTTCTGAGGAGGGCTAGATGCCTCCAGATGAGCAGAGATGACCGTGGGCCCCCAGGGTGAGTCTTCACCCCCTTAAGCTCACCCACAGATCTCTCTTCAAGCTGTTATTCCTTTGTCTTTTTAAGGAGATCTGCCTTCCTCTGGATCCTCTCCAGCACGAAGCCCACTCATTTCCTTGACTCGCAATGTCCTCTTGAAAACTAAGTAATAGAAGCAGATGCTCTAGCTCACACACATATTTTCTCACTCAAACATTTATCACATCTTCCCACCCAAAGCTGAGGCAGGATCTGCTGGGAAATTCATAATCTCTACCCCACAAACAAAAGCTACTTAGGCTGTTCTGGTGGTTTCCATAAGCATAACTTTCAATGAAATATAATGTTTTTAATTCTGAAGCCTGTGTTCATCCTCTCTGATTTGGCACCTATGAATCACCTGCTGTAAACCAAATGTTGTTTTCTCTTTGAGGATGGAGGACATTCTTTTGCCTGGAGAGAAATGAAACCTATTAAGACCCTAGAATGGCCTCCATAATAGTCTGTGTATTCTTGTTCTGTCTTCTATATTCAGGGTGTAGGGAGAGAAAGAGAAACAAAGAACAAGCCATTTATGGTTGATTCCCTAAACTAAAAGACTTTATACTTGAGCATGACCCTACTTATAATTGCATCATCTACTATGTATCAAAATCATTCAATGCTAACGACCCCAAAAAACACACCATTACAATAACCTTGGATGTCTTATGGAGGGACTGATTCCCACTCAATGAATACAATTAATTAATTAAAAAGACTCACATCCAGTATTTCATGTGACTGCTGTTTATCTCCCATGGCATGTACAAACTTTTTTTAAAGAAATTGCGGGAAATGTCAAGACCCTTACTTGTTACAATTTAATTTTGTGCTGCTCAGGCAATTACAGTTCAATGAATGATGATTCTAACACATCCAAGTTTTCATTACTCTTTGCTTAATTTGTCAGTTAATGCCTTTGAGTTCTGCAGTTTCCCCAGCAGTCTTAACTTGCCATTAAAAACCTGTCAAGGAAACACAACCTTCTGATTGCAGCCGGATTTAAAGACTGCATATATCCTTTCATTGTTAAGACAGTTAGATCTCACTCCTGGACCAAAATATTCCTACTTCAAGAATTCACAGTTAGGAAAGATAGCAATAATTCCAGATTAGTGGGTTTTTTAAATGTAACTGCACTGCAATAAATACCAGAAATAAGAGTCCGTGCTTAAGATACTATATATCACACAAATGTTACTTTCTATCGTGTTTCTTAGTGGTTTATGGTTACCTGATAGATGCTGGACTTTTACATTCCTTTCCATGTCCCAGGCATCTATTACATTTACACGTTTATACATCTCTAATATTTTTGCAATACATTTTCCTGAATCAGCTGATGACATTTAATAGAATATTTAAGGCACAGTATAAAACTTCAAATGTTTTTGCTTATTCTAGTAGGGGTTGCACATAGATTGGATTTCAAATTAAAACCTACGGTGGTATACCAGACATTTTTGCTTCTTCTGTGCATATTGAAATATGACTGGATGCTTCTTATGCAATACTGCAGCATCAGTACAAACAACAAGCTTTTGTACTTGAGAGCAAGCAAGATGATTAAGGAGCTATTAATGAAGGGAAACAAAACCAGAGTGCTGGAATGTAATAGTCCATGAAATCCTTATTGGTAGAAAGGGAATCTGCAGTAAATAAATATTAACCTAAATGCTATGGAAAACTTAAAGCAAACTAGGGGGAAATGTGTTCTTTAAACTAAAATATAGGTTAAAAATTGCTGACAATGTAAGGAAAGTCGATTTGCATACAGCAGGGCTCCATCTGCTGTGGAAAGTATAAGCTGCATGAATGATTTAATATTTAATAGAAGTAGTGGCCGTTGTTAATTATAATTTGCACATTTACAAATCAGCACTGATAGCAATACAAATTATGAAATATAAGGGTGTTCTGCAGGATACTAGGGAAAATAAGATGACAGACAAAGTTAATGGAGTATCCCTAACCACAGCTCTGTCAGAACACATCAGAGAACTAATCCAGTTACAAAGAGCCTGCAATGGAAAATCTATTTAAAATATTAAAATGCTGTTTGGTAAAAGCTTTTTCATAGTGCATTTTACTTAAACAGTTGCTTATTGCTCATGGGTCATTAGCCATATACCCAAATGCATTCTGCAAACTGCCATTTAAAAGAATAGTAGAAATTAAAGAAGAAATATATTTCCACGGCTCCTTTTTCCTGATATATATAAAGAGTTTGGTGATGTCTAGTCGAGCTATACAAAATCTGGCATATAATCTCACAATAAGTGAATAGCTATGTAATTAAGCATTGGAATTTGCCTGTACTGAACTGTACCATTCCCTAAAACTTTTCCCTCTAGACCTGATCTTATTCCCATTTATATTAGATGCTAATTGTGATAATACAAAGAGGCTCTTATTTAGAATGAAGACAGAAATTATCATCAATTTTTTTATTAATTTTCTATTTCACCCTATTTCTCTTATTCTTGTGTCATATGAATTAGCAGAGGAAGCTTTTTCCTGCACACCGTTTGAATGGTAACTCTTTCCCCCCTAAATAACGGACACTGCTAATTTTGGCCTCTGGATTCTCTAATTTATGGGTTCTTTATCCAACCTCCTTCAATTCACCATGATTAGGGAACCTTTGCTCCACAACCATTATTGCTAATGCATGCTAAGGATGTTTTCACATCTTTGAAAAAAATATGAAGAACAATGACAGTACCAAATGTTCAGCTGAAAATATATAAGCCTAAGTGAGTCAAATTGTTATAGATCACACTTAAATCTGAATTTGGTTATTATCAAATTATATCAGGATACATTAGCACTTATTCGTTTCAATTCAATATACACTATCAAAGTATTTGTTGGATTGTGGCTAAGGTGGAAACTGTCAGTCTTTGCTTCAAAAAATTCCAGGAGATGTTTATTTCAAGTATGTTAAAAAATGAATTTGGGTATTTTAGAGAGTGTGCCCACCAATTCCTACTGTCTTGCCTTTAGTGGTTCTGTCTTTATGCTACTCTGTTAGTTCCTCTGTTAATCGTAACTTTCAAAATTACTTCACATGTTTATCTATTTTATTTGTTCTTAGATT
Organism: Mesocricetus auratus; assembly: GCF_017639785.1. NCBI lineage: Eukaryota > Metazoa > Chordata > Mammalia > Rodentia > Cricetidae > Mesocricetus > Mesocricetus auratus. Next base: position 15,412,464 of record NW_024429193.1, read on the forward strand.
TGCTTGATGTATTTTTCTTCCCTTGATATATCTAGCACATATGTTCACAGTTATAACCCGGTAACGGGTCCATGAGATATGGCACCGTCAATCTGAGACAATACATGCTATTTATTAGTTAAAAACAAACAAAAATATATATTGAAAACATCTGCATGCTAGAATGGAACTTCATTAGAGAGTATCTGTCTTTGTCGGGATCCTAGGTAGGAACACACACACACACACACACACAGAGGCACACTCACACACAGAGACACACTCACACACACACACACACACAGAGGCACACTCACACAGAGACACACTCACACACACACACACACAGAGAAAGAGAGAGAGAGAGAGACTCACACAAATGCAACAATGTTTCTTGAGAATTATTCCAGAGACCTTCTATCATTCAAGTTATAGTTTCAAACATACATTTTCTTTGCATCTGGAGACATACGCTGCTTTAGGGTTGTTCCCACTTGCATTAAATTGTATCCATCAAATTCTCTCTGTAATACAGCACCAGTTAAGCATCCCCGATTCTCATCAAAGCTCAACATCGTGTAAGTTCATAACAAAATAATGTTACTGTGAATATGAAGAAGTATTCTGTCATGTATGTATGAGTGAAAACATGAGAAAATCAAATCAAAGGATTATCCTGTCTCCCAAGCCTTAGTGTTCTAAAAATATTAGTTGTAGAGTATGAAATAATTTAAAAAGAAAATGTATGCTGCATGTTCAAGGAAAAAGAGGTTGTCAACTATAGTCAGTCTTATATGGAACTTATACACAGCAATTATCCTGAAACAATACCACATTAAATGTTGAAAATCTGTTGGAGTTTAAATTTTAATGATAGGTTCTTTATTTCAAAACAACACTTAAAAGAAGTAATAATTGTCGTGGTTATATTTTGGGCTACATATGTGAGTTCATGAAATTACAAGAAAGCGCAGAATAACGAATTCAAACTTTAGAAGGTTATAAACCAGTGGAGCCATGTACTTGCATAAGCTTTCCCAAATGGGTGACGAGTGGCTGCTATTTCCAGAACCAAGAAGTGGGAGGCAAGGAGGCTGAGAAGAGCCTTTCCCATGCTGATGATACAAGATGGAGAGAGATCCCAGTCCAGAGCCCTCTGAAAGGGAGTACCCAGCAATTCTCTTAGGCTTTAGAAAAACAATAAACAAAGCATACACCTAGTTTTAAGTGAACTAAAACCCCGTTTGGGATCATAGCAAACTTTGATGGATGCCCCTTTAGCTACAAGTTAAGTAAAAATAAATTTTCTTTGGTGCAGTATGACATCACTGTATATGAAAATTACCTTTCAATATTTTCATATGCAGTGATTCAAATCAGCAAAAAAGAAAAATAATCAGAATATCAACAAGCAAGAAAATGTTGCCAGATCCTAAGAGACATAATAGATCATAGAAACATATCCACAGGGAGTTTAGATGTACATTTTCTTATCTCTGAGATAAATTTTGAGAACTGTTGTCTTAACTCTGTGAAATGGTCCTATCCATGAACATAGTACATTCGCAATTTAAAGACACTTTAGAAAAGAACGTTGGGCAAAGGAGTTAAGACTGTGATGCTTTAACCCACAGAAACAGCTGATCTGAACAAGCTCTTGGACCCCAGATTGATGGCTGTGTGGAAAGCATGGAACTGACCCAGACCCCCTGAATGTGTCAGTGAGGAAGTCTAGGTAATCTATAGGGCCTTGGATAATACTTATCCCTGGCATACAAATAGACTTTGAGTGCCCATGTCACAATGAGAGATGCTCTCTCAGCCTGGACTCTTGAAGGAGGGCCTAGACCATACCATGGATGACATGACAGACTCTGAAGATCCACCATGGAGCACCTCACCCTCCCTGGGGATCAGAGTGGAGACTGGGTGGAGGACTGGGGGGGGTCTGGTGGGGAGGGATGGGGAGAGAGGGAGGGAGCTGTGACTGACATGTGAAACAAACTTGTTTCTAACTTAAATAAAAAAAGAAGGAAAAAAAGACTACACAAACTGAAAATTCTGGAACTAATAAATATTATAGACAGACTTAAGAACTTGATACCTAGGCCAGGAAGGGTAGAGCTCTCTCCTTCTGGGATGCAGAAGCACACTGGTCTCTGAATTCAAGAGCAGTCTGATCTACATAGCATGATCTAGGTCATCCAGGATTATATAGTGAGACCATGTCTCTAATAAACAGTAACAATACTGACATTATATTATTATTATTGTTAATTATTTTCCATGGCCGAAATTAATTGCAAACAAGCATAACAAAAAATCCTTAATGATTTGGAGTGTAGACATGTTTAAGATATTTAAAAAGATGTATCAATATGTCAACAGAAACTATCAATAGATCAGCAAAAAATATCCAGAGTGAAGTACAGAGCACAAATTAAAGTAGGTTAAAAGCAGAAAAGAATGTAAAAAATACAGAAACTTCAATTCAAGGTGTTTTAATCTATCTGTCTTAAAATCCCAGAAGAGAGAAAGGATGAGCAGAGTTATAACTTGAGATATTGATGACAAAGAATATTTAAAACCTTGGGAGAGACACTTATCACAATTTTGAAAAAGTACAGTAAAATTTAAACAAGGGAAACGTTAAGCATACCAAATATAATTATATCATAGATTAAAAGAAAAAAGTTAGCCTTGACCTCAGTGAAACTGACTAGTGACTTTTTCATGAAAATGGGAAAGTAATAAGATGATATGATAATTTTTCAAAGTGGGGGAAACAAAAATTTTATGCCCAGATAAAAAGTATTCAAAAGTAAAAACAAAAACAAAATGCTTTTCAGACAAAACTTAATTTAGACTTGAACTACTATAATACTTAATTATTTTAGGCAAAAGTTTACAGTAAGTATAATTTAAATACCTAAATGAATTGGCAAATATACTATGTTCATGAACAGGATCATTTAATATAGTTAAGAAAATAGTTCTCAAATTTTATCTCAGAGATAATACAACTTACTGGTAGTTCAAGTCAAATGTTTGAGAAGTTTAATAAACTAATTGTAATTAACATATAAGCAAAGCACTGAAAACAACTAAGACACCCCTGAGAAAGGGATTCATCCAATCAAAGAAATGAAAGAGAAAGAGCCACCAGTATGCTAATGAATCATAGGATTCTAATGCTGAAAGAAAAGGTAAATCACAAAAGTCAAGTTAGAGAATTGTGCTACAGCCTTGTAATCTCAAAAACATTTTAAAATTATAAATGATTGTACTCTACTTTTGAGCAACGGAAACGTTAAGAGGTTAAGAAGCATGACAGACACACAGATGGATATACACTTTAAATACAATTTTTAATGATGGTTTTACTCTTTAGGGTTTTTGTTACATGTGGCCAATCACAACTCAAACATTAAGTAGAAAAAAATCAAGAAATAAATCAAAAGTTTCTAAATGATGTACTATTCTAAATAGTGCAATAAAATCCTATACCATCCCATTCTCTCTTTCCTAATAAAATGAATTATCAATTTGACCATGGAGGATCCATGGGGTATATGCTACCTAGCTACATGGAGACTATCTTGTTTATCAAAGTGAAATCTATGGAATCTCAGTACTTTGATTTTACTAAATATTTTATTTAACAGTGGCTACAAAGTGCAATAATAGTGACTTTGCCAATATAATTACAGTATATTCTTGTTGTCATTACAAGTGCTCTATTGTATTTGGTTATTGGCCACCCACTGTGCCTAATTTATAAATTATACTTTGTCATAGATGTGTATTTATAGGAAAAAGCTTGATATACTTAGAATATAGAGCTATCCATAATGTCAGGCATTCACTGTGGGTCTTGGAAAACTCCCACACAGATAAGGATTAGCTACTACATGCATTTCATGTATCTGATATCATGCCGGCTTACAAGGACACGAAATAAGCAAGGTAGTGACAGCAGATCAGAGTTATAGCCATAGTTTGCCCAAAGAGAATGGGCACAGCTGAGGAAAGACAAAGAGAACCATGGACTGCCCAGCTGCTTTACATCACAGGGTGGTTCACCGTATTTATTTTACTATTATGGCTCACAATATGAATGAATGTGTTGCATGTTTTCTTGTGCATCAAATGCTGCATATTAAAGACATCTAAGATCATCAGAAGGAAAAGAAAAACAAATGTAACTATAACCTACTCCTGTCTACAAAATGTCTGAAGTGGGCTGGCAAGATGACTCCATAGACAAGGTGCCCTACTGCCAAGCCTGAGGTCTGAGTTGTGTCTCTGGAACCCACATGGTAGGAGGAGAGAACCAACTGGGACAAGTTGTCCTCTGACCTCCACATGAGTGCTGTGGCATTCATATGTAAAACACACACACAGTACGTAAATATCTTGTTTAACGTCTAAGTAGTGCAGATGCAGCTTGGTGGTAGAGTGCTTGCAAAAGCAAGCATGAGGCTCCGGGTTTTATCTCCAGCACTGAAGAAAACTACCTCAAAGATAGATGATGTCCTTGGCCTGTGCTGCCTCTACGGCTGGGATAGCACCTGTGGCCTGTGTGAGGCATGGGCCGTGTTGATGTTCATGGCCTGTCCTGCCACCAGAGATCATGCTGAGGTCTGTGGCACATGCTGACGCCAGAGACTACATGGATTTTCATGGTCTATGCTGTTTCCAGAAACCACGTGGAAGTCCATGTTCCATGCTCCCTCTGACTGAAAGGCATGGAAGCTACCACTGCAGTGGTATCAATGTCAGCAGACTCACAATTGAGAAATGGGGACACAGAACGCTTCTGTGACAGCCACCACCCCTACACCACCCCAAAAACATAACAGCCTAGACAGAAGACCACTGAAGAGAACTCTAAAGTTTTGATAAGGGTGATGGGATGTTATTCTCCACAACTGATGACTCTGGTGAGGGGTAGGAGGTGGAAGGATTCGGTTTTCTTTAAGGGGCTGACTACAGGAAGTTTGACAATGCTCCAGTGCGGACATGGGTCACAGATAACCTTTCTTTGTCCTTCCTCCTCCTCCTTCTCCTCCTTCTCCTTTCTTTCTTTCCTTTGTTGGAGGGGGATATCTCAAGGGTGAGAAAGTGGGCCTGAGAGGACCGGGAAGTGTGATCAGGGATCATGATGTGAAATTCCCAAATAACCAGTAAAAATATTGCTTTGACAAAAAAAGTAGGACAAGTGGAAATTTTATATCTTCCTGCCATCTTGGTGGCTGAATTTCTCTAATTGCATGCTCTGCTTCATTGATTTGGTTTACTTAGTAGCCAGGTCTCTGGAAGCAAAAGCATTGCTGTAAGAGGAATATGGCCCTGGGTTGAGAGAGGAATAATAAGGGTATCTTATCATCTTTATCATCAATAGCCCAAAATATGACACTATTTTGAAATAGAATTTTATAAAATTAATTAAGTCAAAAAATACCATTATGGAGGACTCTAATTCAGCACACCTGGCATGGACATACAAGAGGAAACTAACACCTGGATTTATTACTACATATTACTTCATTTTGTACTTTATATGTGTATTAAAGGATCCCACAGTGGGACATACCACATATAATAATAATTATTATTGTTAGGATATCATATCAAAGACACACACCAGAGAAGACAATGTAAAAAGAGACACAAAGTATTCACCTAGAGACACCTAGAGTTTTCCCTCAAAAGCTAGGACAGACTCCTGGAACAGACACTTTCTCCCCAGGTTTCAGAGAGGATAAGCACGCATACATACCCTGATTTTGAATTTGAGCCTCCAAAACTTAAGTGACAACACTCCTCTCCAATTCTCAGCCACTCAGTTTACGGTACCTTGAGTGCAATCATTCTTGCTGTAATGCAGTCATTCTTAGTATTTTCAAACCATGAGCTAACCCCAATATTGTGCACTTCCAACCTCCCAATAAAACATCTGACAGAAGTACCAAATTCCTCTCAAACTACATAAAATAAATTCTAAATTCTTTGAAATGCAATGTAGACACTGCTACATAGATTATTATGATACAAAGTCAACAAACACATTATTTTAAAGTTGGGATTTCTAATGTTCCATCTAATGAAGTTCTGAAAAACTTTGTGTTTCAGTAAAGATGCCAGCCTACATGTTGCCAACCCAGTGTTTACTGTCACTGTAGGGATAGCATCCAATCCCTGGGATTCTATTGGTGATCTTCCAGCAGATACTGTTCTGGATGACTCAGTGCTAATGCAGTAATTTAGCATATTTCCTCATGCCAAATAATAGATTATAAAAATGGTGTCATTTTAACTTCAAATTGATTTAGCCAATGGCAAACAAGTTGGCTCTGAGTTTTTGTTCCTCTTCCATTTATAAAAACAACTGCAGCACATAGGGTAGGTAAGAGCACTTAAATTTATCGGTTAAATAGAATTTACTAATTCAAGCATCTTTGTAGACTGACCAAATGACTCACAATCTCTAACGTATTATTTCTAGAGTTACTACAGAATTATCAGCTGAACTTTATAGTAAGTCCACCAGAACAACAACAAAAGAATCCCCTTTAAATTCAGGGCAATGTTAATGAATGAATGAATCACAGGAGACACTTGCCGTCTTGTCTGAAAATAAAGGATCAAAGCAATTTGAAAGGAACACACAAAATGCAAAGTCTTTTGAAAAATGACTGACTTGGTGTCTATGTGTGTGTGGCCTTAATCTTCTCATCTGCTAAGTAAAGCCTGAAGTTCACTGGCTTCCCATGGTAGCTGTGAAGGCAAGTTAATAACTTAGAAAGTACTTAGAAATATAGAGTCCTCCATGTATGCTGAGCATTGGTATTTGTGAGATAAAATGCCTTGTCCCATTTGCTTTCTATTTCTGTGATGAAAGACTGATTTAAACTAGTAGGGGAAGAAAGGATTTGCTACAGTTCAGGGTCTGTCTTCAAGGGAAGCCAAGGCAAGAACTCAAAGCTGGGTCTTGAAACAAAAACCTCAAGGAAATGCCACTTGTCAACTTGCTTTTAAGCTCATGTCCAGCAACTTTTCTTATACAGTACAGTTCTGGTTCACTTGTCTAGGGATGGTAGACCCACAGTGGGATGGAACCTTCCTACATCTCTCAGTTATAAGGGAAAAAAATAACCTCAGATATGTCTATCAGCGATATGATGGAGGAAATTCTTCAACTGAGGTTACTTCTTCCTAAGAGTGTCAAGTTGACAACCAAAGGTAACTATCCCTAACAACTAGGTGTTTTCTTAGTTCTTGCCATACTGAGCAATATGACAACTAAGTTCAGAAGGATGCATGATAAGCATTATTGTTCCTCCTTTCACTTTTAATTAAAAAGTGAAATAATTCTGTTTGTGGCTCAAATTGATTTAGAAAAATCTCAAATGTCTACAAAATCTTATTTGTGCTCTTTGAATAACATCTATTATTTATGATATATTAAGAGTATCATTATTCTTCCTCATTCTATTTCTTCATATTTATTATTGTAATCAGCGTTTTGTGAAATTCATTCACTAAGAGATGATGAGAAAAGTAAAGCTGAAAACTGAGGAGGCTTAGTCAATTCAATAAAGTTCTTATTAAACAAACATGAGAACTTGAGTATACACCCCAGAATAAAGGTAAAAGCTTTGTACAATTGGTCAAGGCTTGTAATCCTAACACTGGGGATGCAGAGACAGTAGGATCCATGGGACTTCCTGACCGCTAGTCTAGCCAATTCCATGAGTGCCAGATTCACTCAGAGACCCCATCTCAAAAAATAAGGTGAAGAGAGATTAAGGATGGCATCCAATATAGATCTCTGGCTTCTACACACGATTTCTGCAAGCACACATGCACATATCTACGATAAGAGTGATGATGAAGATGATGATGATAAAAATAATTCTGTGTATTTAGACTTAGCATTAGAAGAAGGTTTATAGCTCGACTAAATCTCACCAACTCTGAATCTGTGGAGGACTGGCTTTAGTGACATCTCTGGACCGTGATCATCTATTTAGACTTTAAACACTCTCATTGAAAGTGTACTTATTGTGGAGAGGATGAAAGCCATCCAGCTGTTTGGAGTTGGAGCCATCATTTGCTGCAATGAATTTCTTGCCAGTAATTATGCTTCTTCCCTGAAACAACAAATCTATTCACACCATCACTAGATCGCAAAATTGGAGGTGACTGTTCCTGTTTTCTCAGCATTCTTTATGTGATTTCTGCAACATCACTTCTTGTACTTTCATCAAGCTCTACTTTGCATGAGTATCTCCAGTCTAAGGAACATAGGACTGAAGGCTCCATTTGACTTTCATGTTGCTCTGCAAAGTCTGTTTTCAGGGAGATGGCTGTGCCCATGGTCTCTTTTTATGTATTAGGGAAACATGCTAATTGACCTTTTAACATTGGTGTCAGGAAGGGGAAAAAGTGGAAAGAAAAAGGAAGAAAAACAGGGTGAAAATTCCTACCTATTAACTAACCTAGGATGTAAGCTCTGAAAAGCAAACATTTATTGCACACTCACCATTTATCTCCCATAGCATATGCACCAATATTGAACCCACAGACAGAAACCTGTATTTCATATAAGGACTAGGAACAAATCTTTAGAGACTTGGAGAATGGAGTTGATATCATCTATGAGCTGATGTAAGAGGACTAAGGACACAGTGAGTAAAAGTTGAACGAGTTAGGGTAAGCATGTGGTTAGGAGTTAATCAAACACACAGGCTGTGAAATAGCTCTCTAGGTACCCGGTGAAGGTTCTGGCATAACTGAGAGGCTATTGAACCAATCTGTGAGATACTCAGTTGCTGACACAAAGAAAAAGGAAAAGGTTGCTCAGGCAGATTGATTAGCTAGCAGGCTCTCTACCTGGTGAATGAAAAGAACTATTAATGAGGCCAAAGTAGAAGGAAACTCTTGTTCTGGAGTTAAGGTGGGGGAGAAAGGTCAATGAAGGGAGTGGAGTAAACCTGGGGGACAATCAATTATAGGTCACAGTAGATCAATTACTGTTCTATCTGAGCACATCCAACCAGAAACCCAGTGTCAGCTCCTCAATCTCTTGTTGTTCCTAAGACAATGCTAACCCTGTAGTCAGTTCTCAGTTCTGTGTTCATGTTGTCCGGGTCTTAACATAGACCCTTTTCACCTCTTATCTGAAAATTGTTAATGATCTTTGAACTAATATCTATACCTTATAAACATATTCTCTTAACTGTTGTAAAAATTTCCTTTAAATCACAGACATGGCACATTTTTAGATAAACCTTTGAATTAATTGTGTTAGCTGTCAGACAAAGTTCTAGCCATGGAATTCAATGTCGTTCTTTATCAGATCTCAAGATATTTCTTCCAGAATCTCTTTTCCAACCGTCCACCACACAACTCACACTATACTGCAATCACACTATACTTCCTCAGGGGCAGTGCTGGCTAATTTGTATGTCAACATGACATAAGCTAGAGTCCTTTGAGAAGTGAGAGCCTCACTGGAGGAAGTGCTCCAAACACTCTGGCCTTCAGGCAAGCCTGTCGGGCATTTTGTTGATGAATGATTGATGATTAGTGATTGATGATTAGTGACTGATGAGGACAGACACAGCTCACTGTGGGTAGTATCAACCCTGGGAAGGTGGTCCTGAGTGGTGGCAGAAAGCATGCCGAGCTGCCGAGCAAGCCATGGGTAGGTCCTCCATGGGTTAAAGGATCCCTCTCCATGCCCTCTACTTCAGTTCCTGCCTCCAGATTCCTGCTTTGAGTTCCTACCCTGAAAATCCTTCAGCAAAGGAGTGCACGTTATACTCTGATTACAAACCTGCTGTTTTGTGTATCTTTTTTTTGTTGTTTTAATGATCCTCAAATGTTCTGTTTCTTTTTAATTGAATTATTTAATACTAATTCTTACTATTAAAATGCTCTAAAACTCTTTTCTGTATGTAAGACCTGAACGAACTACAAATATATTTTGTGAGTAGTTAGATATTTCACTTCCTTAACCGTGCCTTTGAGGGAGCTGATGCTTTTAGTTTTAATAAAAGACTTCTTCAAAGTTTTACGTTTATATTTGTGTTATGCAATAATCTTTTTGTACACTGTGAAGATGTGTCTTTGCCAAGATGCCTTCTGATTGGTTTAATAAAGACCCAACTGGCCAATAGCTAGGCAGGAAGGGGTTAGGTGGGAGAGCTAAACTGAGAGGATGCGGAGAAGAAGGGTGGAGTCACACGGTCGCCAGCCACAAACAAGGGAGGCAGGAGATGAGCAAGCCATGCTGAAAAAAAGTGTTAATTTACGATGTAAGGGCTAGTTAGTAACAAGCCTAAGCTACTGGCTGAGCATTTATAATTAATAATAAGTCTCTGGTAATTTGGGAGAAGGCTGGTAAGACAGAAAAGTCTGCCTATATATTTTCTTTTGTTTTCTTTTTTGAGTAACAGCAACCTTTATTTCAGGTTCATAAATCCTGGCAACCTTGGAGAACCAACACAATCACAGGAATTAGCACTGCTCCATAGGAACATGTGCAGACATTTTAGTGAAGTCTGGAGCATTCTCAGTCATAGGAAGAATCCATGTGGCAAAGCCATTGTGGGAATGCTTTGGAGTTTGTTTTCTGTACCCTAGGAAATGCTTATCCATCTCAAGGGTGTAGATTCTCTGCTCTGCTCTCCTCCGGATGCTTTACTGTGCTTGCTCTTATATTAGAAGTATAATCAGGTTCAAGATACTTTATTATTATTTCTCTTGTGAATTTTCTAGCTTTGAGGTGTGGTTGTCATTGTCATATTCTAAATGTTTCTTCTTTTCTAAAACATACACCTACAGCTAACTAGATGCTTTCCTACAGGTGTTGTAGCAGACGCTGAGGTTTCATCACTTTTCATCTGTGTTTCAGTTCAACATCTATACGTGGCATTCTCACAATACATTTAAGTCAAAGTATTAGGCTCAGCTTCTCTTTTGCTTACTTTCTTAATTGGCCTGTGGGGGGTCAATGATTTACATGTTTAATTTCCAATTATTTGGAAATTCGGTAAATGTCATTTTATATTTATATCTAACTGAAATTGATTATGGTCAGCAAACACTCTATGTGATCTCACTCATTTGAAATATGTGAGGACCTGTTTCATAGGACATAATATAGCACAGAATAGCTCTTGGCAAGGATTTGCATGGTATATTGTTGTTGGCTGTGCTATTCAGGAAATGTCTATGAAGTTGGCTTGGTTAATACTGTGATGATGTTTCTAAAGAATTTTACATTATTGACTTTCTGTCTATGTGTTCCCTCAATTGATAAGGGAAAATGTTGATATTTACCATAATGATTGTCAATATTTTTCTAGTTTTCTATTTTTGATCTTGTCAAAATTGTTCTGTGTAATTTAAAATCATCAGTATGTACATGTGCATACGAGTTTGCAGTCTACTTAATGAAGTGATTCCTCATAATAGCTCTTATCTTGGTCTATTTTCTGTTATTATGATATAGTTCCGGAGACTGTATAATTTCTATTTTTAAAAATTTATTCCTTACAGTAATAAAGGTTAGGAAGCACAAAAAAACGTCATTGCCCTCTATTTGATTACCAGAGGTGGTCAAATACCAAAATTACAAGGTAGAAGAAGTGTTTGGACAGAACAAGCCTGCCAAAGAGAGCTTACATTTGTAAACACTGTCCCAACAGCTGTTTGTCTACCAACCTATCCCCCAAGTACCATTAACATGTGAATCTAGACAGTGAGTGTCCAAGGCATGAATTTGATGGAGGACACCAACCCCAGCATTTCTCCAAATCTCCTCTACTTTCTCACCCTGCAGCCTACCCTATATGCTGTAAGAAAAGACAATCCAAATTCCTGTACACTCCTATTTGTTTGCAATGCTCTCTAAAAATCCCTAGGCTGTCTTCAATCTTTACATTAAGATGGATACAATACATTTATGTATATTAGAGTTTTCATCTGGTTAGAGTTAGGTCTACCACAGTTTTCAAATATAGGTCTACCACTTTGCCATTTAGCTCTTCTACCTGTCTTTGCTTCCTTTTCTTTTTGTTATTCACTCATAAAATATTGACTTTTCTTTGTAGTAATAAACCATATTCTTTGAGTTTGTTAGTTATGTCTCTTGATTTTCTTGTTATGGTTGTTTTTCTAAGGTTTACAGTATCATTAACCTATCTCCATCTACATTCAAATGTGTGTAGAACTTTCATGTGTAATTTAAAGACCACAAACATTTTGTCAACCTTCTTCATCATTTCACAATTACTTCTTATTTTCTTTTCAACTCCCCCAAAACATTGATTCTTAAAGAAGTTTATTAAAAGAAATAGTTATTATTTACCTATAGGTTTACTTCTCCCAATACTCATTATTTCTTTAGAAAAATTTGATTTTCCACCAAATGTAATTCTCTTTCAGTTTGAAAAATTCACTTTAGTATTTATTATTAAGTAGCAATGAATATTTTGGCTTTGGTTTTCTCAAAACGTCCATATTTAGTTTTTATTTTTAAAAAACACTTATGAGCCTTCTCAGTGTCAATAGTGTCATTGTTTTGGTCTATGTATTTTAAGTTATTTGTTTCCTCCAGCTCTGTAGAAATATTGTTCTAGCCCAGCAGTGGTGGTGCATGCCTTTAATCACAGCACTTAGGAGGCAGAGGGTAAGCAGATAATCTGTGAGTTCAAGACCAGCCTTTTCTACAGAGCGAGTTCCAGGACAGGCTCCAAAGTCACAAAGAAAGCCTGCCTCATAAAAAAAAGAGAGAAGGAAGGAAGGAAGGAAGGAAGGTAGGAAGGAAGGAAGGAAGGAAGGAAGGAAGGAAGGAAGGAAGGAAGATTTTTCATTTGTTTTCTGAGTGGCATTGTCTCTGGTCGTTCACGTCTTCATTTATCTGTCCTTCTTTATTTGGCTGTACATGGATTTTGATTTTGTAAGTTATTTTCAGTAACTTTATTTTTATGTGCAGAATTTCCTCTGGCTTTATTATGTTTATATTTTGTTAAGGGTTTGGATTCTGACAATTGATTTAGTTTTTTATCTAATCTGGAACTTTTTCATCCATTATTTCCTCAAATATTATTTTGCCCTTCCGCACACAAACACACACACTTTCTAGGATAGCAATCAAGTGTATGTAAAGATTACTTAACACTGAGCCCACGTCTGTAGCACTCCATTAATTTTTGTAGACTTTTCCTTCTTCTGTGCTTCAGTTTGGGCAGGTTATATTGTTCTATATCCAAAATCACTGAGTTTCATTAATTATTCTGCTCTTACGTACATCAAGAAAAAAATTTTTGAGTATTGTAAGTTTCATCTCAAGAACATCTATTTGTTCTTATAAAATAATTTGTTTCTTATTTATTTAATTTGTTTCCTTTAAATTACTGACATGTTTATAATAAACATTTAAGCTTATATTCTGATTTCATTATCTCTCATTTTATGGGTATGCTTCTATTGTTATGAATTATATTTTCCTTATTTTTTCAAATGTCATACAATTTTTATTTATACTCAGACACCGTGAACATCTTGTTATTCAACACCTGAGTTTTATTTTCTGTTACAAGCCTTGACCTGATTAAGATTTGGGGCCTTTTGTAATTGCTACCCATGAAGGTTTGGTCCTCACTCAAAAGTTTTGATTTTTAACTCTAAGGCTTGTGCTTTCTTCAGTTTTTATCAAGTAACCCAGGTGGTCTTCAGACTTTTATGCTAGCTTGGTTGGCTTCATTTGATGCCCTACGTGTGCCCTGTTATCTTTAGATTACAGTTCATTAACTGTCCTTGTGTGATTACTCTTTGCAGACGTTGACAAGTCCTAAAGTCACATGGAATTTAATCACCCAAATTTTCAATGGGTCCCCAGGTCATCTCTTAAAATTATATGTATGGCTCTCTACTCTTTAAAACTCCATCTTACAAATTCTAACAGCCTTGGCTTCCCTAAAGTCCAACAACTGTCTTCAGTTCAGCCAGTCTACCAGGGTCTTCTTGATTTCCTTTCACTTTGCTGGGTCTTAGAAAATGCTGCTAAGGAAAAATCAAAATGGTACCCACACTCACCTTCCTCACTAATATCTGTGGAGCTTACATGCTGCCCCCATCAACTGTCTCAGAGTAGTTTCACATGTGGCTGCTAGTTGTTTACTCACTGTTCAGGAGAGAAGGGCTATTCTGGAACCAACTGCTCCAACATAAATTGGAGCAGAAGTTCATTCACAGATGAAAGTGATACTGTTCTAGAATCAGCCATCCTATAACCTAAAAATAACTCAGAATCCCAAAACAATGTTCCGTCAGTGAGTGTGACAATCACCAGTCTACCTGCCTCACCCAACCAGCTTCTGTCAGACCCAGAAGAAGGTATCACAGAATTGGTGAGCAGGAAGATGGCTCACCGGGGATAAAAGCCAACTAATTTTGGTTTCTCCTTCAATCATGACAAGACCCACTATGAATTGTCAATACATATACTGTTGTATGAATCCAAGTACTGTGATAAGAGCCATACTTGATCCAGAGGTAAAACAGAACCCTGAAACAGAGCGCCTCCAGTCCTTTTCCCAGTCACTCTCATCTCTACCGTGTGCCAGCCTCCAGGACCTCGCTTCAGTTCCAGAACTCACCAGCCCCTCGCTCACTGTCACACGTTTACATGTGGCACCACTTCTCTGATAACTGGCTCTGCAAGTCGGTTCCTGTCCCTTTTCGATAACCCCGCCACCTTGAATTTAATAACTCATTTGGCATTAAAATATTTACTAAATGCCTCTTGGTCATCAACAACTCTGAATGTGCTTTATGTGTGTGGAATGTCTTAAATCTTACTGTAATATTTTATCCAAACTTTAAAGATAGAGACAGTAAGATTTTAAGAGATTGGATCTGGAGAGAAGGCTTGGTGTTCAAGGTACTTGCTGCTCTTGCTAGGAACTCAAGTTCAGTTCCTACTACCAATATGGTAGCTAGAGATGTCCTCTTCTGTCCTGCATCCACAGACACAAGGCATATATGCCATGCACATGCATGCAGGCAAAACAGTAATAACACATAAAATAAATCTCGTAAACCCTAAATAAATCTTAAAAAGGACTTTGGCACTTTTTCAAAATTATTCAATTATTAAGAAGAAAGCATAAATATAACCCCAGCTTTACAAACCTTTGAATGATACACTTGTAATTTTTAATTTGTCTTACTTTCTAATTATCTGAATAATTTAAAATATTTTTACACTAAATCAGAATTTCTGGGGATAAGACATAGTTATCAGATCTTAAAAGCCTATAGGTGATGTCATTTTTCAGACATATTTGAGAATCAGTGTATTAACATAAATTTGTTACTAGTTGATAAGAACTCAAGGAAGTAGCCAACACAATTTTATTGTAATGAAATTTAGCATTTGCCAAATGATTACTGATTGTAGCATGTAAAGAAGGCATGAGGGAAGCAGAAATCAATTGCTCAAAAGAGCTGTCTTAAATCCAAACACCAGGCAACTGGTGAGTAATTGAATATCAGAATTCTACCATTAGGACAATAATAAGACATGCCTCGCTTGTTATTGTGGTTGGCTTATTCTGTCTAAGTTACTGTTCCCTAGGCATCGCAGGATACCATCAAGTAAATAGGAGACATTATGAAACTGCTTTGTAAGTGTAAGCACAGAATATAATACTGTTAAGTTGTTAACTGCAAACACTAGGCACTGTATACCTTTGAAGGGTCAAATCTGGGCTTGTGAACATGTCAGGAAAAAAAGAATTCATTTATCCATAATTATTGTAGAATACAACATTTAAATATATTAAAGCATGAGTCTTTCAAATCAAGTGTCCTACATGACTGCAAGAACACCCTAGACATAGTGATTTTGTAGACTTCAATAGAAGCCCTCTATGTGTTATGTGCCTAGTGACTTGTTTAAAATATATCTCTTTCCAGTCCCAGTAGGAAATCAACTTCTGGATTAGAAATAATGAAATTCAATTAACTCCCCAAATTGGTTTTTATGCTTACAACTACTTATGTCTCCAAATTATGGCTGTGTATATCCTCTTTTCAAACTCTGAGGTATACATTTTTATGCAGTATTAACAATGCTAGATCAAGATGGCATTTTGCAGTATAATGGGTAATGAGACATTTTAATACTCTCTTCTTAAATTTTATTCATTATCATTATTTGTGTGCATGCACACTTGCACAGCAAGAGCACACAGGCCAACAGCATGAATATGGTGGTCAGGAGACAACACTTGTCAGTCAGTTCTGCCCTTCCACCATAGGTTCTGACATCAAATTTAGCTCATCAGGCTTGTACAGCAAGCATCTCCCTGCTGAGCCATCTCAGCAATCTGACATTTTTATTATATAGTAAGATTGCTTCTGGGGAGCTTAAAAAGTTCTTTACTAAGAGAAAGTATATCTCAATATTGAATAATAGTTGGACATTTTAAAAGAGTTTACTTTATCAATATTCAGTCGGTAGCTCTATTTCTTATTGAGGTATGTATCTATCAGATGCAGGTAGGTCATAATGCAGCACAGACAGTCCCTGAACTACAGATGCATAAAAAGAACTTTGACTTATTTCTCAAATACACTCTGATTCATTGGAGACTTCAAGATGCCATGGTCCATTAGAATTGGAGCTGCTGAAAAGATTCTTGAGACCTATTGGTACCAAAGGGGAACACCAATCACTTCCTGCCTCTAGTACTTTCTTGTAGAAATAATTTCTAAGTCTTTAGAACAAAAGAGTGCCAGAAGATTGTAGTAAATAAAATTGATTTTGGCAGTTAACTGAATTCCTGACTACTAAAAGTTGCCTTGTCCTCATTCTTGTACGTGAAACATACCCACCTGACTTGCAAGCTTCACTATTTAGTGTCAAGATGAAGGTCCAGGACCTAAGACAGTGAATAGGTTGCTTTTCCATCATTTGTTAACAACCTATTCACTGGGCAGGGTTGGGGGTCAGGAAAGAGCACAGGAGTACTACTCAAAGATAAGTTTAAAACTGTGAGCAGATAGGCTGAAGGTCCTATTCCTGAAGGGGCAGATACTCTTTTATTTGGCCTTAATTTGTTCCTTCATGGTTGTTTTCTGTGGTACCAGCCTTTGTCTTCTGGATCTTGTTACTTTTTCATCATGTTCTAGGATACATACAAATGGATATCAGAAAACATTCTATCTCTGAGTAGAGCCTTTCAGAAACATTCTTGTGTACAAGTAGATGCTATTCTAATAGATGTAACTTCGATAGTCATTTACAGTGTTGGATTTCTATAGGCTAGTAATTTCACTGGCAATGCGATATTTTTAAAATGTGTAGGCTTCATCTTTTTGTAGCACTGACTTCCATTTAGCAATAGAACAGCTCTTTTCTAGACAGAACCCTTATAATTGCTTTCACTCTGCTTCATTGTCAATGATGTCTACCCTTTGCTTTTGTCTTCATTACTAATTCCTAGAAATCTTAGGCTCCTCTTCATTCCTCTTCAGGCAAACCATTTGCTTTTTTCTCCCTTTTCTCTTACAATCTTTGTCCAATTAGAAGTATTTTCTGTGTATCAATTTACTATACCTAAAGGTTTTAGTAATAGATGTACCTTGTAATAGTTAAAAGAATTCCCCTTTCTTTTTTCTTCTACTGTTCAACTTGAGAAGAAATTGCACAATCACAGAGCTTTTGTCCTGCTTCCATTTACTTTCATTCCTGCTTGCAAATATACCACATCTTCCAGAAAAAAATGAAATAGAGTAATAGACTCTTCTTTGTAATGCCCCCAATAAATTATAAATTAAAAATGTATACAATAGATTTTGATTTTATATGATAATTAGAACAACACCTAAAATTCTAGCTGGGAATTTGCATATCACTCAGGGTTATGCTGTAATAACAAATTACTCAAGTCTCAGGGCAGATAAGAAACAGAGGGGACTTCCCAGTTTATGTTGCATGACCACTGCCAACAGTCTTTTCTTTGTGTCATTCTGAGTCTAGAGCAGATGTAGGAAACTAGCAAAAGTTTCTGGCCACAGTAACAAACTCAGAGAGAGAGTGTGTATGTTGGAGGATACAATGTTTCTTAAAGAATTTCCAGAAGTGATATGTGCCCTATACACAAAATGTCACCACACTAGGTCCAAGAGAGTTTGAAACACCAAATGATAAAAGGGTATACTTAACACACTTCTCTGAGTGTGATGGAGGAGGAGCTCAGCACAATGACTTAGTGATGTCATTGCTGATGGAATAACTCAGCACACCATTGGAAGGATGTCTGTTCTTGTCATTAGCTCCTATAGAGAAAGCTCCTGTGTTGTAGGGATGACCCCAGAGGAGAAGACTCAAAGGAGCAGAGTCCTCTTGGAGAACAGAAATCAAATTCACTTCTTTCTACATCTGCTTCTTACCCAAGGTCAGAACTTAATATGGAAACACATCCCAAATTAAATGATTTACTGTGTTTCCCCTTTGTTAAAATATATTTGTTCTACATAGTTCTACCAGCAGGCTTTAAAGCCTCTTGAGATGATGTGAGCTATAAAAGAAAAACCTGAGCTAAGTTTAGCACAAAACCGAAATGAATGCTTCTCTTAGCCACAACCTTGGCAAGTCACTTATGACTCATTGAGGAGCCCTCTTCATGAGACACTGACACCCATGTCCCTAGCAAGGGTGCTGAGAAAATGAGAATAGCTTTGAACTGCCAAACATCAAGGCACCAAAGCCAGTAGGAAAGACCATTTTTTTCTGAGTAAGATTCAATCAATTGATTTCTTATTCCTCTACTAAAAATATTAACAGGAACTAAGAAATGCCACTGTTGAGATAAATTATCAGACTGTTCCTTCCACATGTCAACTGCATAATCATGAGTATTGTGTCCCATTATCCTGCCATTATCCTGTGCTGTTCAATACCTAAAAAGCTCTTCAAGCTTTACTATTCAAAAGCTGAATGTGGGCCATCAATTTCTCCTCTTGTGCAGCTTCCAGTTGCCATGGTCTGAAGAGATCCTCAAAAAAGTAGGTATTTACAGGGCCCTCACTCTCATCACTAACTCATTATTCCTGTAGTTGGCAGAACCAACTCGTCTGTGTTGACAAGACAGAAAGCAAGGATGGGCCAGAGAAGAGGGGTGCCACAGAATGACCTAAGTAATATCAATGTCCATCTGGACTGACCTTGAGCTTTCGTCTCTTACTGTGATTTTCCACTTACTATACTCTCCTTGGCCCTGTTTTAATACCTCATTCCATCACACTAGGCTAGTGCCTGGAGTAACTGTCTAATTAAGATCACTTTCATTAATCATACACCAATGTATACACTAATGCAATTCTTCTTTTGTTTAAAAAGTATTTTTCCTAAGATATAGAGATTAAATTAGGCAATTTTTTTCAATTTCATGAGATTACTCAAACCCCAAAGCCTACCACATAAAATAGAAATTTTATTATAATATTTGTTATGAATGAGGTATGTGGTCAAGAAAAATAGTCACAATGTTAATAAATATTATCTATTAGAAATTTATAAATAATAAGAATAAGATCAACTGATTTCCAAATCAAAATGAACAATATATTGTTTTTCCTCAAATATTCCATTCAAAATCATAATGAAACACAAGCTCATTTCCACAAATCTAAATTTGAAGTGGACTAAATTTGTTATTTCATAAATTAATGACCTTCATGTATGAATGTCTTTTGTCCTGTGATATTGTAGTCACCTCTGGCTCTGTGTTCAGTCTCATGAGTACCCTTGAAAAATTATACAGGGACAAACTTAATGGCAGCAAAGGTTTAGGAAAGTTCTTTTGTGTTTGTTTGTCCTCCTCTTCTGCCTTCACTGTGTGAATATTCCTAGGTCAGCCTCCTAGGGGTGAGACACATGGAAGTTAGGGCTATTTTCCCAGCCAGTGTTGTAGACACTGGATACCATAAACTGTCCTTTGGCCTGCTGTTAGCAAATAGCCTCACCCACATCACTTTAGATGTTCTGAACCATCCAACCAACAGACTCATCAGTAAAAACAGTCATTCTTATATGCGGCTTAGATTTTAATGTTGTTATATGACTTTTGTGGCAATAGATATCTGCAACTTTGAAGAACTGTTTAATAGAGTTTTAAGTTTAATAGAACACCAGACAATAGAATTCATGATGCCTAAATTTAGTCTCAAAATCTGTCAGTACAAAATTCTCTTCTACAGTTACATAGTAACATATTATGAAACTTCTAAGAGAAAATATTAATTTAGAATGTTCTTTAAATGTCACTTTACCATATTGAGCAAGCGAACACGCCTCTGAAAATCATTCAACTCCTCTCCTTTCTTTCTTTTCTTTTCCCCCTCCCAAGCAAAGAGTCAAAGTAAAATAAAAATGTTTGAAGGAAGGGAAAAACCTTCATGCAAGTTTTCAAAGTTGAAGAAGGAAGTAAGTTCTAAGACCATGTCTACTCTGCCTCAAATAGAACTCTTAACGCTTTCAGATCTGAACAAAAAATGACCATGACACATCCCTACAAACTTTCTGTGATAACCTCCCTGACTGAAGATGTGCACACCGCCCCAACCTAAAGAAGAATGGCTCTTGTTAGATTCTCCCTAAACCAAAGTTCTTGAGCAACAGGATTATACTTAAGGTTCAGACTGTTACCCCCTAGCTCTAGATGGGACATCCTACAAACCAAAAAGCTAAGCCTTGAGTGATCAGAAGTGTCCAGTCTAGCTTCAGCTGTCAACTGGATAATGGCTGACATCTGAGAGCATTTCAGCTGAGGAACTGCCAGATCGGATTGACCTGTTCCCATGTCTGCAAGAGATAGTCTTGATACATGATTGGTGTGAGAGGGTCCCACCCACTGTAGGTACATAAACCCTAGGCAGGTGGCCATCCTTTCTGTAAAAGAAATCAAGCTGCTATGCATGAGCCAGCCAATAAGCCAACAAACAACATTCCTCCATGATGTCTACTTCAGTTCCTGCTTGAGTGTCTGATTTGAATTACCTTGATGATGGTCTGTGGACCTATGTGTGTAAGCAAAGTAAATCTTTTCATCTCTTATGTTGCTTTTGGTCATGGTATTTTTCACAGCAACAGAAAGCAAACTAAAGCATTGGAATATCATACAAGTTCAGCCCACTGTCAAACCATAGTATGGAAAGCACCTGAAGGCAAGCATACTTCTTGGGCCTTGAAATACAACTTTAAACTTGAACTGCTACCTTGTGCTTTGGAACTGTAGGCGTCTCACACATCTTAACCAGGATCTGCAAATGAATGAGGGTATATTTCCTTTGAACATAAGAGGGATGGTGTGGTTGTTCTATCTATTCTCATAGATGAAATGAAGCCCCACAGTTCACCATTTGATTCTTAAAGTTCGTCCCTTCCTTAACAACCCACAGTACATTGACATGGGATTGCATATCTATGTGAGCAAGTCAGTGCTGCTGCCTTCATTTAACATCTTAGGAACCAAGACCAGAAAAAAAGTTTGATCCTTAAAATACAGTAAAAGCAAGACTAGAAAAGAAATTTGAACCTTCTAATTCCCAATCCATTGTTCTTACCATGAACAACCACTTATAATCAGTTGTGAGGAAGCAGTAGACTAAGGCACACTAACATGACACTTTACAGTAGTGGTGGAGGGGGAAGAATTAGCTCTGGGCCAGAGGCATCTATCTGATGAACACTCATTGCAGTAATCCTCCACTTAGTAACAGTTGTTGGAACGTGTTCTCCAAAGTCCATGTGTTACAAGGCTGGCCTCCACATGGCACCTTTAAGAATGAGTGGCTAATGAAATGTCTTCAGGCTATTGTGGTTGCACCCTTGAAGAGGATAATGGGAACCCAGCCTCTTCACCTTCTTTTTCATTACTGGCCCTAATGTAAATGGGCTTCCTCTGCCCTACAATCTCACCACAATCTTCACCCTAAAGTAGTAGAATCAACCAGCCATGCACTGTAAGCTAAAACGAACCTTTTCTCCTTATAAGTTGATTAGCTCCATTGCTTTCTTAAAGAAATGAGATGCTAACAGGAACATTTCTAAAAATCTCTTTACTTTTGTTAAAATGAAACTTGTAGTACCCCATTCCTCTTTCTCCATCTGCATTCCTCCACTGCCTCCAACTCTTTCTCAAGAGTGTCACATGGGAGTTATAGGTATGATTCAGAACTTTAAACAGAGAGTTTCATTCCTGACACATTTATTCATATTGGTCTCACCAACACAGTTCAGACTTTGAAAAGAAAAACTCAAAGGCTCATGAAGAAAGTGTGCAAGAACTTTATGCTAAATGCTAGATGTCTGAACTTCACTGGCTTTGGATATATCACAAAGAATTTAGGGAATGAAGTGAATTATGTAACATACAAAATTTGAATATGCAAATTCACAAGCCCTTCTTGTTAGGCAAAGTTAATGCACATAAAAAGATATCAAATGAATAAGAACAATATTTAAAGAACTCTTTATGCATGCCCATATGAATTTCCTACATATTTTAAGTACCACATTCTACTATTCTTGCAAAAATATTTTCATATGTGCTCATCTTATATTTAAGCCATTTATATGACATCAGTAGGATGAATGGCTAGAAGTTCCTAACAATCTGCCTCTCTTTACCCCCCCCCCGAAACACAAGGAATAAACAACCCCAGGGTTTTTTAGGACTTTTGCCAAAATTAGTAAAAGACTATACTATATAACAGCCAAGGTATAGCATAAATTCTGTAGAGAGCTACATGGGAAAGGTAAGAAAATACCCTGCTACCACCCAACCATACTACATCCAGCTCTTGACAAAGAGTTACTCCTCCCAGAAAGGAAAAGCCTGGATCACTGAGTCTCCTGAAGTCATCGTTAATGTCATTTACAAACAGAACCCTACATCTACCCAGAGCCACCCAATATGTCCTGCCAAAACAGGACCCTCAAGTCCATCTTCACATGAAGCTCCATCCCTATGAAATGCTATAAAATTTATGAGAGAATCAATGGAGTTAAAGGGGAAACATGAAAAGAAAATATGATTCCACCCCATGAACAAAATAAATCTACAGTAATCATCACTAAAGATATGGGGATTTATCTTTAAAAGGAATTCAAAATAGTGCTCTTTGTAAAAATTCAATGAGATGAAAGAGAACACAAATAGAAAATTCACTGAATTTAGTATAGCAAATCATGATCTGAATGAGAAATCCAACAAAGAACCAAACAAAAATTGTGACACTGAAGAAGTTAATCAGTGATGTAAGAATTCAAGCAGAAGAAAGCACCTGTGAACTTGAAGATATATTTAAATGATTCAGAAGAGGGGGAAAAGAAGATGAATGTATGAGAGAGAGAGAGAGAGAGAGAGAGAGAGAGAGAGAGAGAGAGAGAGAGAGAGAGAGAGAGAGAGAGAGATTAGGAGGCACCATTCAATGAATAAAATATTCAGATTATGGCTATTTCAAAAAGAAACAGGACAAAGACAGAAAGCTTAATTAATGAAAATAGCTACTGAAAATTAACCAACTTTTAAGAATGAAGCAAACAACAAGATCTAGAAAGCTCAAACCCCTGAATACATATACAACCAGAGTCTTCTCCAGTGTGCATTACGACAAAATTGTCCAAAGTAAAATAAAGGTGGGATAATAGTATTATTTATGATTTAATAAAGATCTCCTGAAGTATAAGAGAGCAACGCCAGCCACCCTAGTTAGTTATAGAAGCTAGTCAGCGGTAGCGCACACCTTTAATCCCAGGACTCAGGAGTCAGGCAGATGGATCTCTGTGAGTTCAGGTTCACCATGGCCTACACAAGAGAAACAGAAATCACACCTTAGATCCCAGCACTTGGGATCACATGCCATTAACCCCAGAACTAGGAAGGTGGATACAGGAGGATATGACTGGATGGAGAAAGGAATGTAAGAAGGTGACAGGAATTCAGAATTTTTGCCTCTGAGGATTCCTGGGAACAGGATTGACATTTCAGCTTGGTAGAGGTAAGAGCTACTGCCTTGGCTGCTTTACTTTTCTGACCTTCAGCTTGAACCCCAAAGTCTATTTCTGGGTTTTTATTTATTTGTGTTACAACAAGAAGAGAAGGCTAAAATTAAAAAATCATTTATGAGAGAATTCCCATCAGGACATAAAGTGATTCCTCAGCCAAACCTTATAGATCAAGGGAGAACTGGATAGTGTCCTCAAGTGGCTGAAAGACAAAACAGCCAGCTAAGAAGTCAGTATGTGCTGAAGCTGTCCTTCAAGAATGGAATAATCTTTCTCAATCAAACAAAAACAGTGGTGATTTACTAGATCCACTTGTAAAAAATGCTTAAAGGAGTTCTTGAAGCAGAAAACAAAGAATGATAATGACTTTCATAAATGCATATATAACTATAAATCTTCTTGATAAAGATAATAGCAATAATGTCTACATCACAAAAAAATAGAAAGAGTTAGCTGTGGTGGCTCACACTTAAAATATCAGAACTCCGGAATGAAAAGATCACTGCAGTTTGAGGCTAGACTGGTCTACATAGTCTCAAAGAGAAAGGAAAAGAGGAGGGAGAGAGGACAAGAAAGAGGAGGAAGGGACCAAATAAGCTGTCTGACACGATGCCTCTAGAAACTAGAAGAGTGGAAAGTAAGCAACCTGCAAATAGCCATAATGGGAAAGTAATGACCAGAATAGAATTAAGTCAAACTGAGAACTTTGAGTAAGTAGAAATAAGAGGATGCTGGCCTATCATGCACAAGGTTCAGTTCCTTAACCTCTGAGTCGTCTCTCCAGCCCCCGAGTTCAGTCTCCAGCAGCTAAAAAAGAAGGTTCAGTCAGTGAGATGTGAATTAAATTACACAAACAGAAAGAATGCTGAAATAATCATCTCAATCTACACAGAAAAAAAATCCAACGAAGACCAACACTTTCCTTCATAAAACTGTCATCATTTTAAGCATAGAAGAAAAGCTCCTCAATATAATAAAGGTCATTTAGAAAACAATTTACAACTAAGATGAAAACCATTAATATGAGCAGTTACTCCTGAAAGATGCACATGCTTGTTCTTATTCAAGAGAGGACTGGAAGGTACTGATCACAGCAATAAAGCCAGGAGAAATAGGGATCCAAATCACAAATCTAGAAAAAAAAATATATATATACACACACATATATATATTCCATATATGAACTGCTAAGCCAAATAACTAAGTAAAGTTATAAAATCAGTAAAAATCTTGTGCACAACTGATGGTCTTACTGACAGAGAAATCAAAGAAGCATTATCATTTACGATAACATCGACTATAAAGAAAGAACTTCTTGAGAATAAATTTAACTAGGATGAAAAAAATCTGTGTCTTGAAAACTTTCAACCATTGTTCTAGTGTCCCAAAAAACACAGATTCTTTAAAGTTGTTATCAAAATTCCAGTGACTTTCTCTACAAAAAAATGGAAACAATTCTAAAGTGAACGTGAAACCCAAAGGGGATCTATACAATCAAAGCCACCAGTGAGAAAAACAGAGTTGAATCTATCATACTTCCTCAGCCATAGCAATCCTGTTACTAACTGTGGCATAAAAACAGCTGCATAGACTCATGGAACCCTGAAATAACCTGGAAATAAATTCAAACACACTACCAACCTACTTGTGACAAGGGAGCAAAGAGGACACAGTGGGGAGAAGGAAGGTCTTTCAATGGACAGTGAAGGGGAATATTGAATTTTCACATGCAAAAGAATGAACTTGAACCTTTATCTTGTACTGGACACAAATGTCAGCTCACAGTGGACAGAAAACAGAAATTGAAGGTCAGAAATTATAAACTCCTAGATGAGGACAAAGGAAGACTTCTATACCTCAGCTTTGAAATGACTTTTGGATATCACACCAAAAGATCAGACCACAAAAGATAAAATGAATGAATGGGACTACACTAAGGTAAAAAAAAAAACTTGAACAATACAAAAGAAAAAGAAATGAAAACTGAAACAGCAGCCTATGGATTGGGGAACAGTGTTTGCAATCTATCATCAGGTAAGTGTGTAATAAAGAATGCACATAAGTCAATGATTTGTGCACAACACAAATTTTAAAATTGGCGATATATACATATATATGCATATATATATATATATTTCTCTAAAGAAGACAAATAAGGGAGAAGGTGCAAAAAATGTGCTCAAAATACTCAATCATCAGTGAAATACAAAGGATAAATATGGGGAAGAAAGAAGAAATGTCTTTTGTCTGAAGGCCAAAGTCAAGTGATGACTCAACAGGCAAGGCATGGGTTGCCAAGTCAGATGACCTAAGTCTAACTGCCCATAACCACATGGTAGAACTAGAGAATTGGTTCCTGCAAGATGTTCTGTGGCTTCCATACATGTTGCAGTGTGTGTGTGTGTGTGTGTGTGTGTGTGTGTGTGTGTGTGTGTGTTGAGACAGGGTTTTTCTGTGTAACAGCCCTGGCTGTCCTCACACTCACAGAGATCCGCCTGCCTCCCAAGTGCTGGGAGTAAAGGCATGTGCCACCACCACATGACAACATTTTCTTTTGAGAGGAAATGTTGATGTATAACATACAACTTCAATTTTTATCTCAAGAAAAGAAAGTTTATAACATACTGATGGTGATCCTCCTTCTCTTCCCAAATACCATCTCTCTATGATACCAGAAAATCCTAGGTATTACAGTGTGTCCTGTTTTCCTTGTAGTTAGTACAACAGAATAGGTATTCATTCACAACAGTCTTCAGATACAACCTAAGTCCCCTGGCCTCATCATGAGCTAGCATTGCAAATTGACAGTGTCTTGGATCATGTCCAAACCTATCACAATTTCATGAGTGATTTTTTCCTACTGATAACTTCTCCTTGATCAGAATACTCCACAGTGGAGTCATTTAGTAGTTAGATGCTTGTTCTAATTATTTGAAATACACTTTTGTTTAATAACAGAGGAGCACTGGAGCTCCTTGATGGTTCCTATGGCCAGTGTCAATTCAGAAATCATGCATTTGGGGCCCTTCCCTCAGAGCTGGAACACAGCCTGCCCCTCCCTGAACCAGGCTTTCTAAAGACACAATATATATTTTGATTTTGTTTTTCAGAGCATGTTTCCAATTTTCACTTTCAATAGGAATATTTTTAGAGACCTAGGAAAGCAAAATGTCTTGAAAATGTCTACAGAACTTCTCTTAGCTTCTTTCCAAATGTCATGATTTTTTGGAAAAGACCACACCAAGTGGTAAGGGGATGGACAAGACTGCAAACAGTTTTAAATCTCCTTGGAGATGTTCCATGTACCACATTACATATGAACTGAGAAATGAAACATCTGTGACTAATACAAAATTGAGTCTGTCTTAAATTATAATTAACAGCAATGAGAAAATGTTGCCTGCTCACTTCTTCAGAGAACTAAGTCATCTTTTTATCATTAAAAAGCTTGAGCCGATGATTATTATTTGTATAATTGCTCAGCCCAGCGCTCTTCCAAATTGCAGCTCAAGACAACAGAATAGGGAGAATGAAGACTCTTACCACAATTTAATAAAGCCTTCAAAAATTAGCTTTTTTTTCAGGAGACTTTAAGCCCTCCATAATATTTAATCTGTAAGACCTCTTTTTGGCCCCACATCAAATATTCATATCATCTTTTTCTTTGTACTAAACACTGCTGATAGGATTTAGGCATTTAGCTTTAGAAAATAGATAGTCCTAATTTTTCTCCTGACAAAATTTCCAAGAGGATGTAACAAAGGAAAAGAGAATAAATTAAATTTCTTTGGGGACCTACACTGAGGCCTCTAGGCTGTGCTTACGGAAGAAAAAATGAGGCCCTCACACACGGGTACTTCATCACAGGCATGGGCATCAGGTGTCCAATGCCTGCCTGGTTTTTTCCCTTTACTTTAAATAGCACAGTACATATCCATGCTGCCAACAGTTCTTACACCTCAGGGCCCATCACTATTCCTTTCTTGCTTTTTATTTATATTTTTTTCTCGGTCTAACTTCAGGCTCACCCTTCCCCACATGACAACACAGCTCTATTTTAGCCATCTTGTTCTTTTCTTCCAAAGTCCTATCATAGCTCTGGTTTAGCTATACTGTTCTTCTCCTCTGAAGCCATTTCACCATCCTAAAGTCTCACCTGTCTTCATACAGAAGGTAGTGCCCCGAGCTGTTGTTTAGCTCCTTCAGCAAATAGTACTACATCTCTCCAACTCAGCAAATTATCTGAAGGAAGGATGCCACTGTCTGCTCTTTGTGCACAGGACTGATGATGTCTAGTAAGTATGAAAGCCCTTTGTCTTCTGAATTTTTAAATCCCCTCTATAGTTCTTACAAGTCCCCCAATAACCCAAGGCAGGCTAGCACTGCCTCCTGATGTTCACATTGTACAAATCTAGGAAGACTTTGGAATATTTAGGAACAAGCCAAAGCTCTTCTTCCCAGAATCAGTAGTACGTCTAGTACACTAAAGTGATCTATTATGGCCATTATTGACATAAAGAAACTTAGGTTCCAAGACGTTAAGCAACTTGTTTAAGGTCACTATTGGTATTTACATCTAGTAGCTATGTCTAGTGTTAGCTCGTGCTTTCAAAATTTTTAGATGTGACTACCTTTAAAACACTTTAAAATTCATGAGCTCATCAAATTATTCTGAGTACCATCAACAAGTGGCCTCTGCCACTTGTCTTCCAGCTGTATAGATTCCCTGTGACACAAGTATCTCTACTTGCCATGCATCCTCTTACGATGCTGTCCTCTAGGTCTGACTTCTCTTAGCAGACTCTTCAGTTGCCAACTCAAATGCCCTGTGTAGTAACTACTTTTGTTCCAGAACTGGTTAAGAGGAAGAAAAATTATTTGTCTCATGGTTGCAGATGGGACTCTATGGTAGAACATTATGGAAGAAGGAACATGTAGAAGAAGCCTCATAGTAGACAGGAAGCAAAGAAAGATGAAATGACTAGAGGCCAGCCATAACAACCAAAGGCTCTTAGGACCTACATTCTCCAGCTCAGACTCCTGTCCTAAAATTTCTACCAACTCCTAAAACAGCATCACTGTCTGAGGACCAAGTACTCAATACATGAGCCTGAGGGAGATATTTCACACTCAAACTATAACATCTTACAATGTGAATCTTAGCATTGGTCAAAGAATTGATCCTCTTTGCAGCTATTACTCTGACCTACACATGGATATTTGAGACCATTCAGTTGCCTGTCCTGGGAAAAGGGATTCCTGCACAGATTCTCAAGATGCTTATTCTCAATATATCAAGCATCAAAACATATGGAGCAAGAATTAACACTGTAGTTCTCAAGAAGTTACCAGTGTCGGCAAAATCTCAGATATCTGCAAGAGAACTTAGAGCACATTATTAAAATAAAAAGACTAATGTTTGAATGGTTTCTGTGGGATCTCTGATTATCATTTTCTCTTCTCTTCTGGTTCATTTTTCAGGCCTGGTTTGTTTTGAGCCTTGAAGCATAAAATAAAACTCAGCTACATAAGATGAAAACAAGTATTCTAGACTTTTCATGGACAAAGGTAGAAAAGCATGGATAGAAATGTGTTCTAGACTAGCAAGTAAGGGAGATTGATTCTATCACCATTTTGCCTCTTTAAACAAGTGGCTTAACATCTCTGAACCTAAGTTTCTTTATATAAATAAAGTCCATGGTGGATCAATTACTGAGTATTAAGTGGCATATAAAACCTAAAGGAATTAGAACAACACATTGAATGTATTCAGTGCTTCCAAATCCTGGATGGTTGATTATTTCTGTTCTAGTAGTGGTGAGCAAACACTTGAGAAGCAATTTAAGAGAGGGTTTTTATTTGAGCAGTGAGTTTAAGAATGGATGCAATTCATCATGGTGGGGAAAGTTCCACTACGCAGAAGCCTGAGATTGCTGGTCGCATTGTGTCCACAGTCAAGAGCCAGAAGCAGACAGGAAATGGGGCCAGGTTCTAAAACCTCAAGGCCCACCCCCACAGGTCATGAAAGATCCACCTACTAAAAGTTCCAAAACCTTTCAAACAGCACCACCTTTGCTCAGTAACATGGGCCTGTGGGGACACTTCCCAATCTAACCAGGACAGACTGTGAATGGGGAGGTGTGATTAGAGTGGCACCAATCACTATGCTTAGCATCCTACACACATTGTCTCTCTTTACTCTTTCTGCAGTGGGGAGCTTAAATCCCTGAGAGGCTAAGAAACATATACAGTCAACATCACACATGTTCACACATGTACTAAGTGGTAGAACTTGTCAGTCACCGGAACATGCATTGTTAGTGATGCTTCCAAATGACTGTTTATTGTAATTTTTTAAAGTGGTTCAAGAGAGTTCAAGTGGATGTTTTTTTTTTAGGTAGGGGAAAAGGATCATAAAAGGGGGAAAAGTGGGAGGGACACCGGCCTCTGGGGATAGGAGCAGAGGGAGGGAGGAGAGAGGAGAGAGAGGCAGAGAGACAGAGAGAGGCGGGGGACAAATAGACGGAGAGAGGAAGAGGAACAGAAAGACAGTGAGAAGGAGATAAAGAGAGAGGATAGGAGGTTGGCAGAGCCCTTTTAAAAGGGAACATAGTGCACAAGTGGTGCTCTTGGTGGCAGCAGCTGAGGGTTGATCCTCTCAGAACTCCAAAGGCAGGCCAGTACAAATGCCTAAATATTACCGCTGTTGTTATAAATCAATGGCAGAGTATTTCCCTATTTTGTGTACAGTCATGAGTTCAATATCCAACACCACAAATATAATGACAGATCATCATCCCTATCATGATGATGCTCTGGTGACGTTCCGGATCATGGAGACTGACTGTATACCAACAAATCTCTATCTTCTGCAGACATTCAGAGAGGGAAGTGTCTCTAATTCGTAGGAGAGTATGTGGGAAGGGCTAACCAGTAAGCTCCTTGCACTATTCCAAGAAAAAGGTGGGGAAACCTGCACTCATGCAGTGTAGTGAGTGTAGAAGTTACACAGGCTCAGACTAAGGAACCCTGGAGGCTCTGAGCAATACAAAAGATACAAAGATTGTGGGATGGGGCACAGGAATGAGACAGGGAAGTGAAGCAGGGAAAGAGAGAAACATTTCCTCAACCAGAATATCATCTTACCTCCTTCTACATTCTGAAGAACTTTAACAAGTGTCTCCCACCCAGAGTCTGCAAATTGTTGTGGAGCCCACTGATGTAAACACAATGGGGAAATTTTTATTAAATCCATCGTCTTTGAAGTTTAACTCTACTAGACACCAGCACTGGAAATTAACAAGAAAAACATTCTGAAAGTTAATACTAGAACGCAGTGCCATCCTACCCAGGAAAGCTGAGAAGTATTCTGAGAGTATTCTGAGAGTCAGAGGGTCTGCTAGCCCTGAACTTCAAGCAGAAAACAATGCATATGGCATCTTTATCCCATAGAGCGCTATTGTGGAGCAAGGGCCAGGGCTACTTCTCAGGTGCAGGAGACAGCCACAAGAATTCTCTAGCAACTTCTGTGGCGTAGACTAATTGAATAGCTGATTATTATACAAATCAGTTTTTCCTGATTTCTTTTCTTTTCCCATTAGCGTTCCCCTAAGATCTTTATTCTTTCCAATATTTCAGATTGAAAATATCAACTCTGGCGCCATGTATTAAGATATTCACATTAAAATCACTAGCTTAAAGTTTAATTGTATTGATCTGATATTTAGAGGCAGCACTCACAAAAAAAATATTAGCTATGTATGCTGCAGTGCAACATTGACTCAAATAGGTATTGAACATAAAACCCATCCTGCAATAATGCAGTCTGTAATTGCATGGGCAAGGACAAGCATGAGGTGGGCTGCATTCCATTACCTCCCCTGGGGCCAAGGTTTCAGTAGGGTCTCACATTCCTGTGTCAAAACCTTAATTCCCAATGCAACAGATGTTGAGAGGTGGGACATTGACAGTGATTAGTCAGACCCTCCGTAAGTGCCATAGTGCTTGAGTAGGCTAGTTGTTACAAGAGTGGGTTTCTCTAAATGTGAAGTTCAGCTCCTTCCTACCTCTCTTATGTGAACATGATGACTCATCATGTGCCTTGCACCCTTGACTACTAAGAAAGAACAATGTAACAAAAAAGCCCTGTGCGGGTTCTTACCTCCCAAGTCTGTGACAAACAAAGCAACACAAAATGGACAGATATGCATGTTGATTCTGTCTCTTTAACTCTCTCTATTGTGATCTGTTAAAGAACTCTTCAGGTTAACAAGGAAATGAGAAGGCAGACTTCTGGTTGTGTGGAACTGAGGGGTCAATGGAGGTAGTGAAATACAGTTGACTTCAGAACAAAAAGTCAAGGGAAGTTTAAAGCTGCAGAAAGTACTATGGTTGTGGCTCCCTGGTAAAGCACTTGTCATATATGCATGGCAACCTTTGTTCAATGCTCATCGTGGCAGAAAAGGAAAAGAAAAGGAAGAGGAGGAGGGGGAGAGGAGGAAAGCAGGGGGGGGAAGAAGAGGGGTAGGAGAAGCAAGAGCAGAAAGAGAAATCACGGAAAGAATACAGGTCTAGAAGGGAACACGGATATAGAAGTCTGGTTGGTGACACTAACTTGACCGAATGATTACAGACTCATTGCTTATCTACATATCAGCCTATTCCTCCAATTGCTGTCTAACAGGATTCTCCTAGGCCTGCTGTCCTATGGTTACCCAAGAATTTCCAAGGACTGTCCCCTAACCTCAGCAGTAATTGTCCCTCTAGAAACAGCATAGGCTTCAACCCACTTGGGTTTTCTCTTCATTTTTATTTAAATTAAAAAATATACATACCGATCCCAGTTCCCTCCCATCCTGTCATCCTCCCTCAAATCCCCCCCATCCCACACCCTGTCCACTCCCCAGGGAGGGTGAGATCATCAAAGGCTGTCACATCATTTGGGGCAAGGCTTAGGCACTCCCTCATGTATCTAGTTTGAGAGAGTGTCCCTCCATGGGGAATGGACTCCCAAAGACCTTGCACTAGGGATAAATACTGTCAACCCACTTGATGTGTGAGTACATCAGCCAGTCAGAAAGACTGGCCTACCAGCAACTCCAGGAACGTACAGCCTCAGGAGTGCCAGGGCTGGTAAGTCTTAGGAAGTCACAACAGGGAAGCCGCTTACTCTACCCCATCCTGGGAATGGAGGGCATAGATTAGAAATCAGGTAACCAGTTGCAGAAGAAACCCTTCTAGGCTCAAGTTTTCAGACAAAATAAACCCAAATCATTATCATTATTGTTGTTATTTTATCATTATTTTTCTTAATATTCAAAACTATCCTCAATGTGTCTTAGTGACAGACAGCTCTGCTTGATGCTGTGTAATATCACGCTTCCTTTAAATCATGGAAGCACCATGTGCCTCTCTTTAAAGCATGTAAAGGAAAGAAAATGTTAAATAGTCATTTAAAGCTTGCTACCAAAACAGTATCCCCTTTGTGTCAGCTTTTCCCACCAATTTCTGGGTCTGTCTTGTTCTTCTGGGGAGGCCTACATCTTCATATCCGAATATTAAAAAATAAGTTGGCCCTCTTGTTACCCCTACTTCTCAAGTAGGCAATCCTACACAGACTCTTGAACCCAGCAATTTCTTGTTTAGCTATTGCAACTTGGTTGCATGTCGCATCATTTAGTGTTATAACCAGTAAACAAGAGATGGGTAGCCGAAAGAAAAGTCAAATAGCAAATAGCAAAGCAGGCTTTGCTTCCAGGATTTTACATTTCCATTCTCTTCCCCAGGGGCCTTGTTCATCGTTTTGAAATTTGGAAAGGGGGTGAGATACAGGCTCGATCTTATTTTTTTTAAGTTCACACCATCTAGGAAAGCCATCCAAATCATTTTGTTTCTAATCTTTCTGTGCAAAATGTTTTGTTAAATCCTGATGACAACTTTTATGCATAATGCATAAAATAAACTTTGCCAAAATCTGAGTCGCTTTTAAAAGCATATAAAACCTCTTTAAGAGCAAAATGACATTACAGGGTGCGTAGCTGCAGTGGACTGGGAAAAACCACACGGCGTGGCTGACGGAAAGCATTGTGCTCCATGCCATTAACTCTCAAATATCTAATAGGTGGAGTTCCCTTGGTTTACTTGTGTTCAATTGCATGCTATTTCTTATGAAATTTTCCATGTATTGATGCCTAGTTTATGCACAACATAAATCCAGTTCTGCCTTCAACACTTCTGGGAATCTTCACTCTTAAAAAAAAGTCAGATACTTTTCCATATAATTGAGAAAAAAAACCTTGTCATTTACCAAAAACCATAATTTAAAATAACATTTTTCTGTTTGTATAAATTAGTATTTGTATGCATGGATATCATTTGATAAATCATATAGGTAAATCCAGTTCAAATATTACGGCTGTTTTTGCTTATTTAAAACCATAAAAAACAGAAACCAGGG
Source organism: Mesocricetus auratus (assembly GCF_017639785.1). Lineage (NCBI taxonomy): Eukaryota > Metazoa > Chordata > Mammalia > Rodentia > Cricetidae > Mesocricetus > Mesocricetus auratus. The sequence continues at coordinate 15,446,996 of NW_024429193.1, forward strand.
AGGAAAAAGACTTAGCATTCAAAAGTAGGTGCCATAAATCCTGCTGTGTTCCAGCCAGATAAATAAATAAATAAATAAAAGTGGGGATAATAACAATGTATCACTAGCCAGTGTCACTAAAATGATTTGCTTTATTTCTCTAATCTGTACCATATCTAAACTGACTATAATAAATGAATAATCGCCCCAAATACACAACCATTAATTGAAAAACTGCACCAAGTATAAAACCAAGAAGTCATAACACAAAATACAAGGTTTCCTCAGTGTTTACGAACTTGTCTTTGTCAATATTTTTAAGGTTCAGTGTAAATGATACTGCTTTCTATCATACATCACAGACCATCATGAGTTACAGGAGATGCTCCATGAATATTAATGGCCCTGCGTTCCAGGACATTTCATGAGCACACAGCCAGGTGTGAGAGTCTGATGGAGTTTGGTTTCTTCTTGAAAGGAAATGGTGCACTCTGGATGAGTTTTATCTCTGAATCCAAGTTTCTAAGGGAAGGCTCTGTGTGTTTGAACCTGACAAAGGGTGGGCTCTTCTTTGAATGTGGAAGCTGTGGCCTCTAGACTAGCTGTTTTGTGAAGCTGCCCTCTGGACATTCATTTGCTATTGTGTGTTCACAACAATTCAAATCCTAGGAGGCAGCAAATAGTAGAATGCAGAAACAAACCCTCCATTGTTTATTTCAAATCCTGTTTTCCTGGGAGAACATACATTTGTATAGCTATCCCACAGTGGACAAAATAATTTCAGAAATTAGTTGAATGAAATCAGGGGCACAGAGACGAGTAGTTAATTATCTGGGCCAGTGAAAAATGTCCTTTCTGGAAAAATCCTTGAGAACCTATAGCATTCAAATTTGCATGAAAGTTGTATTATAAGAATACTTCTTTATTGAAAATAAAGCACTCCAGGCTCAGTTCAATAATAACAGCTTACAGGAGAGTAATTGAAGTTATCCAATTTGCCTCCCATAGAAAATGACCTACAGTATATGCACACAGAGATGCAAGGAAAAATATGTCATGCAATTTTATTGAGACAGAGGTAAGAAAGGAATTGGGGTTAGACACCGTGTGAGCATTTAACACACACGAAATGATAATATGGTCAGAGAAAATTATCCCCTTTTCTTCACATTCCTGTTCCAAATTCTCATCTTGTACCACCCCCTGCTGAGCTCCCATTGACTTCAAAGGGAAGTCCATGGGGGTTCAGAGCAAGATGAGAATTTGGCCCTGCATGCATAATTTCTGTTCTCTCTTATTCATAGCATGCACAATAAGCACTGGCTTTGAAAAGACTCTAACAGGGCTTGATAATGGCTCCAAAATGATCACGTATCTTCATAGTGTATTAAATGGTATCACCAATTGTGCCTTCAGACTTACTGCAAGCTCCAGGGAAAAGATCATGCCAAGTCATTATTATCCTCATCTGTTATTATTTCACTAACTAATAATAACAATACTTATGTACTATAGCATCATGGCCCCATTACTATGGCTTTCAGAAGACCACAGGCACATCTGACCTTTTCTATTCAAGAGGCAGTGCAGAAGGCTTTGAGATCTTCTCCTGGGAAACCTCACCATCTCCATATCTATGAAATTGTGTGGACCAACAATAATGCCCTGAATAATAACATACCATTACTACTGACAATGATGGAGAGACAACAGGTAGACTAATGCCACTTTTCAGAATACTGATAGGAAAGACACTTTACTGTAGTCCAGGCTTGAAAACAACAGAGTAACTGTCGGAGGAAAAGTCAAGATGAGTCAAGGCTGAGGTGGGATCAAGTGTGCGGAGATGAACCAGCAAAATCTTCTAGTGTTGTGAAAAGAAATCACATGAGAAGAACGGAGTGGACCATGGGTTTCTTTGATGATATACAGGCAACAGACAGCAGTGTTAATCACATGTACCCAAAAGAGGAGCCAGCAGCGACAGATCAACTTCCCCAGTATGTGCTTTGGCCCATCATCACCAGTTCCTCCTACAAACTTTTTGCCTATGCATGTGGTTAATCCAATATTGCTTCTTAGTCTCACTGAGCTGATAAATAATTCATCTTTGTGAACACTGATGACTTTCCATCTATCCTAAATTTTCAAAGACAGATGAGACTATGGAATGGCTGAACAGCTTATTTACTTACATAATTTGGGGTTATTAATCATTTCAGCTTGTTTTTGATTTCTGAGATCTTTCAAAAGCAACTGTATTCCTCTTAAGGGACACTTATAACTCAGGTGGGTAGCAAAAACACTATCCTCTATCTATAGATAACAACTACAACTTACAGAAGGTAGTTAGCCAAATTCAAACTGATGTCACAAGTCTATGAAGTACTTTATGGCTTGTTTACAAAACAGTCTGCAACATATTATTTCATCTGATCCCCTCAACAATACTATAGGTCACCTGGACAGAAGAAAATGAAATTCCTAATTGCCAAGAAAGCTTCCCACAGACCTCTTTGCCCTACCAGGCATGACACTTAATTAAGAATTAGACTCACTGCTTCTTTTGCCACTGACTTTCTCTCCTGGTTGTGTTGCACAATCCTCAGCGCGTGACCTTTTTCTCAGCTTTTAGCATTGCTATTATCACACATACATGCAAAAGGAAAAAAACTGACAGCAACTCAGGGATGCTATTATAGGTGTTAGGATAGTCGTATGTGACCCTGTTTCATTTCTTGGAGATGTGCACTATGTAGACACAACATTAACTCTTATTCTACTTACAGGGTTCATTAAGGCAGTCTTCTGAGGACTAAGAAGGAAAATAGAATTCGCTCATGCTCTCTGTTTTTCTTTACCTAGGTCACTATGGAAAAATGAAATCTAGGACTTGGGGTTCTGCGGGTCCTCACCTCCTGTCTAAGAACTTAGTGCCAGGGAAGAGGTTGACAATTTTTATAAAATTAACAAAGTCACCAATAATTTACAATTATGTGAGAGTAATTATACCATCACTTGCCTTGGAGAAAGTCACTCACAACTTAAATTTAAATTTTGAGGCTCTATGTTTTGCTTTTTTGAACCCAAAGGGTAGAACTTTGGGTTCTACAAAGACACAGAATAGAATGCACTGGGCACAGAATTCTAACCCAAGGCTTTCTCTAGTCAACACGGAAGAGAAAGAGGGCGCTGCCCTATGCTGTGCTGTTGATGGACAGTGTGCTTCTGCGTGCTAGGGAGGCACTCTCTCACTGAACTGTATGCCCACCACCATCGGATTCATTTTCAAAGGGCTTTTTTTTCTACTTCCTGTTGTTGAACAACCAACACAAAACACAAAAAATGGGTGAAAATCCATGGTAATGGTTGAAGGAAGCAGTATGTATCTCGGCCACATTCCTACAGCCTTGCGTAGTAAAAGATTATGTTTTTAATGAGGACCATTTTATTTTTCACTAGATATCTATCAAAGAACAACACGGCATCTGGGACACTGGAACCTACATAATGCATTGCACATTTTAATCACGTTGGATAAAACACTCTTTCTCTGGATATCAATTATACTAATGACTCTTATATAATACTCTCATGTGCCTACAGGATATGTATTGTCACCTCTCCTTTGTCATAAAAATAGTCAGTAGTTCTGGATCCACACTGAAGTACTTGCTTTCATTTTTATATAATGAATGAGTAACACTGTAAAAAAAGACATTTTATCCCATATTAGCTTAACAGAGTGAAGAGACTTCACATATGACAGTGCTAAATATACTCTTAAGCTGCTAATAAAACCAAAGCCTGCGGGGAAAGAATCTAATGATGAGCAGAAGTTTGTATCTCTGAAAGGAAAGCAAAAATGTTCCTCTTAGGTATAATTTCTAAATATCTTAAAAAGGACTTGGGATTTCTAATAATTTCATTTCCAATAAATCTCCCAAGTCAATTTAGAATCACTTTATTTGCAATAAATCTCCTCTGTCAACCTAAATGGTGAACACAACTTTCTCTCCCCTCCCCTCCCTCATAGTGCAATGTTACAGAAACTTCTTTGAATTTGTCCTTAAAATTAATCACTGCAGAAACCCTGACTCATAGCCAAACGACTACATGCTTCTTTTGGTTCACAGGACAAGAATTTCTGCCAAAATGGTGGAAGATGATTCTCCTGCAAGTGAATGAATGACCCCATGATCAAATCCTCAGGCTGTGTTCCAGAAATGCTTGTCACTGTCTGCATTCTTCAGAGAACCTGCTGGCCATACTCGAGTTGAGGCCTTATGAGAAGTTCCATTGTAAACTCCTAGTTTACAGTATTAATAAATCAGTCATAAAAAATGTGCTCACACCTGAAACTTGGCAAAGCAATTTAAAGGAAAAAAAGAAACGCTGGCCTTGTCATTTTTACGTTACACGTGTATAAAAAGATGAAGTAGGGGCTCTTGAACACATTTTTGCTGCAAATAGTTTTGAAGGCCTATGATTTTAATTAAATAGAAAATTGGTCAAATGATAGGCTCATATGTAGTCAGAATATTTAGAGTGATTTCAAGATAAAGGTAGAAATAATGAAGTTATGGGAATTCAACCAAGAAATTTCTAGACATTCATTTTGAATACCATACTCTTTTTACTTACCAGAGTTTCTAAAATAAAGTGTACAAAAATAAATAAATATAGTTTACCTTTCCTTTTGTCCATATACACACAATGTAGGAAAAGAGTTCAAAATAGTCTAACTGAAGAACTGCCATTTTAAGAAATGCATCCTTAATTGTTTAATTAATAACTCAAGTGTATGGAATTATGTCAGTTCACAGAGCTTGCTGTTGTCTCCTATTTCCTATCTATAAATTGCTCCTGGGTTTTGTAGGTGAACTCAGTTAGTATCAATGAATTATTTGAAGCACTAAATCTTCAAGCATACTGTGAATATTTCCTAGACTCTCTAGTCACATGACCAATACATATTTGCTACTTAACTATATCCCCTGTTCAAATTTGCAGCCACCGAAGGTTCAGGTAGTATTAGGTCTCTGTAACCTAAACCATAATACAAACACAAGAAATAATTTTAAGGTAAACATCTTTCTAACTTAAATTTTATCTCCTCCCAACCACAAATAGACTCAGCTATTTGTTGATGTTTATGAGTTGATATATTTTTAAAACTATTCAGACGTTATCTTCAATAACTGCTTTAAAATTTTGCTCACAGCCATTCTGAAATTGGTGTGTAGGGAAAAGGATTATCTTAATGAATGAGTGTGGTCAATCGCTTGAAACCTTCAGACTACCTCAACTTTCTTTCTTAACCATATTTATGTATCTACTAGTAGCATATTTGTTTCTTTGTGAAAACATATCCTATAAAGTCCACCTGACCAAAAGAAAATCCAGTCCTAGATACGAGTTGTTCCCTTTTGAGTTGTTGGCCAGAGATGTCCAAGAGACTCCTAAAGATATAACCTACTGCTTGATTATTCCACAGAGATGGAAGGGAAGTCCCTCTTGCTGAAGACACCATTCACTTCAGACACAGGCCCAGAAAGCCCAGAGCTGGAACTGACCTGAAAGCCCCCTTCTTGAGGACTAGCTTTAATGGTACCATGCAAGCTTCCAAAAGAGGGAGGCAACCAACTATCCTATCCAACTATGACACCTATGGATCTCATCAAAAGCCAACATGGCCTGATAACCCCATAGGTACAGTAGTGGCAGTAACCATCAGCTCTTAGCTGAACTTAAGCCCTTCTCAACAAAAAGGAGGGCATGTACTGAAAACCTGGGTAATTACTCAATGCTAGTGAAGTCATGGTTACTAGAGGCAAATGTATGCTCATTTACTAACTAAGCATGAGAATCTATAAAAACCTGTCCTCTTACCTACAGAGAAGTTTAGTCTTCACCCTTCATCAAGAAAATGTCTCCATAGAAAATCACAACCAATCAAAATGCAGACTTGTGGAGCCCAATCCTAGCAGATATGGCTACTAAATACTCCAGCACTTAAGGATCAGGGAACATTGCACAAGAGGGGTTGGAAACATTCATATCAGTCAACATGACTCCTGAAATGTGAGGTGAATCAGGGGAAAGCCCCTGAGGTCTCAACCCTACACAAATACTACAAGCAACTAAGGAAAGCAGAAATTGTTTGTCCATTGCCAAATGCTTATCCATGCAAACTAACATACAGGCTACCTTATATTGACAAAAAATAAGTTACACTTAGGAATATACACATTATACATATGTGTACATATACATATGCAATAACAATTAGTAAAAGAAATGGCAGTGAATCTGAAAGAGAGCAGGAAGGGGTTTATGGGAGGATTTGGAAGGAGAAAAAGAGAGAAATGTGATTAAATTATAACCTCAAAAAAGTTTTAATTAAAATATTTTAAAATAGAGGTTACATCCTGAGAGTCATATAAACTAACAACTATTAGTCATAATCGATATTAGTCATAAAACAAAGGAACAATACAATATAGTTTTTGGAATTACATTGTCTGAGTTCAAATCCATTTTCTATCTGTACAAGTCTGGCACATGATTTAATTATTCTTATGTTCAATTTCCTCATCCAAAAAATAAAGAAGCAAAAACAATGTCTCCTCATAAGATTTCTATGAGAATTGAATGAGTTTTGCACTTATCAGAGTAACTGATATTGGTGCTCAGTGAACTACTGATACTGTCATTGCCTTCACCATCATCAAAATCAACAAGAACTAGAAGAATTATAGTGATGAGAATCAGACATACTTCCAAGGATCTCAAGATAAAGCCCTGATGCTTATATGACAACTATTTGACTAGGTATTCATTATATGTAAGCAAAGTTGGCAATGGAAGGCATGCTCCTGTATTTATGATCTCCATCCTTGGAAATACTTTCCTATAAAGGAGGAGAAGATACCCACAGGCTCACACACATCCACATGTACACTCATTAAAGCTACTGGTACCCACAGGCTCATGTACATTCATATGCACACTGATTAAAGCTACTTTTTCTGTCACTTTTTTCACATGCATTATCTATGTGATATATGCATACTTGTACACCTATTTATACTCCCCTTATTTTGAGGCAGAGTCTTTTGCTGAAACTGCCTCATACTGATTGGCTAGAACATTTGTCATTAAATCCCTGGAATCTGCCTATCTCCAATTACCCCATGCTCTACCAGCAGTACTGGGGTTACAAGTGTGAAGCACCATACCCAGCTCATACATTCTGTGGATCCAAATTGAAGTTTTCATGCCTGAGCAGTGAACAGTGAGCACTGTACCCACTGAACCATCTTCCCAAACACTGACTACCTTTTCTATATGGAGCTAATAATGCCTACTTTTTTGGTGTTTTATGTTTTGGACTAATCTAGCACTTGAGCTAATGAAGATAAAACAAATTATACTAGTATGCTTAGTCCCTCAGTTTTACTCACAATGGAATAGATCATCCACCTAGCAAGATACTGATCCAGTTTTGAGTTCTTCCCTCTCAAAACTGCCTGAGCCTCACACATACTATCTCATATAGCAATTAGTCTCCAAGACCAGTGACTCTGTACACTAATTCAAAGTTGACATTGGGATTATACCCTTTCTGCTTCTACACCTCTGCTGCCTCACTCCTTATGGTCCAAGTTCTGCATTCACCAACAACAAGCACCCAAAGAGCATCTCATGGGAAGTTTCTGTTCTTCAGTCGGTGTTAGCAACCCTGCATTATTTCCTTTTGTCTTTGTCACTTCTTACTCACCTATCCCTCTGGCAGCCTCAACAACTCCAACCAAAGATATCCCAAGATTTGACAGTTCCCACTCTATGTCAGTCATTTTTTAGACCACCTTCTGTCAGTTCCTTTGTGTTCCCAATCCCTTCTGGACTAAACCCTCAAGCACAGATTGCCCTTGTGAAATAAACCTAAAAATTCCATGTTCACCTACTAGTCAACAGCAAGGATAGTCTAATTCAAATTCAATTTGCCACTAGACACCTTTATCTGCACCACAGATGAAACCATAGCCATGAATTAGCTACATTTCACAACTTTGATGGGAGTCACATTAGTGCTAGAAGATGGAACTAGGGTAATAAAGGAGCTTACAGATGAAAACTGATAGTTTGAAACTAACATGGTGCTCAAATCACATTTGGAATTTTTTCTGGGCAATGACAAATTAAACCATATCCAAGTTCTAGAAGAGTGATGAGATGACATGGAGCTCTCTCTATAAGGAATGGTAGAAATATCTGTTACCATTTGATCTAAGTCAAACAGAGTTACAGCTATTTCAAAGTCCTTATTTTGGTTAGCAATTGCTTTTTGTTTCTGTAGTAGTTGTCCAGGGCCAAGGAATATGCACTATAGGGAGATTTCAGTCAGAACTTTTTTTTTAACAATTACCATGCTTTACCTTGAAGCATCCATGAAAATCTGCATCCCAATATTTTTGACTTATTCTTTGTTCAGTGTTCTAAGCAAACATGCCCTCCCCTTCCCTATCTCAGCCTCTCTCCTAGCCTCCCATTCTAAATTCCAAATGGGTTTTCAATGGTTTCCTCAGGGAAGAATCACAATATGAACACCTCTATGTCCTCATACTCTGTGCCAGTCTCACTTCCTAGCCAGCTGGGGGAGAATGACAAGGACCATGGCAACTACACTCTATTGTGTCTAAAGCCAGCAAACAAAATTTCACAAACACTGTTTTACATTACTGTTACGATGATGACTCTATCCTTTGTTCACTCTCATTTCCATTTGAGATATGTAAGAAGAGCAAACAGAATGTCCCGGATTTGTGTTATCTGACTGCAGAGCTGCTCTAATTGCCACTCCACTCTAAAACCTTTCCATTGAGCTCCCTGTATCTCAGAAAACTCTCACTGAAGACTTTCTTTCTCATGGTTCATTTGTTTTCTTCATGTGGCAACTTAGATGTCATCCTGACTCAGGAGTTCTGCTTTCCCTGAACTCTTTACTGTGGTATCCCATCATTCTACCCATGACGTTTAACATCACCAGATGATTTTTATGCCCCCTTATCTATTGTCATTTTTGCTTAAAGAAATGATAGCTTCACATTGAGGTACTTAGTGCTTGTTCTTTTAATTCCTCCTACAAAATACTGACAACTTTTCCACATTCAACCAATATCGGTTGAATATTAATTTAATAATGCTGGCCAAGTTGTTGGTTTGTTGATTTCATGTCTTCCACATATCTCTTCAAATGCAATCTTTCCACAGCTGGCACAATGTAAGCCCTCATTGTCTTTTTACTTTCATTGCCTCTAGTCCTTCCAACTTTAACCCAAATGCAGAAAGAACCTCACCCCTGCTCAAAACATCTCATTAGCTCTTCTTTGATAACAGAATAAGTCCAAACACCTTTCCTGAAATAAAAAATGTATTATCCATACCTCAACATTCTACATGCCAGTCATCCCTCATCACCACCATTGGATGATCAGTCTGTAGGCTCATTTTTGTGCATCTCTTCAATACTGCTCTGCTCCAGAAACTTTTTTCCTTCTCCTAAAATAGTACTGAAGACCCTTGAGAGTCCACCCTTTCTGCAAAGTTTTTCTCAGCTCTGTCCTCAGAGGATAGTTAATCACCAAGCTTCAATTGCATATACCTCATAATTTCATTTGTATGTATTATCTTATATTGAAGCTAATTCTGCAATTTTCTTATTTGCTCAACTAGGTTTAAGACTAAAGTCTTAGATGTAATAGTTTCTAAGTAAATGACTAAATTTTGAATAAAAAAGTTGAGCCTGATGACACCTAACACCTTTTCATATTTGACATTTCATATATCTTTAATGATTTTGTTACTTATAAAATGAAAACTAGCTTGAGTAGCCAACAGCAAATTCTTTTAATTTGACTCCATATCCTTTCATTAAAAATCTATTAAGGTTAAAGAAAACATCCTTACTGCCTAGAAGAGAGAGGACAGTGTAAAGATATTCCGGAGTCTGTAGATGCTGACTCCTATCCAGCAATTATGTTCGGTTACTTAAATTAAAACCCTCCCTTACATTTCTGATTTAGAAACTTAAATTAACAGATCTATTCAGTGCATGGTAAGCTGGTAATGTATTTTAAGAGTTCTATAAATGTTTATGGCCCAGCATTTGACTTCTAGGAAATAATATACCAGGAAGATAAAGATCCAAAGTCACTTGTATCATTCATATACCATTACATCATGCAGTGCTTTATCTTAATATACTATACATAAAATTGGTAGCAAAAGACAAATAAGAATAAAGTGAAGAATAGTCGAAAGAATTAAAATGTCTCTATAAAGCTAGACCATGAAATTGGACATAACAATGTGAACGAACAAAAGTAGTAAATAATTTATTATTTAATTCCAAGCATATGTGCAAGCATAGATACATATGCATGTATTTGCAGGCATGCATATGTGTAACGAGAAAACATTGGCATTAAAACCTCCAGGTGATGAAGCCATGTTCAATTAAGATTTTTCTTCCCTACATTCTCTACATTTTATAATGTGACAAACATTTACTTTTACTGATCTGATTTTAAATATATTTTAAAGTCTTATAGTTGTATACTTGAAACTATTTAGAATCTCTTCTAAAATGAAGACTATAAGGGATGTTGGAAATTAAACTTTGCCTGTTTGTTTTAAATATATCCTTTTGACTGAGTATCTTCCAAAGAGTATGCTATAAAGTGTCTTTTGAAAAATTGACAAGTTGAAACCAAATTGATAGGTATAAATATTGTAAAGAAGGAAGATAAATCTGAGATACAAAAGACATTCAAAACTTTCTGATGAAGTTGATACATGAATGTGACGAATGGTTAACATAATGTGTGAAGGAGAGCAGGAGATGTGTGAGAGAGCTGCCCTAATATATCATATGTACATATTCATATCTCAGTAGAAAATGCAAACGCTATCCCATCTGTTTTCACCATCTTTGCATCCTCTTCCATTCCTCAAACAGCTGGCTGGCAGCAAAGCTATTCCTTGGCAGTATCTTTATTGAAGGAGGAGGGTCCGTTATTGTCTTGAAGGATACATTATTGTCTTGTGGATGGACCAGAGATGGCTAATGAGGACAATCTAAGATGTCAGCCTCGACCACAGTATAATGAACACGTTTCCTGGCATAGTGAATCATCCTGGGCTGTTAATTTGGTCTTCAATTTAGTGTTCTCACCAGGCATATTTTTTCTAGCTCTGGTTATAAAATTTTAAAGTGTTAGGACACTTGCAACAAATTCTTCCCTCAAGTGAGGTGAGAGTAGGCAAGAGACTTATGCAGGCTGGTCTTAATGTAGTTAAAACTTCTTATACAAGATAGAGGCAGCATTAAAGAAAGAAATCATTGCATGCCTTAAAGCCCATGAAACAGATTGTACTCAAGGTATGTGGAGAAATTATTTCAATAGGAGTAGAGAGCATGGCATGGGATTTTGTAGAGAAGAAGAGAGATTAGGCTCAGATCAAAATATACTCTGGGTAGAAAAATCAAGGTAGAGATCAGAGATATTTTTAAAAATCCTGGAAGGAAGGATCAATGATTAGGAAGTATTCCCTTTTGATATGTTTATTTATGTTTGTTTATTTATTTGCATTTATGTTTGTACTTGAATGAATTTATGTGTGTGCACATGCCCACAAAAGCCAGAGAATATTTGGATACTCTGAACTTACAGGCAGTTGTGAACTGCCTCTGATAGGTTCTGAGGAGAAAACCCTGGTCTTCTGAAAGTCTAACAAGCACTCTTAACTGCTGAGTTATCTCTCAGCACCCTTGAAGAAGATTTTCATTAAACAAACCTTTCTGAAAACATCCCCTGGGGGATGGTGAGAGATGAAAAGCTCACATAGGCACAGAGTGATCAGATATCAAGATGGTGGTGTGTGTTATGAATAAACTGACTTTGCAAAATTCATACTGAAAATGCACAAGATAAAGAAGAATACAAGAGCCCAAAAGCTATGGCTCATTGAAAAGGGGTTCAGGGAAGTCAGAATAGCTTCTAGTCAATGGGAAAATATTAGCATTTAGATGTTACATGGTATCATTACTCTGAATGTCTTCAAAATGGGCTTTCAAATTATTTCATTTTATTCATAAATAATAAATTTAATGACCATCATCTTAAGAATCCCAGAACATTTTTAGGTAATTAATTTGCTTGTTTTAGCATCGTAGACAAGAAATATTATGGAAAATATGCTAAAATTTGAAGATCATTCAGGAACCACAAGATCTGTGTCTGGGCTTACCTGTGTTTTTGATAAATCATGCAATTGTGCCATTAAGTCAAGTCACCATCAAATTTAATATCCACAAAAGCCAAACAAGAGTGGAAACATGGTTGAAGGTGGCTTTGCATGCATCCATAGACACTCATTCATTCACATCTTCAGCCATGGTAAAATTAGCCATGTCTGAAGATACTTTCAGTTGTTACAAATGAGGGATAGGATTGTTGGCCTAGAATCCAACAGCCAGAGATGCTGATAAATATCCTAAAATACACAGGACAGAACCTAACATACAGTTAAGTTACCTATTCCAACAGTTTAACTACGCAAAGTCAAAGGAAACCAGCCCTACAGAAATGCTGCTCTAATTTTACTATATTATAGGAGAGAAACTTTCAGTAATCAACATATCAGAAACATTATTATTCTTTTTCCTGATGTTGAGGTTTGAAGCCTAAATGCATCATATGGTGACTGGTAATAGTCCATGGAAAGTATTTAGAAAATTCTGGAATATTCACATCCCAACTTAAATTGTAAAAAATAGTCTTTTACACAGTAAATACAAAATTCATTTTCTCTTCTTTCTTTTTATTCTGTATATGTATGTTCGTGTATGCAAAGAAGTGTGTGTTTTAGTTTGTATTTCTCTAATTGCTAAGGAGCTTTAACATTTTATGAGACATTTCTTAGCCAATTTTGTTTCTTTTTGCAAATTCTTCATTCAGATACATACCCCCTAATTGGGTACTCTCTTTCTTGAATTTCTGTGCATTTAGTTCATTATATATTCTAGATATTAACCCTCTATCAATATATATATATCTGGAGAAGATTCTCTCCCACTCTGTGAACTTTCCCTCCACTAAGTGGGCTGTTTCTTTTGTTGTATAGCTTTTTAGTTCTGTGAAGTCCCATTTGTCTATCATTGGCCCCAATTCCTGAACAAATGAGATTTTATTCAGAAAATACTTTCCTACACTTATATCTTATCATGTTGCCTAAGTTTACTTCTTTTGTTTCAGTGCTTGATCCATTTGGAGTTGGTTTATATGCAGGATGATAGATATGGTTTTAGTGTCATTTTTCTGAACACAGACATCTAACTTTCCAAGTACCATTTGTTGAAGATGCTATCTTTTTTCCAATGTGCTTTTTTAAACATCTTTGCCAAATATCAGATGGCTGTAATTATGTGCACTCATGTTTGGGTCTTCTATTTTGTTCCATTGATAGACATGTCTGTTTTGTGGCAGTGCCATGATGTTTTTATTATTATAGCTCTATAATATAGCTCAAAATATGGTGTGCTAGGCCCTCCAACATTGTTCTTTTTGCTCTGGACTGCTTTTCTGGCCAGGGTCTTTCATGCTTCCCTACACATTTTAGTAATTTTTTCTTTGTCTGTGAAGAATATCATAGGGATTTTAACTGGGGTTGCATTTAATCTGACAATTGCCAGCATTTCATTTTTACATGGTTTCTGGAGATCCAGCTCAGAATAGCAAGTACTTCCCTGACAGGAGTATTTCCCCAATCCTCTCATTTTCCATTAGGCCAGCAAAGGCATTCTAAAAATCTGTCACCCAACACTGAAAGTGACAGTATCATGGAAGGAACAGAATCTAGAAATCAGTGTGTGCTTTTCTATAAGTCAGGATCTGTATAAGGAACTAATCTTTTACTCAGTCATTTACCTGCCCCTGGCCTTGGTTATTTTTCCTAACATTGGCCTTGTCAAGTGTGTGAGTACACAAGGGTTAGATGATGGTATGTTTGTGCTGGGATTTCATTCCTAAAAGGGATAGAAAAAATTCTACTGTAAAACAAAGAAAAAATACCATTGATTAAATACAAATTTAGGAGAAATCATAATGGAAGAATCTATTTTTCTGTCAATATCTAGAGTTTTACACAATTAGGGAAAAGCAATATGTGGAAGATTATATTTGCTCATTGGTTTATTTCCCCCTTTTTAAGGGTAAACCAATAAAATATCTGTTACACTAACACAATAGTGAGATATGCTGGTTGAAAAAAAAAGAAGTGAAAAATTTTCTGTCTTTTTTCTTTAAAATTATAATAATTTTAAATTCATCCTCATCTCCATAGATCTTCAAAAAGCAGTTTCACGAGAGAAGTCCAGCACTTACCTTATAAATTCTTCAGTGAACCGGTCACCTTCAGAGATCTCATTCCACTGGCTTCCTGTGTTGACACACCCCGTTGACACAGAGACAGATTTGCAAACATTCTGCAGAGTAGATGCTCCAAGAAGAAACTGCAAACCGAATGTATATTTCAACAAAAGTCTCAGCTAAATATTTCTTCTGAAAGCTTCTCAATAAACACAAAATGATGTTTTTCCCCCTCATTGATCAATTTAGTCCTCAGGGAGTTCCTGAGTCTGAGCACCATAGAAAGTTGTAGAAGAAACAAATGAACTTTGATGGGAATCCGAGAGCTGTCGGATGAATGTATACACACTTGACCAATCTACCATTTGCTTTTTATGTCACAGGCTTTCTTTTGAATCTCTGTATGGACCCATCCATTTCTTTGGCTTATAGTTGATGCAATTTTAGCAAGCTCTAAAAGCCTTGTGCTGACAGTCAATCAACCCTCAAAGTGCCTCGTCATTCTTGTCAAATCAGCTTTAATGTTTCTTGGCAGAAAATCCAATTGTTTCCATAATGGTGGACTTAAAGAAACCCTAAGTTAACACTCAGATGGATTCTGTTTTCTCTAAAACAAAGACTCTTCCATGTTCATTTCAGTACCCAACCTTTAGTCATTTAACAATATGAATTTTGCTGTCAGTCTGAGTAATAGAGAAATAAAGTTGAGTATCAAAAATCTGACTTAGGTCAGCAAGATGGCTCAGTGGCTAAAGGTACTTACCACCCTACAATGAGCCTGAAGATCTTAATCCAAAGCCTGAAATCCATGTAAATGTGAAAGGAGAAAATCCATTCCCCAAAGTTGTCATTCTGACTTCCACCTGGGTGTCTAGGCACACCTACTCCTATACACATCATTTACAAACACACAGTAATAATAAATACTTTTTTAAAAATCTGGCTTAGACCCAATCGGAACTACTTCATAATTAAGTCCTTAGGCATATTATTCACAGTGTCAATCACCCTTAGTAGCTAAGACACCAAACTGAAAGCGCTATTGTTGACATTAAGTAAAACTGCACTGTGAAAGTACTTTGTAAATTGCAAGCCACAATACAAGTTATTTGTGTAATAGTACTGCTTTTAATAATGCATTAGATGAATACAATGAAGAAATTAATCGAGTCAGAAATGAAACGTATCACTGTGACCCTATGCATCAAAGTCTTAAGAGCATGTCCTTACATGGTTTACAAACAACCCATTTATGTAAACCATGGAAGTAAACCAGTCCCTATTTTCCAAGATCACTGTCCTTCATCACTGCATATAAATTCGATCAAGAAGATGATGTAATAAGCTTCTATTTTGTGTGAAGCTTAATGAGTATTCTACAGATACACAATAGAAAGAACCCTTTTGATAGTAGACATGTATCTACTGAGGAAAATAGTCCTTGGTAGTCACTAGAAGGGCTCAGCTTCTTACTTTTTTCAAAGTATTGTTAGATGTTATAAGCAAAGTCAAAATACGAATTGTTTTCATTGACAGTATATGGACTCTAAATACGTACACAAGGCTTCCATTGAATTTCATAGGCTGCTGTTTATCTCATCAATTGCTCATGGTATTCTTCCCATAGGGAAACATACTTTAAATACAGTAGTGCCTTCTTAACCCATATTTTTTCTTTCTGTGACTTTCTTGTTACACATACCATTTGTGTTCCAAAAGTATGAACTTTCAAAATTAAGCCACCCATAAGTTTTCAACTGTAAGTCACTCTTGAAATTCATGATGACATCATTCAACATGCTTCCTTGCCTTACCTGAGATGAGCCATCTCCTTGTCTGCACCATCCAAACAGAAGACGGGCTAGCAGATGAACTACCATGTCATTACAGGGCAGGTATCCAGGCAGCCCTTATTTAATATTGGCCCCAATGTGCGAGTAACGGTGCTGGTGATTCACCTGTGTCAAATAGAAACTCTACAGCACGCCTTGAAGTAAGAAGGTCAGAGCTCTCAGCTTAAGAAAGAAAACAACCCCCTCTCCAAGGGCGCTAGCCTCTACATTAACAAATGTTCTGGCTGCTAAATAATGAAGACAGGAAGGGAAATCCGTGATAGTTTTGCTCTAACTAAACATTGAGAACTTGATTCTGCTCAAAGCTAGGGACCGTGTGCAACCAATAAAGTGTAGGGCTTATTGGCAGTTCTGCCAGGGTTAGACAGTCTGAGGATGAAATCAGGAAGTTGCTGATGTGTTTGCTCTGGTGGACTGCTGCCTCCAGATACTCTGTTGAGAATTATTGAAAGAGTAGAAAGCTGCTCTGGTGCAATAGTGCTTATTTAAGTCCTGTCTCACAGGATAGCTTCAGGGCAGGGGGTGTTGCTTTCTTTGTTCTTTCTTCTCTGGAGCAGTGACATCTTGAGTTTCTTATGGGAATCCTCATAGGACATGATAGTCATCTGACAGTAAGACACCCAGGAAGTGGGAGTCATTCCGTGTTGATCCCACCTGCCTGCCTTTCTCTCCACTTCCGGTTTCTTTCAAGAGTTAAATTTGCTGTAGGCATGCTGCTGATATACCTCACAACCACTGTGATTTCAACTTAGGAAAAAGGTGAAAGTAGAGACCTAGCTAAAAGCACTGATTAAATTACTTGCATTTGAAAAGGGGAATAATTACAAATAACAATATTCATTCAGGAAAACAACAAAAGGCCTAAGCGTGCTAAGTGCCCTTACCAGACTTTGAGTTCCCAGGAGTTAACAAGATGGACAATAGTCCTCACTTTCACAGCACTTTTAGTCTCTTGCTCATCATCAAATGATGAAATCAAAGTTGGGGAACGGTTTACATTTTCTCAGCATGCAGGAAAGATTTGTTTGTGGTTCTTTATCATTTTGTAACTGAAGGAGAGTTTTCACAGTGGCCTATTTGCCCAAACATTTTTAAAAATTATTTACTTATTGTGTGTGTGTGTGTGTGTGCGTGTGTGTGTGTGTGTATTCGCACATGAGTCTAAGCACAGCATGACTTGGTGGCAAGCACGTCCCCCACTAAGCCGTCTCATCGGCCACCCCCATCCCAACACACATATACAAAATCACATTTTCAAGGTTATCACAGAATTTTTATTCAGGAAAACTTTTACTAAATTAACAAGATTTAGCTGGGCAGTGGTGGCATGCGCCTTTAATCCCAGCACTCGGGAGGCAGAGGCAGGTGGATCTCAGTGAGTTCGAAGCCAGGATGGACCGACAGCCTCCAAAACAATACAGAGAAACCCTGTCTCATAAATACCAAAAATAAATAAATAAATAGAATTAACAAGATTTAAAACAGCCTTTGTTTTTGCTTTTGAATTACTACAGAGACACAGCAACCCCAGAAAGACCTTGAGAAACACCACTGAATGCTGACTGAGGAACAGAGAACATGAGTTCTACACATCACATCAGCCCTTCCTTCTCTACTTGGAAAAACAGAGAGGCTGGCTGCCCAGATAAATGAAAATTTTTCACAGCTGATGATTCCTTTAATATTTAAATATAAGATGAGAAGAAAGTGCTTTTCTTATCAGAGTTACAAAAATTGGTCCCACCCATGGGAATGATACTGAGAAGTGACAAAACAGAGATGGGAATATTCACACGTTGGCTGCATGAGAACACTAAACGTTCACTGCTTGGAGCTTACTGACAATTTTTTCCCTCTGCTTTTCTGAAGGGACCTAGGAGCCTTCCCTACTTGCTCCATGGAACAAATGAATTCCATTGCAGTTAGGATGGCTAAGGACATTTCATTGAGTGTCTCCATACTTAGGCTGCATCTGTAATTCTGCAGGGAGTTGGACTCTGTTTGCCTGAGATGATGAAATATACCCTTGTTCCCATACCCATATGGCATTGTGCAGTGCTCACACAGGCAATGCTAGCTTCATGCTCAGTACTGGAACGGTGGTGAAATTTGGAAGCTAGATGTGTACTTAGGATTTCTTAGTTGTTTGATCACATCAATGAAAGGATATGTAATCAATCTCCCCCAAGACAGTGAGTGGTATTGGACATAACTCATTACTCCGCCAAGGATTTGGCATTTCAATCGATGGGAAATGATGTGTGATCATTCTAATTTATTATACATCATTCCCATCAATCGACAGGCTGAAGCCTTTACATAATAAGTACTTACAGACATTGTCAATCATTCTTGGTTCAAATGCCTCCCAACGCTGCCATTTGGGATATTCTCAAAGCATCATGAAAATGGAATGTACCCCTCAAATCTCAGCTTCAATGATTTTGATCAGCAAGAGACATTGGGATGACCTCTTATGGAAGGATCCCATCAGCAATTGCTAGAGACTTGGGCCATGCTGTAGTCAAAAGAATATGAAATGGGTAAGTGTCCCAATTAGCCATGATTTCCCACCTAACCCATCCAAACAGATTCACAGATGGTAGGTGATATTGGCAGAATTCTTAGGGTTCACTTTTCTTTTTTAAAAACTATCAATCTCTTCCACCTACTTCATTTAAAAAAACATACACTATTTCCTGCATGCTTTTGAGGATAGTGCAAAAGCATATTGATTTTGCTGCCTCTTGTCACTGAGGAGAATGACATCACAAGAGAGAAAATCAAATATTATCAAGACAAAAGAGATCATGAATGGCCTCTACTTTCAAATATGTTCCCCAGCTGCTATTACGGCATACACTGCACTGGATGGGGTTGTCTGATTTGATTAGTTCTCTTTGTTTGAGATTTGTCTCTCATAAAAATAAAACAAGAAAAGACATGCTTGGGAGCGTGTACTAAAGCAGTAGCGCCAAGAGTCATGATTCTCACCATTACATAGTACATGATTCTCATTTCATGGCGCTTCCCAAAATCTACCTAATGCTTCACTGTGGTTGGTGTTCTGAATTAAAACGACCCCCATAGACTCATAGCAAGTGGCACTATTAGGAAATGTGTTCTTGTTGGAGTAGGTGTGGCCTTGTTGGAGGAAGCATATCAACCAGAATTGGCTTTGAGGTTTCAGATCCTGAAAGCAGTCCAAGTGTCTCCCTCTTCATGCCTCTTCATGCTTCCTGCCAATCCAGATGAAGAACTCTCAGCTACTTCTCAAGCTCTGCGTCTGCCTTCCCAACACCATGCTTCCCACAGTAATGGTGAGGGACAAAACCTCTGAGCTGTAAACCAGCACCAACTTAAGGTTTCCCTTTAAAAGAGCTGGTGTGGCTATGATGTCTCCTCACAGCAATGAAACACTAACTAAGATACTTATATCATCATATTTTATAGATCATAATCTTTTCAGTTTCTACTTCCATGTTAATTTTCCAAAGCAAAAATATAATATGAGTCTGTGCTCATGCAGGTCATAGAATTAATTCCTAGGAGCAACTAAAGCACCATCTTTTGAAAGCAGAATGATATACCTACTTTCTGTTGTGATACATATGGCAACATCTTAGTGAAAACAGTTGGAAATACTATGTTTTTGGCTGTCACTCTGACCCAACGAGCCTAAGACTATCTTCTGGAAATCAGTGTGTGATGAAAAAAAGTACAATCAAACTGAAGAGGCCATTTCATCCTTAATAAACCTTTTTAAAGGGAAGAAAAGAAGTAAACTTTGCCTTTTATCCTGGTCAGCAACATTTTTGCTAGCAGCTACTGCTTTTCCAGATTCCAGCTGAGGAAGTCTAAGGGCTTTGGAGAAGCTAGCCTAACACAGTGCTCCGCATGTGGTGTGTGGGGATAGGTAGGGGGTAGGGGGAGTCAGTTCAGGAATTCTGCAACTCACAAGAAAGTGTACTCTCATCTCAAAAGAGGACCAGTGGGTTCCAGGACTCAAAATGAAATACTGACAATGGATTCTAATAGATTCTTGTTCTATGGATTTCAAAGCATTCATTAGCTCATCAAGATTTTCCTGAGCCAACAACTTCTAATCCTGGAAGAAGAGACCCTACTCTATCCTAGCACCAACGTCTCCTCTTTGCTTCCTCATCAGAAATCAGTGGGTGTTGGCAGAACCAGGGCTTCCTGGGAAGCCAGCTGGCTCTGTTAGCACTTCCTACACTCTAGGGCTTCTCCAGGCTAATGGAGTATCACAGTTCATTATCCACCTTCCTCCTCAGCCCCCCATGAAGAAGCTCCAGTGACTACCAGGTTTGGGTCAGGAAACAGCATTGTGGCTGAAGCTGCCAAAAAGCAGCTGCCAGTATCCTATGGAAGAGCTAAGGCTTATCAATATTAGTACAAAAATATTCCATGACCTTGAAGAAGACAAGGGAGCCTGAGCATGGAAAAATAATAATGTCATCCACTAATTGTACTTTTCCTAAATAAATAGATCAGTAACAACTAACTACTCAAGGCCTTGCTATATGCCAAGCACTGTGTATGGGGATGGTGGGGTGCATGCGTGAGTGTGTGTGCGTGTGTGTGTGTGTGTGTGTGTGTGTGTGTGTGTGTGTATGTGTGTGTGTGTTAGCGTCTCTAGATCTTAAAAGCATGTGAAGGCAATGGTGCTAGAGTTGTCTTTATGTTTTAGGTAAGGGTAAGGGCCTGGTAACAGCAGGGCCTTAAACAGGCAAAACGACTTACCTAAAGTCACAGAGCATGAAAGAGCACTGACATTCCATCTGCAGTGTCGCTGTACCCATGTCCTTACTCAAGGAACAGAATAGCCTTCAGGGAGGGAAAGTTGCCATTCAGCTCAAAGACAAAAAGCAAGTCAAGGAGAGCTTTGTTGCACAGGGACAGGAAAAGGGAAAGTGGCCAGCATCAAAATCATCCAGAAGACATTCCAGTGTCCAGGAACACAGAGAAGTAAATTATAAAAGTTATTATGATAATTAGGTCATCTCTTTTCCTATAAATATTCTTGGAGAAGAAATGCTACAAGCATTCAAACCCACACATTCAAAACGAAGGATTACAAAACAAAAAAACCCTTTTATTTCTTTCTTTTTTTTCCTTCTTCAGAAATCTGATGGCCCATAATACTGTAAGAAATGAAGCCATTTCAGAAGGCACACCAAAAAGAGAAACAATGCCTAGAAGGAATGTTAATGTGTAACATTTGAGTTTGATAAGATTGGAAAAGCTTGAGTAATAAACTCCTAAAAAAAATTAGGTTTGGTAATGAGCAAGCCTTTAACTACATAGACACATTGCCAGATACCACTTTAATAAACTATTACAAATGATCGATGTGAAGGTGTTTCCAACAGCTGTTTATGCAAGGTGGCTGCAAGAATTCGTCCATAAAGGAGCTGTTAGTGGGAAAATTGGCTATGCATAGTTGTGACGTCAAATCCATACATAACAAACTTTTTCCTGTCAATCAACAACCTTGCCATAAATTCATCCATTTATAACAAGTCTTTCTTATTTCAAATTGACAGCTTCAATGTGTAGAATAAAAAGGACTTTCTTTTTTAAGAAAAAGTGAACTCAGAATGACTTTTTGCTACCTTTTAGACATGACGCTGCAAAGCCTTGAAACTTTTAACTTATGTTGAAAGAAGTTGACGACAGTTCCAAATGCCAATAGACCTCTCCAAAGCTGGCTGAATATAGCAAAATGACCAGCCTCTCAGGTTTGGTTCATGAAGGTATGAAGGTGCTACATGTCACTGATAGATGAAGACAGGTGCTAGAGGGTTCACCGTGTCTATCAGGGTCATGCAGATCAAATCCAGGTAGAGTTGTTGTGTAAATGCTTTCTTTCTGACTTTGGGTACTGTGGTATGTTTGTGGTATAAGGGCTCTATATAGGCAAGGGAGGCTTTGTGGTTAATATATTACAGTAGGACTTCAGGTAGACCCTTGGATTCTATTGCTGTGTTCTGTGGTCCTGACCTTTTTTTTTTAAGTTTGCCTTTCACCCAGAATGTTTCTCAAGCTCATTTATTGCTAGTTTCTGTTATCATTGACCAACAGCTTCCAATCACAAAGACCAGTGTTGCACAGAATACAGGCATGACATCAAAAGTGAGCTCTGTATCTCAAGTATGACACCAGTGGAGGGAAGAGGGGTGTATGTGTGTGTGTGTGTGTGTGTGTGTGTGTGTGTCTGTCTGTCTGTCTGTCTGTCTGTGTGTGTATGTGTGTGTGTCTGTACTGAGTGCACATATGAAAACCTAGGATAAACCTCAGGCATAATTCCTCAAGCATCATCCACCTTATATTTCTGGAGACAGGGTCTCTCCCTGGCCCTGGGCCAGGCCCTCACCTGGGGATTCACCCATGACTGCCTCCCAGCATTGGACTCATAAGCACATCACACACCACACTTTGGCTGTTGGTGTTAGGGAATGAACTCAGAAGCTCACACTTGCATGGCTCACTTTACTAATTGAGCTATCTCCACAGTGCAAGAGTTACACTATTAAACATGGTCAGAATTAGGATGTTGTCGTCCCTTCAAGAATCCTATCTATGCTAAATTCTTATTTTCACATAGTAGAAAGACACCTCTGTCATCACTAGAGGCAATGAGAGTGAGTTTACTTTCATTCCTAAATTTCACATCTTTTTTTTTTCTGCGTAAATAGCACTGACTTCTAGAGCCAAGGTCCGTTCTGCAAGATTCTTCTAGTACACAAAAAAATCCCTGCCCTCTTTAATCCTCTTCTTACCTCTCTTCTTAATCAGTCTGACCAAAGGAAAGATATGATTGAATTATCATAAGCAGGGCTGAAAGCCAAAAATTATTTAATATACCAGTACGACTTTTAAAAGGTGTCGGCAAGAGTTGTTTTCCTTGTTCTCCTGAAATGGGTAAGAACCACTACAACTCATTGCACTGAACCTGCAAACCAATGCTTTCCCCCTCACAGAAGATGCTCTGTCCCTCTGCTAGGCAAGATGTTCCTAGATCCTCCAGCTCCTGCTCTGCCCACACCACGCATGTGTGGACTGTGGGCTGTCCACTATCATAAACATGTGTGTCTTTGTCCACTGGAGCCTCTCGGCTGGACACGGGCAATCAATACCTCTCCAGTTTGTTCCTAGAGTACTTGATTTTGCCACCACTCTCAGTCACTTCCTCCATGGCTTCGTCTCCTCAGGGATGTGAGAATTCTGCATCTTTTCTCTAAATGGTCTATGCCCTCACTCCTAAGTGTCTAGGCTTACAAAAGGCTCATGCTCTCAACTGTATCATCACAGCCTTTGAGGAAACTCACCAGGCCAAATCTTAGCACAGGGATGTGGGATTTCCAAAGGGAGTGAAATCCTGTTTAAAGAACCAGGAGAGCATCCAAGGAGAATTCCTTCAGTCTGTGAGGCGGTAGTTGATAGCGGTCTCCCTGGTGCTTGCTCAAAATTTATAAAGGTTTAGGCCAAGGCAAGCAGCAAGAGCCTCCATGCTACAACACCTCTGCATGTAGATTTCAATTGAATTGTCTCATCTTTGCAGTATAACATTGATAGATAATCCTCTTTAAATATCTTTACATAAAGAAATTCTTATAAAGGCCCTTTTGGCATTCCTGTCTCTTAATACAACCATACTTTGCCTCACAGAACTACCAAAGGTCAAAACATTTGTACATTCAGGACACAATCACTGATTTAATATTCAGAGCAGATTAAAGCAAAGTTGTACTTATTTTTAGGAAATGCATTTGTCTAAAATATTTAAAATGATTTATGTGCTTGTTTTATTTTATTATTTCATTTCTCTGCAGTACTGGAGATCACACCCCATGCATGCTAGATAAGCAATGTCCACTGAACACCACAACCCAAATTCATATATTTACATTTTTAAAGAATATATTTTAGTTTAAGTTATGCATATTTGTGTAGCATGAGGGTAGAATAAGTAAGTATATATGTGCAAGTACCCAAGAGACCAGAGGCCTCAGGTCATTCTGAAACTTTAGTGAGCTTCCTGACATGCATGCTGGGAACTGAACTCAGGTCCTCCGAAAGAGCAGCGAGTGCTCCTAACTACTGAGCCGTCTCTCCGGACCTTTGGTTATTTTTAAACAGCTTTGCATATTTAATGTTGAGACATGTTAACAGGTTAATACTCAGGACCTTAGTTACTACACAGACATAGATGTATGTCATCCTATGCGAATCTAAACATAATGACACTCAGTCCTCCTTTCCCTTTATTTCAGTGCTCAGTGAACTCTCAAGGCATGCACACACCAGGAAGGCTAGTTCCATGACTCCTCACTGCAGCAATGCAGGTGGCTCTGGCTGGTGGCAAGACAGAAGCCAGATAGCGGGCTACCAGTAGAATTGCTTCTTCTGTACTCCTTCACAAATGGTGATTGAGAGCTACAACTATGCTAAGTGTAAGCATTGTGTGTGTGTGTGTGTGTGTGTGTGTGTGTGTGTGTGATAAAGACAAGCAAAAATCCAATCCCTAGTGTCATAAAGGCAGACACATGCAAGCCACCTCTTCAACTTAATTATTTCTACATTTTATTCACCAGACTTAAATCATTCACATAATATAGAAAAAGGCAAACAACGGATGACAGGAAAAGGAATACAAGACAGGGTTTAGGCTATGATTATGTAGAGATGAGAGGTTTCCTCTCCTGCTGGAGCTTGGGTCATGCTATCCTCCAAATAGGGAATCCTGTCATTTACAAAGACAGCAGAAGGAAGGTCCCTTCTCCTTGCACACTGGAAGCTAAGCAGAATTCCAAAGGTCCTAACCCTGAACCTGGAAGATTTTGATGCAAAATCCAGTTCTTATCTTCAAGGGAATAAGGTACAGTTTATCCCTGAGCCAAATTTGAATAACTATGGCCCAGAAAAATGGACTTGAGTTGCCCTGAATAACATGCTCTTGCATGAAAACTATTTCATGAAGTTATTACAGTTATCCAATAAAAGAAAATCATATGTCAAGGTAGTTTTCAAATGCATTAGTGGAAATATCAAGTAGGCAGTTTACAGCAAAGCAGAAAAATCTGCCATTGCGTCAGTTCCTAGGGTCATTCTTAACTCTGGGGTACTTGTCTGTTAATAACATTCCAAAATGTTTTCCCTGGTTGTTACAGGGATGTTGGGGGAGACATGGAGATGGACAGAGGATGGCTATCAAGGAGATCAAAGGTAGCTCAAGATTATTTGGTTCTGAATCTACTGATGATCTAATGCTTCTCAATCTTGTCAAGGCTTCTATCTGACGCCTTGTAGAATCTACAATATGAGTGTGGCATTCGCTGGGATGCCCAGTTCACAAAGACAAGAGCATTCTTACCTGTGATGACAGAGGGAGCAGAAAAACTGTACATGCCTGGCTAAGTTCTCACGAGTGGGTTCCCTTCAGTGATAACCTTTGCCCAGGCAGGGTTATCAACAACTATTCTTCATCAAACAGAAGCACAAAAACACACAGGTTTTCCTGTCTGGATCATCATTTTGGAAGGCTCCCAGGTCATGTGAAGCTTACTGAACCAGTTTGTGCTTTTCTCTTGCTTAGTTATACTCTTCATAACTAGCAAATAACAACAACAAACAAACTTTGACTTTCAGTGCGCATGGAAGTTGAAGACAGCGGGGATGTCATGGTAGAAAGAGCAGATGACCACTGTCAAGTTCATATACAGTCATTGAGCAAGAATAGTGAGCACTGGCGCTCAGCTAGCTTTCTGAGTTTTAGTCAGTCTAGGCGCCTAGCCCATAGTGCTGCCCATTGTTAGAGTGGGTCTACCCACAATTGAGCTCATCTAGATAATCCCTTGCAAACTTGTTTCTTTGAGGATTCTACATCCCATCCTGTCAAGGTGACAATCGATTTTAACTATCATAGCCATCTTGTTATGAGGACCTTTTCTCAGTTCTGTCCCTCTAACACAGTGGTTCTCAACTGCCCTAATGCCGCAACCCTTTTTTCATTGCTACTGCGTAACTGTAATTTTGCTACTGTGTTATGATCATAATATAAATGTCTGAGTTTTCTTATGGTCTTAGGTGACCCCTGTGAAGGGGTTGTTTGATCCCCCAAAGGGGTCACCAACTAACAGGTTGAGAGCCACGGGTCTGACAGAACTCCGCTAATGAAGTAGATTATAAACAAGAGAAGTGTATTCATCTCACAGTTCTGGAGAATAGGAAGCCCAAGAGCATGGTGTTAGGTAACTAGACAGAAATTACTAGGCTTGAAGGCCACTGAAGATGGGCCTTTCCCACAGTCAGCTTTGATCCTCATCTTCCATTTCTGTGATAACATCAGCTTTGCCACTATTCAGGCCTTCTGATTAAAAGAATAGAATACCTCTGGCCTCAGGTGAAGACATAACATTTCAATCTATTCCTAAGATTAGAACATTACATACCATTTTGCCTTCCCTTAAAAGTTTCTCCAGCTGGGTCTGTCAATCACATGGCCAAGAATTCATCCCCCACAAGAAAGCTGATTAATCTGAAGACATGCTAAAGGAAGACATAATTATTGCCATGGGAAAACAATTGTTCTTACTCTTCCCAGAAACCCTTCTCTTTCACGCAGTCTCTGATGGACCTACTGCCACTTGGCTTTGTTCACTGCCCACAGTATAACTTCCCTTTTCCATCTTTATTCTTTTCCTCCATATTTAGCCCAAAGCCTAAGCAAGCTTTCTCTGGCACTCTGGTCTAAGTCATTTTCGAAAGTTCACACCCCTTTCTGTCATGTGACTAATTTTCTGTCATGCAACTGCCTGCTGACCTCGACTGATGAACTCTACCTCTTCCTCCTCTGTCTTCCTCCTCCTCCAGGCAGATGCCAAGATTTACATTTTGCCTAACTTGTTGTTTTTCTCTCAAACTCTAATAAAATTGTCCTGGACCTTCCTTCTCAGTGCATTTTAAATTTCTCTTATTAATAAGATTTTGAGAGCTATTAAATGGACTGCAGTCCTTTTTTTCTAGAACACAATCTCAGCAGGTACCCTTTGACTGATCCCCATTTGTAACCCTCTGAGCCACTTCAGGAGAACATGAGGAACACATTAAAATCACACTGGATCTTGGGATAGACAACAAAAGATACTTTCCTTTCTCCTTCAAGAACCACTAACTTTTTGTCCCTCCTGCCACCCTTTATCAGCACCCAGCCAACAGCAGCTTCTTTACAGAAAGAGCAGGAATTACAATGAGGCCAAGTTTACTATTTGTATAAATCTAAGGCACCCTTCCAAACCCCTAGAAAATTGAGATCCACTGCCTACAAGTGATGGATCAATTGTTATCCTTAGGAATCCATGTAGAACAATGAATAGCCACTGTACTAATGGGCAATTACACAGCATCCAGCTCTCCAGTCTTGTCTTATAACTAGAGTCCTCCAATGGAGGCAACTGTCCTTTACCTACCCTCATTGCTTCTTATATTGACATGTACTGTTCAGTTAAGTAAGGAGAAAGAAAATGAAGAGTAAGGAGGAAGAGCAGAAGGAGAAGAAAGAGGAGGAAGAAGAAGAAGAAGAAGAAGAAGAAGAAGAAGAAGAAGAAGAAGAAGAAGAAGAAGAAGAAGAAGAAGAAGGAGAAGGAGAAGGAGAAGGAGAAGGAGAAGGAGAAGGAGAAGGAGAAGGAGAAGGAGAAGAAGAAGAAGAAGAAGAAGAAGAAGAAGAAGAAGAAGAAGAAGAAGAAGAAGAAGAAGAAGAAGAAGAAGAAGAAGAAGAAGAAGAAGAAGAAGAAGAGAAGAAGAAGGTGTGTCGCACCTGCTGTGCGGCCTGCATCCGAGAATGTAGCGAGGTGGTCGGGATAGATGACACAGAGACCGGTCGGTTGCTTTAAGAAAACTTTATGCTTCCCAAGTCAGCTTAGGAGGGAGACCCCAGTCCGTTTAGCAGAGCTCTCAGGAGAAGTCTCTCCAAGAAAAAGGGCTTCCCTTTTTAAGGACTTTTGCCATCCATTTACATACCATTCTTTCCACTTCTCACCCTCCTGGCTGGTGGTTTAATCTCCGGCCCCAGAATCGGGGAGACACCACAGGGGGCAGGAAGAGACATCTAGCCATAGGAGGTGTGGAAGGCATGGTATTTCAGTGAGCCAGCCCTTATCTGAGCCCTATCAAGCTTTAAAGCACTGAATTGTTTTCAGTAAACATTACATAGATGCCTGCTCCCAGGCCGAAGGGGAAGTGGGTTTCTGCTCAAGGTCTGGTGTCCCCACAAAGGTGCTTCCATGGTGAGAGGAGCCAGAGGCAGTAAAGATGGGTGCATATTGGGGGTGGGGTGCCTTGGGCTCTAAATGTTTAATTTACTAATGCTGAAAATGGAGATGTTAGGATAAAGTTACTGTAAATAAGATCTTTGTCTCTAAATGAGACTCTTACTCCCAACCCCCTTTTTCTTTTTAATTTGCACTGCTCAGCCCCACTTTCAGTGAAATTCAATCACTTCCATTAGCATTTCTAAAGATGGGAGCCACTCAAAACAGCTGCATTGTCTTTCCCTTTCAACTGAAATGCAGCTTTTCCTTCCCAAGGAAAACCTTCCAGTAGTCACCCTTTCCTTTCTGCTTGGCACTAATAATGTTCAATGATGAGCCAACCCTCATGAAACAGGAAGTGTGATCCCATTTGATCTCACTTGAAAGAAATTGTAAATACCCAGTAAATATGGAAACAGTGTCTCAATAGGGAAAAAATACCATGGGGTGGGGGGAAGACAAGAGAGACATAGAAATATCATTTGAATAAACCACATTCTTTATCCCTGGAATTTATATCCTTATTCTCCAGGGTGTTTACTATATCCCCTTTGAGAAACACAGTGCCTTCTCTGTCCTCCTCCCTTTTATTTGCCTGTCTCATAAATAGAGAAGGAACCATCTCATCTTTTTAATCTTTTTAGGTCTATATCGAGAACATTCTGTATGGCTCAAATCATAACATGACCAGCCTTGTTTAAAATACAACTGCTCGATAGAAATAATACTGCAAGAAAGAGCCAAAGGTTTACAAATTAATCCTTTTTCACTGACTTAAAAGAGCATCTCTTGTGATACCCAGTTAAAATTTTCTGCCTGTAATTCAATTGTAAACCCAATCTTGTACAGTCAAGGGCTAAAGAATATATGTGGCTGTTTTCAATGGGAGAGGCTGCCCTAGGTCCTCTGAAAAGGGCAAGCCCTTTTTGCTCTGACTAACACAGATGTCAGGTGCCCCCTCCAGTTGGTGCCATCAAGCAGAACCTTCTAGGATGGTGGTATGGAGACCTCACTGAATTCTAGTCCTAACCTGGTGACCATGTCTGCATAGAGATCAGAAGGTGAGGCAAACCGGGATCTGAGGAAAACAGACCCTTGCAATCACATCTGCACAATTGAATCAAACTTCTGCTTCTATTAGATGTCAAATTGAATTTAAAACTCCAATTTATAGCAAGTTGACCATAAGAACACTGGAAGACAAGCATGACCGTGTGGACTCCACTAACAGTAGCTGGGTTAGGTGCTACTTGGGAACACCAGCCACCAGAGGTCTCACTCCTGATGGTTTCTTCCTGTGTAACATGTACTTACTCAGGTCACCACTGTGATAAAATTAGTAAGTCCTTAAGCAGTGTGACAAAGCCACTTTTCATGTTACCACGTAACATAGCAGTTCTCTTCATAGAGCCCACTTGAGACCTGGACTGACTGTCCCCCAGAAGGAAATGACAAGTGAGGTAACTTGCGATGCTCCGTTCTTTTCTAGAACTTTGTGACATGGAAATACCTCCTAAAGGAATTTCCAAATTCATGCTTGTAGGGCGTAGTGAGTCAGAAGTGTCAAACTGCCAGTGACATGCACTTGTAGAAGTGTTTTTTCAGAGACTCTGACAGCCCTGCAAGGATGAGCCAGTTAACTTCCCAACCTTCAGGGGGATGTAGATGAAAGCTGTGTTTTATCCTCATCCATGTTTGAGAACGCTGACCGACAGCACCCATACAAAGTACCATATGGGATCCATGTCAAGAGCACAGGTCACTCTTTCCAAGCTGGGTAAAAGACAACAGCATTGCCTTGAGCTATCAGCCTAAGGAAGACACATATTTGTCACTAACGTTTGTGAAGAATACACAGCTCCTGATGGAAACTGCTCAAACCAACCTTCTTGGATTCTGATCATGACAGATATACATATCACAGCTGTAAACATGTGGTCCTAGACAAATGCATTCTGTAGTAAAATTTTCCAGACAAGCTCTGGTCTTCAAAGTCTCTCTTTCCAATGCTGTTCTCCTGGTCAGTATCCTAGAACACATGACCCTTTGAAACTGTCAACCTGACAACCTAGGATCACCTGAGAAGCCCTCGATGTGGGGTAGTCTAAATCAGGTTTACTGATTGTCTTGGTTGTATGAATTGATGTAGGCAGACCCAATCCACTGCCGGCTGTATCATTCCCTGGGCTTGGGGTCCTGGGCTGCATGAATAGAGAAACTCAGCTGGGCACCAGAAGTGTATACATCCATTCACCTCTCTGTTCTTGACCACAGACATAATTTAACCTGCCCTTTCAAGTCCTGGATGCTTTCCTTGACTTCCTTGCTATGTTGGAGTGTAACTTGAATTGTGAGCTAAATAAACCCTTTTTGTCCCCTAAATTGCTGTTTCTTGTGTGAGGGGTGGGGGAATTCAGCTTTATTTTATCCCATTGACAGAAACGAAACTTGGGCACAGAATGGAGCTCAAGTGTGTATGTATGTGTTGGCTCCCACTGTGGAGATACATGCACCGGCAAGAACGACAATGCCAGCTGTCATTTACCAGCTCCTCACTTCATATGTAGGACTTTATATTCATCGGTCTCTCTGATTTGTGCAGCAGCCTTGTGTCGAGGGCACCGCTAATCACTGCTTTCACAAAGAAAACTGAGATGCAAAGGGGCAAAGCATGTGGAACAAAGCCTTGCCTTTGACACACACCTGTCAAGGGCCATAGCAGACTGGCATTCAAATCTGCCCATCACTAATCCTACACATTAACCACACTGTACCCTGTTTTTATGTAATGCACAGCACTGTAATATTGTATAGTGTATTATGCATAATATATAAAATTAGATATAGACGGTATGATGTTTTGTAATGCTTCAACACTGTGGAGGGAGTTAGCAAATATTTACCAGATTTCTGAATGATTTCATGACTTACATGATCCAGGCTACAGTAACTGTCCTCTAACCTTCCAGAATAGCACACATTGAGTGAACTTTCAGCAATGGTGGGAGTGTACTTAACACCACATTGTGCAATATGACAGCCACTGGTCACACACAGATAGTGAATGCTGGGAATGTGACAGTGTAACCAAAACAACAACAACAAAAGTCTAGTTAATTTAAATTAATTTAGGTTCAAATAGCCACCTCCAAAAAGTGACTAATGTACTACATACATTATATCTACAAGGGAAGACATGATGATCATTGAATTGAAACAACTGAATTGAAAGACCACTGTATACCAGATCAACACCAAGAATTATACAAATCAGAGTGAACACGATAGATACCGGTCTTTTATCAAAAGAAAGTATAAGGAGAGTGTTTCATCATTGAAACCTACAGAGGATAAAGTTTCTTATTAAGAATTGGGCCATACACTGTGGTGGCAAGTGTTGGCTGCTGAGAAGACAGAAACAATGAAAGAAGAAAAGTAAGAGTGGAGATGCCCTTACTCAGACATGCTGTCTTCTCCAGAGTCCTTTCAGTGAACTGAAAGCGAAAAGAAATGGCTTTTTTTTTTAATTGGAGACATAGCTGAGTGCTGAGACCTTGGGTTGGATAGCACCTGGACACTCTCTTCTTCCCCATGCACACATAGGTGTATACACACAACCCTGCATACACACAGACATAAATGAAAGGTTGGGCATGAGTGGAGTGTGGACTCCATAGGTAAAATGTATGTCACTCAAACATGAGGAACTGAGTTCAGAGTTCCAGGGCCCATACAAAAGCCAGGCACAATGAGAAGTGTCTGCAACCCCATGGTTCAGGCGTGGTAAGCAGAGCCTAGTAAATTCTCAAAGCTTACTTCCCAGCCAGTCTAACTGGTCAGTTCGGGGTTCATTAAGAAGGTGTATCTTAAAAGGTTAAATGGTTATAAAGAAGAAGACAATGTTGACTTACTTCTGTCTTCCACATGCATGCACACACACAACTAAATGAGACGAGAAAGTAAAGATGTAGACCTTATTCCTGAGAATCATAGTTAAAAAGATAAGAAATGAGGCTCATACCAAGAGGGGTATGGACAATCTATCCATCTGGTAAACGCCTTTGAGAGCCTAGGGGAATAAGCTACTGAGGAAGGGAGTGTTGACATGGTGCAAGAAGTAAAGAGTTGGTAAGTGATGCTCCTAAGAGCTCAGGAACAAAATCTCTGGACCACTGATAGCTGGTCTTGGCTTAGAGTGGCCATTTTCCTAGATGAAGAATGAAGAGTGGTAGAGAAGAAGGTAGATTTGCAGACTTTGTTTGCTTACTCCAACTGAGCCAGGTTGCCCTAGAGCCTATCTTCCCTAGGAGTTAGGGCAAAGAAATGTCAGCCCAGTATCTAAATAGAATTTTTTTGAAAAGCAGCATTAAAAACAACACAACAAAACTTCCCCAAATGTATTGCTTTCCCTATTTCTCTATCAAGTCTGTGTCTAAA
The DNA here is from genome assembly GCF_017639785.1 of Mesocricetus auratus. Lineage (NCBI taxonomy): Eukaryota > Metazoa > Chordata > Mammalia > Rodentia > Cricetidae > Mesocricetus > Mesocricetus auratus. Next base: position 15,480,032 of record NW_024429193.1, read on the forward strand.
TTTTTGCCATCACTCCAAAATCCTAAGAAAAAATCTCTTTAAAAAAAATGGAATGAGATAAACTGATGTTGGTGCTAGCCCTAAAGGGTTGTGATTCCATAAATGATAGAATCTGATATTTAAACTGCACCTTCTTATTTGTGAGAAGCTGAACAAGCAGAGGAATTCTGAAGATTGTTCGGATTTTTTAAAAATAGTTACTAAAACACCACATCATGCTACATATAGAAAAATGTGGAAAACTCGAAAAGCCCTAGAGAAAAACAAATGTGTATAATGAGGAGGGGAACAGAGAAAAGGGAAGAGAGGAGGAGGAAGATGAAAAAGGAAAGGAGGGGGAAGGGAAGGGAAAGGAAGGAGAGGCGAGTATCATTGAGAAGTAGGAGAATCAAAGCCAGTGCTGACAAGTCCTAGAAGAAGTTAGATAAAGAGGGATAGCAACTTCTCCTTCTCCAAAAAGCTTTTGTTTTCAAACTCAACTCTTTTCCTTCTTTGCCCCACCCAAGAACCAACTCCTTTTTTTTTCCCTCTGAAATAACAAAAACAGCGAAAAGCTTTCTCACCAAAGAAATGGAAGCACTTTTTTCTTCCACCCTAATTAAATGGGTGCATGTGGGCAACCACAGGGTGAAACTCACAGCCAAGCAGCTCTGCTCTTCCTCCTTTCTGGTTTCACTCAAGATGAAGCAAAGGGAGGAGGGAGCACACTTACCTCTCAAAGTGTTTGTTTGAAAATAATATGCAGAAAGAGAAAAACAATTCTCAACTAACGACTGCCTTCCTCGCCATCTGCTTAATCTAAACATTAGCATATCGCATATCTGAGTGAACTCAAATTGCTCTGGAAACAGGGTACTCTCTGTTCTACTTTTTCAGACCCTTAATGTGGGGGAGTCAAGTGAGAACTCTCTACGGGATTATATGAGCTTATGGGCTTCCAATGCATGCATTTAGGGCCACATTTTCAGTCCAGCTTTAACTCATCATTGGAAGACTGGAGGCAAAATTGTGCCTGGCTTAATTAGCACAAGTACTAATCAAGTACTAATGAAATTTGCCCACGAGCAGTCCTTCAGATGAAGGCACAAGTCACACACACAATTTCCGTATATATCACTTAGCTTGTCAGCACAAAGGGAGGAAAGAAAGGAACAATTCCTCCCTAAAACTGGCTTTGGGCTAACTGTAGGCAAACATCATCTCTACCCTGAAGTAATACATTAGTTTCATCATGTAGACTCTGTAAGTCCCAAATCTGCAAACTGTATCCCCATTTACCACATTAGACTACAGATTATAAAAACAGAGAGGACACCATGGAAGAAGACACTTCATTCTTCCTGATTTATGAGCTGTTTAAGACTTGAACTTAAAAAATGTGTGGTCTATAGTGTTCTTTAAAATAATAGGAGATCCTTCAAGCTAAAATATAAGCCCTTAAGAAGTGGCTAATACTGGACCCACAGACCTATTTGTCTAATGACAAAAAAAAAAAGCAAACCCAGCCAATAGTCTCTCTCCCGTAATGATATATGTTGAGTATTGTGTGTTAAATCCGCTGTTAAAATCTGTCCAAGCACAGGGGTTATTTACAACACAAATATTAATGACACTAAGGAAGATGCTTTCAATCTATAAATTAAATCGTACTAACCAAGGATGTGTTTAATATGTTGAATCATGTGTATATATACCAAGCTTCACACATAAGAAACCTACTTTTTTTTTGCTGTAGTTATCTATGATACTTGACCAAAATATAAAATTCTGGATCAACCCCTTCAAGGGCAGTAGGGGAACATCACAAGTGAAACAGCGATTAATTCTGAAGAACTAGAAAATCAAGGAAAGCCTCTATGAGAATCCAACACTATTGCCTCTCCTGCCCAGGAAAGTTTCCATTTAAGGTGGGAAAGGATGTCAACTCTAAGAAGCTGAAACTCACCCACTTGAGCAGGTGCAAGAGCCAGATGACAAGTTTTGCTCTTTATGAACTATCGACAAACATCACTCAGGAAAATCATCAGCACTGGAAAGGGCTAAAAACAGCCAATTCACACAATGTCTTCAAAACACGAAACCCAAGTGGGAGGAAAGAAAATCACGAGAAATCTGGATAACCTCAGCGCCACTGAATTGTCACCTGTGGTCCAAGGGAACAAAGTCCTCCCCAGCAAAAACCTGAGTTAAAAATATTAACCTCGACATTGCCTTGCCTTGCCTTGCTCTTTCAATGATGCTACTGTGTGGGATTTTGTGTTATCCTCAACTCCCCCTCAGCAGCATTTAAGTTTTCTGTATAGAAGAGCGGAGTGGGAATGGGGGCAAGGACCTTCGTGTCACTAGTGAGTTTTATTTTTCCTTGATAAAACAAAGGTGTGCACTATAAAGAGTGCAAACAGTACGTGCTGTAAACGCAAAAAGAAAAATTCATGCAGCCCACCAGACAGTAACAAAATTCAATCCTTGCCATTCTTCAAAGGAACCAAGGGCCCCATCTACTGATGCTTACATGAACTACAGTAGCAAACAAACTAAAAACAGCACATAAAGAAAGAAGGTAACTCTAATGTGCAAAGGAGAGTCTGGAGCTGCAGAGCCTTCGGAGCTAAAGGCTCTTTACGAGCCGGGGAACCGCCGTGAGCCAGTACTCCTTACCCTCCCTTGCTTTGGCTCGAAACTGTGGAAAACATTCTACACAGATCAGTACTTACTTCATTCATTTGGGTCCTTAGGGCAGAAGCATCAAGCAGTGCCTTCACCGACCACACTCATGGCTGCCTTCCCTGAACACCTTTTCCTCACTGCCAGGACACATGTGCTGGCACAGGTGCTCTTGGTCCTCCCAAGGATGAGTTTTGTTTGGAACTGACTGAGGGCTAAGGTGTCAGTTATGATGGTGATGCTGATAAAAGCTACTCTCAGTGACTTCTCAACCTTGTCTCCAGCGTGTGATAATGCCAGAGTCATCACTCTGAGGTCCATTTTGTTGTTCATTTTAGTGGCTGAACACACTGCAAAGCATCGGAGAAAGACCCTGGCTAGGTTGGTTAGTACAGTTCAAGGCTCTGATTCCAGACCTGCCAGATACTCAGTATTTGAGTATTGTTACATGGAGTTTTGCTCACCTTGAAGATAAAAATCCAGACTGCATGGCCTTAGTTTATGCTCATTTCTGCATATAACATTCACTGTGTCACCCTGAAGGGCAGAAAGAGTGTCTCTACTAATTTTGTGTAGTAGCACCGCACATTGCATGCACTATGTGATCAACCAAAATTAATTTAATCAGCACATCTTCAGACAAAAAGTGTTTCTTCTTCTATAATTAAGTTCTTCATTTAGTTTTGCTATTCTAAGATTCTTATATCTCTTTTATGTCTATTTGGACAGTGACAAGCCAAACCATTGACAGTTTTATTTAGAAAACTACCCAGTACCTTTGGGAGAATGATCTTCTTCCTCTGTGGTGAATAGGCTGATGGGTTGGGATTCTCTGATCACTCCTAGACCACATGTGAGTGCATGGACCAAGCTTTGCCAGCTCCCTCCACTGTGATGTTGGTTGCTGCTCAAAAAAGAGAGAAGAAGAAGGGGAGTGGGTTCATTGTGTGTCAAAAATCTGGATCTAAAGGCCTTAATGCTTAGGCTTTGGTAGCTTAAGTACTTCCTGCTCCATTTTTGTGATGGATTCCCCAGTCTTTCCATAAAGAAACTGAAATCTGGGCTGGGGAGGTGGGTCAGGGATTCAGAGCACTTGCTGCTCTTATAGAAAACCTGTTTTTGATTTCCAGCACACACATGGTGGCTCACTATCATCTGTAACTCCATTTCCAGGGAGTCAAATGCTCTCTTTAGGCTTCTAAGGGCACTGAACTCATGTGGTACATATACATACATATAGGTAAACACTCATACAGATAGCATAGGAAGAAGGAAGGAAGGAACAAAGGAACGAAGGAAGGAAGGAAGAAGGAAGGAGGAGCTAGAACTTCATGCACATCTGCCTTCTGCACTTTTTTAAGCATTCAGTGCTAAGCATTCTCTGTCTTTCCCACATGGAAAACCACATCTATCCAGCTCCCTGTCTTCCTCCTTACAGGACTCTGGACAATTAGCCACATGTTTGGATTTGTTATGAACTTGTCTCCCCCTCTTCATTTAGGAGTGGCTCTTGATTAACTCAAGCTAATTATCATGTCTTTTCCTGTTATTCAAAGTAAATGGTTCAGAATGGCATATAACTGAATGTGGCCATTCATGTATAAGGCATGTTTGCTAGGGATTGTAGAAAAGAGGGTATTTCTAGCTTTCGTGGGAGTCATTTTAAAAATAAGTTCCCTTTCTTGGATGTGAGGCATGAAGCCTTTGTTGGAGCAGCATGTGTCCGTCTGTCACGAGAGGAGATAGCCTTAGGATGAGGCCAACACAGTGAAAACATAATGGGAGAGAAGGCAACACATTTCTGAAGAAATTCTAAAAGGACTATAAATTGAACTCTTTAGTCACATGAAGTGGGAGTTTTCTCACACTGTTGAAGCCATTTTGATTTGGATTTCCTATTACCTACATATGAAATCATGCTAGATAATGCCTAGGGCCTACTTCTGCTGATAAGAACCAAGAAGTTTAACAGACACCATATCCAATCAGGAATCTCATTTTTTGGAGATGAATCACTGGCTATCCTTACACATTATGATTCTATTTAGATACTTCCATATCATTTAATTTACATTGTGGAATCCTGTTCAATCTATAATCCAGCATGACCAATCTTTATTGGCCACTCTGGACTGGGGTAAATCATTCATTCATTTATCTTATACTCTAAATAGCTTATTTACCAACTTAAATGATTCCCAAATTGCTGTGGTTCTCTGATTCTTCAGTTTATCAAAGGTATGTGCAGGCAATAAGAAACTTCCTCTTTATTTGATTTGATGTGAAGTTTTTACTTTTATTCATTTATTTGTGTGCAAACACACATGCACACACACACACTCATGCCACAGGGGACATGTAGGCAAGAGTATAATTTGTGGGACTAGTCTTCTCCTAGGATCATGTGGTTCTCAAGAATTGAACTCAAGTCATCGGGCTTGGCAGCCAGCTCCTTTAACAGCAAGTCATCTTGTCAATCTTTTTATCTTCCAAAACACTCTTTCCTTTCAGTTTAATGAATGCTGCCATTCTGAAGCACCATCAAGGACAAAGTGGTAACGTTACAGGCTCCAGCAAGCCTTGGATTGGGAGCACAAGTGGTGTGGCCATCTACAGTTAAATGACTGAATCTTAATCTCTGGGGGGATGAATATCATTTTCTGCTTTCATACTTGCCCCACTGACACAGTTTCCAGCTGTATTATTTCTTATTAATAAGAAGAACAGCCGATGGCTACTCCATTGACGAGAATAACGTCGCTCTTCATCAGAGTGACCAACTTCTGTCATGTCTACGTCTCATGACCCTTTCTATCTAATGCTTCTTCCTCAAACTCATTCTTCTCCATTGTGTCAGCTACTGATACCACCCTCCATAAGCTTCACTAAACAAAACCTGGACTGTTTTCTCTCCTTTGCTGTCCATCCTTTAATGCCTCACTAAACAGGGTCAGTATAACCTGTCCTCTGTCACATTACTTCCCCTCTGTCTCCTACTTCTACCTTCTATTCTACCTTCTAGTAGAAATAGCTTGTCTCTCACAAGAACTGTCCTCCTGCATTGTCTTTCTGCCTACAGTCTTATCACATCCATGCATAGCTTCCTCAAGGTAGTCATTCTCTATAATATTTGTATTCATCGTATCATGGGTCCTGCTTTACTCATATTAATATAACTTAATAACTCACATGGAATGTTTATTAAACAATACACAGTTGAGTCCCTGGGGCAGAGATATTCCTCCCTATTTCTTTCTGAAACTCTTTTCTCTGTCTGATACAGTTCCTGGATGCATCCCCCACATCTCTGACTTAACCTTAGGTATCATCGTCCTCAGAGGGTCTGTTCTGAGCACTGACGACAATCCTGCATCCTTAATAATCCAGAACCCCATCACCTCCTAGCACTGATAAGGCAAACTGAACCAGACATAGCTATAAGGTGCCTCTGCATTCCCTCTTTATAGCCTCTGAAGTGCAAACAGCTCTTTTCCTGTGTGACCCTACCCTTCTTTCAGAGTTGATTGAGTTAGGAGTGGGCATAGATAATCCAAGGGAAGCCATGATATGCTGAAAATCCTGGGCTAGACCAGCTCAGCATTTCTTTGTATTTTGAAGTGGGGAATGCCCAAGCAAATTAGAAAGAGGAGTAAAATCTGAAAGTCTGTAATAGAAAAAGTTATACCTGGTTCCTGTCATAGTTTAAATTCCAAGCATCTCCCAAAGGTCTATATGTTTAGAGCGCTGCTGACCACTCTGTAATGTCGACAGAGGACTGAGTCTTAGTCGATGGATCAGTCAAGAAAGTGCTTGTGTGGGATCCCGCAGGACCCACTGTAAAACCAAACCAAGTCAAAAGAAAACAAAACAAACAACAACAACAACAAAAATCAGCTGTTTGTAGATACTGGAGAGACAGTTACAAAAGAAACTGTGGTAGAATGTGGTGGAGGAAGACACCTGCTACCAACCACAGGCCCCCAAATACATTTGCACACATGTGTGTATGCATCCATTCACAGTCAGGAGATTATGCACATGAACACAGACACAGACACACAATAAAAAGGAAACTCCATTGAAAAAAGAGACGCTACAGCAGTCCATCTGAAAACCAAGGAGGCAAAGTGACTAACAGATGGGCAACTCACACATCATGGATACATCAAATGGAAGGTTGGTTCACAGTAGGTATGGGACAGGAAGGGGCAGCAGGAGATTTTGTTGCTTTATTTGTTATGGTACAAAATTTAGAACTTAGGAATTACTTCCTTCTCAGTTTTGCATCTAATATTTTTCAGACTGCCATTGACTGTAGGTAACTTAAACACTGTAAACTGACACTTAGGCAAAGAGACTGCAATATACTTTTACAAATTAACTGAACAAGAACCAATAATCATCTATCATGACTAGCACACATATGATGAAAGATACGGAAAAAAAGGGAAAATTCTTATTCTCAAGAACTGTCTTCAATATCAATTTTTATAAAGCTTCATTAATACCCTGCTTCCTGATTGTCAACAAATACTGCACATTTAATTTAATTACCTTGTACCTTGCTCATAATAAAGGCACCCTAAAATGAAATTTTAAGAAAATGCCACAAGTTCTACCTTCATTGTCCCAGTTAATCTAGTAAAGGCGGTGAAGTATTATCAACAGCAGACTTCATTTTTTTGACTGCTTCAGCCACAATAAAGAGATTATGAAAATTCTAAATGCCTTGCAACTTAAAGCATATAAACTCTATTTTTCAAACTATATGAATAGCTGGAAGAAGCAGCTAAGAGCAAAGGCGAGCAGGGAATTGTAGAATAAAACTTTCATAAAGTCTCTGCGATGTCTAGTGAGGAAGTCTCAGGGCTGACTGCTCAGATGATTTAAAACCTTAAACACCATTTTGTTGACACATAATTCTTTTATATATTTTCAGTATATAAATTGTAAGTTCCTCTAAAGGAAACACAGTTTTTCACAGCAAAAACAAAGGAGAAAAAACATCATCTAACTCTTATTACATTTTAAGCACTAGATAACTTTGCAAGCAAGTAACAGAGTTTAGGAAATTGTGGAAGTCAGCACTCCGTGATGTATGCAGCAGGAAGTATTGTTAGGCAGCCTTTCTATGGACACACACCTAACCGTTTTCACATTTAATAGTTTTTTTTTATTGTGGTTGCTAATGTGCCTCAAAAATATGAAAATGTGAAAACCAATAGATTCCACGGCTAGAAATTGGATGGGGCAGACAAGCCTTGCACTTCTTTCTTTGGGCCTCTGGAAAGCCTGAGTAACAGCCAATGGCTCTTTGGTCCTTTGAAGGAAGTGGGTCTGATTCATGACCTTATTTTCGCTGAACGTAATAGCAGGACGGAGGTGAGGCTTTCCTTTCATTAAATTAAGGAAAGAACTGGTGCTCAGTATGCATGTCTTGGATGTGTTTGAATACAGAAATGAAATATGAAAGAGTACTGAGGGATAGATGGGAAGGTGTGGATGGAATTGAGTCTACAATGATTTTTATAGACTCTCTGAAGTTTATATTGGAGACCCATCCTGGCTATTGCCATGGCGATTTGGATCATGAGAAAAAGAATAATCAGTCTCTCCTGAGATTATGAGGTTACTATGAGAAACTGGATGGTCTTATATATTTGTTCACTTATTCAACAAGTATTTACTGCTTTCTTACCATGTTCTGGGCACAGTTGTAGGTGTTGGGGACTGTGACAATTCATTTTCAATGTCAGCCTGTCACAATGTAGAATCACTTGAGCAGGAAATCTCAACTGTAGAATTGTCTTGACTGTTTTGGTTGATCTGAGAAGCCCAACCTCAAATGTGAAAGGTACCTTCTTGTAGCAGCCCAGGTAAAAGGACACTGACACAGAAGATTACTCACCTTTCCTTGCTCATCCTTTCCTCTCAGTGCCTAGTTAATTTACCCTGAGGTTGCTGCTTTGGATTTCTTGTCTGATATTAAAACCAGTGTTTCCAGGCTGTAATGGCAGACTAAGGGCCAGTGGCTCCCCAGGAATTTTACTGCCAGATTGGGAATGCTGAATCACTCAGCATCATGGACAAAGCAAATACTTCTCAGTCCCTTGGGTGTAAGACAGCAGTTGTTTCCATTTTGGTCATTCTGGATATATATTCATTCTATAAGTTTTGTGTCTCTAGGGAACCTGATTAATGGAGGAATCCATCAATGATAAAGTGAGTTACTATTCTTAAGCAGCTTGCATTCTAGGGGAGAAAGACAATAAACAAAGATACACGTGGCTACCTAACTTATTGTCTATAAGAATAATAGAGAAGGGCACGGGGCAAATAGTGATGGGAGCTATGGTTTCAGACATGGTCAGGGAGAGCAAAGACCAGAAAAGAGCTACCAAGATCCGTCAAAACCATCAGAGAGCTGATGCAAACGATCCACACAGGGAGCAATGGATGCCCTTCCCAGATATAGTAAGCAGCCAGCTTGAGGATGGTGAGAAAGTAACAGGAAGCAGCTGCACACTGGAGTTTATATGATATGTTCTCGTGAAATCAATGTAATAGGCATTCAGACTTCATTATCCGGGTAGAGTTTGTGAACTTGAAAATGAACAGTCTAGAGAGATCATTAAGCCTCAAGCAAGTCTCAGGCTAGCAACCTCCAGCTCACACCAACAAACCTTCAACCAGTCCTACAAATGCTACACTCAAGAGAAGTCAGGAATGTTTCTTCAGCCATACAAATATATCAAAGGTTTACCAACACTTATTATGGACCTAAACTACAAATTGACAGCTTCCCATCAATAATGGCTTGTCTCCATGCAATCAAGAGGGCACCAGTAACAATTCATTAACCACCCTCATTCACAGAAATTCAAGTTGGAACAACTTGACCTATGTCAGCTCAATTCACATTGAGACCTGGGCTAGTCATTGCATCTAACTTGAGATAATTTTCAGATCCAATTCAATAAAGCATAAATATAATGATTAACCCAGTTTTTGAGACAGTAACTTTTCAAATACATGCATTGTAATCTCTAGGAAAGCATTACTAAGTACTTCTTTAGTGGTATATTGATAATTATAATGAATTCATAAGTATAACAATGACTAAATTTGCAAAATTTCTCAAAGTGAGAAATTTTAAGTGGCATAAATTATTGTGTTAGTCAAGGCAAGTCACGACTATTTTTTCAAAATTTCCCTTGGAAGAGGATGTGGTTTAATGACAGAAAGCATGCAGAGCCCTGGGTTGACTGTGTTGCATGGGGTGACTTCAATGCATCCTTGATTCTGAATGCACCATGTACATATTTTTAAAATGTGCATGCCACCACACCATCAAGTGCCAAGAAACACTGCCCAAAACACCTGGGCTTAGATTTGTGCTGTGAATTTAGTATTTTGCTGTACATACAAAAATTGCTGCTTTCATAGAAACATGATGATTTTACTAAGTAAAACAAAGACTGATTAGCATTTTCCTATTGTCACTCCTCAGCACAGAAGTATCCCATCAGTAGATCTTTGAATACTATTGTGATAACGATTTGATTTCCAAAATTGCTGTTTGAGTGGATGGTGTTAATTAACTCCATAAAAAATTATTAGATGAATTGCAGTTTGGCATTAATACTGAACTTCCAACAATTTCTAAGATAGCCCAAAACATACTTCTACCATTTTGTATGAACTGTTTGTATGAAGTAGCATTGTTGGCATCTATGATTTTAAAACAAAATGTGGGTTAACTCTGAGAATTAATGAATATCTCTGTATGATATAATAACAAATATCCAGCAGAGATTTAATTCTCTTTTGCACTTATTACTTTTTTCCTCCAGCAAACTGTCCTCATCTGGGACTTTTCCCTCTGAGACAGAGAGCCTGAGCATCGTAACTCACTTTACAAGGTATCTATCTATCCCGTTCTGCCATTAGTCAGTGCTTTCATTTTGTTGAGAGCATAGTGTCAAGTGTGCTATATTACAGTGGGACAGTATCTTAGCTAATTACATTCGCACTAACATCATCTCCCACATTACCAATATCTTCCCAATATTTAAGCATCTCCTGTCTGTCTTAACATTAGGAAAACTTGTCAGTTCTGGTTTCACCTTCCCTTTCATGGATACCCTTCTCACACTCATTTTGTATACTGTGGTATTCTCTTGTGTGCTTCTCCCTGAATTTTGCCAATTCATTCTCCAGTCATTTCTCCATTTTGCTTCCAAATGGCTCTCCCAAAATAAAAAATCAAAATATTGTCACCTATCTGCTTAGAAACCTCCATGGACTTGACCTCACCTAGTGCAAATGCTAGTCCATAGCACAGTTCTTAAGGTCATCATAAATTGGATCCAGCCTTAGTTTTCACCATCTCTATTTTGCTTATCTATTCTATACCTGTAACCACACCAAACTCCTCTATTTTTTAAAATAAACTATGATCTGTCCATCTGTCATGCAGCTGACTTTCTGACTGATCTCTTCAGTATGATGAAACTTAGATTCCCTCTTATTCAAAGCCTTTCTGAATCATGACCTGCCACTGTCCGATACTGTGCCTGCTTCCCATGCCAAGTTCAGGGAAGGTTCTGCATTAGTACATAATTTTAAAGCAGTATAAAGAGAAAAGCAAAGAAAGAGGATTGGCTGCAGAATAGGGAGGACATGGGTTTGAAACTACAGTGGTAGGGAGTTAGGAGTTAGAATGAGATTGTGGTTGGTCTCTGTTGCAGAATCAGCTCTACAGCTGCTTGAATTGACTACTGTTAGTTTCAAATTCTTTGTGCCTTTGTGCATTGCCTCATGACCTTAGCAAAACTATAGTTATACATTGTGTTCAAGATCACTTCCAATATCCAAAACATATTGATGTATTTGAGTATAATAAATATTGACGAATACACTGCTGCAGCAAAAGCTGAGGCAAAGCATTTGCTAGATTTTTCTAAGACTGAATGTAGGCAATTTTTACTACCAGATGCTTGGGAAGGATGGAAAATTACAATTCCTACTGGTCAGTGGTCAGAAGGTAGAATTCAAAACATCCTACCACATGGATAAACAAGAAAATAATTAGAAATCAAAATGTTAGAGAATTCTGCAGTGAGCATGAATGTAATCCACAGGATAAACAAGACTTGGTTGACATTTGACTGAATAAATTAAAACCCAAAGTAATTTGAATAAAAATTCAAGACATGTATCAGAGAAGTTCAGGATAGGAGACAAAAGATGAAATCTTCCTTTCCCATTCAAGCTCTGTTGGAGTAAGTAGGCCTGGAAGGAAAGGTCAAAGGGCTTCTTGTTTTGTATCATGATCCTACAACAGTGAGGGATGAACTTGGTTGTTTCGGGGCTATAACTTGACTCTTGAAAAATCCATTAAGCTAAAATGTGTACATTCAAGACAGTGTGTGAGTGAAATTACCATACTAACAGCAAATAAAAAGTCAATCCAAGCCATCTACCTGGTCTCATGTTTCCTTGAAAGAAGATTAATAATAACAAACCAAAGGCATCCTCCTAGCTTTTCATTACATTCTGTAAAAGAGGAACAATAACCGTCTACATACACAGCTATGGTGCTGGATGCTTGACTGTCATGCTCATGGTCGTGCACACACACACATGCACACACTCACTGGCTTCTACAAGGTAAGACAATTGCATTTTCATGAGGTTTATCAGATTAAATCCATAGTTGATCTTTTTTGCCCTGTGGAAAATATTCTCTACAACATGATGGTTCTGTAAGACTTTCAGAAAGGCTGGGTTTTCAAACAGTGCCTTTATTGAAAAGTCTAGTCACCCACAAATCTGATTTCCCATCCTTAAAATATTTGCTGCATTGTCCAATCTATCGCTGCCTCCAGAAATCTTTAAAAAATTACCTAAGCCAATGGTTACATCACTGAGGTAACCACAAAGGTTGAGAGTCTACCAAGAATACTCTCACTCGTGTAACAATGGCAGCATTAAAAAAAATCAGATACATAATTGTGATGGAAGAAAACACAGGATAGAAGGTTTACCCTGTAGTCCAGTGATGATACCACAACTCAGTGAAAATACAGTAAGCCCATTTCCTAATATAACAAATCCATCATGAAAAAATAATTATATCCATATCAATTATCAGACTATTAGAAATAAAGACCCAGTAGAAGGACACCATCCAAAGGTGATTGTCTAGTGCTTTCAAAATAAATGTCTTATCTCTGCCTTGGCATTTTCTGTGCTATCAAAAGGCCATTATCCTATGACAGTTCCATTTCACAGACATTAACATTAGATACCGGTTCTTTCTAAAGGCCCTTTGCAATGCTTTGTCTCATTTGGTGGGTTTGCTAAATGTTCTTCACATTTCATTAATAAACTGACCCACATAAATCCCTTAGGACTCTAGGGGAAATTAAGTTTCATTCTATCTTCTTCTTCTATTCTAATTAATACTCTTAACAATGAAAAGATGCTATCAATGGATCAATCAAGTCTAGTAAATTAAGCAGCACTGTTTAACTGAAAAGATGTAAAATGGAAAGAGTATCTTAATAATAGAGCTATATTCCATACATATCTGTATTCAATAATTATGTACCAACTATTATGCCAAGGACTTAGCATGTTTTTGTTTATTTGCACGCACACACACACACACACACACACACACACACAAATACTACAAGTGTTATTTGTTCAGGTTATAGTTGAGGGAACCAAGACTTGAATATGCTAAGGAAATTCAGAACTTGAGTCTATTTGTCTTCAAAGGTCTTGGCTTAAAAACATTCTAGTTTTTGATCTCTGCGATAGTATTTTCTAGAAGATCTCAAACACCAGCCTCAGGCACACCATATAGGCATGCCATGCCTCAATTTTCCTGTTAGTGAGAGTCAAATTAGTAGATTCTCCACAGAGCTACTTCAGATGACCTAACCCTTTAAACCATGTAGATCATGAAGACTAGAAGCTGTATCTTTAGTCTATGGTTAAATTGAGTGGCAAAAATAATGAAATCAGGTCATTAGTTTCCATGTTCACAGATAACAGAGACAGTAAAGAAATAAGAATCAGTAACACTTAGGAGCTGGAAGGAACCAGGGAAACCTGTTTGGCCCAACCCACTGCCTTCTAGCAAGTAAGTGTCAAACCCATTCAAGACAAGTGAGGAAATCTGACCTCTTGACAATGGAACACTTTGGCAGGCTGTGGTGGCACACATCTATGTCATAGTACACAGAGGCAGACACAGGGGAGCAGCTACAAATTCAAAGCTAGCCTGATCGACATAGAGAGTTCAAGGTCAACCAGTACTACATAGCAAGAACCTACCTTAAAAAAAAAAGCAATAAATATGAAATCTAGCAGGACTGTCATCAAGCCAATGAGAAAAAGAAGAAAGAGAGAGTCCTCAAAGGCTGTATCATTTCCTCCCTAGGCAACAGCCTGAAACATCAGAATGATTCTTCTCAGGGAGAGGCAGGCCATCGAGCCCAGTGTTGATTCCCCTCCCTTCAATGCACTCCATCAGGACCTCACACTGTGGTGGTTACACTGCAGGGGACACAGACTCCCTGAATGTGCAAATATTTCTGCTATTTAACTCAGACATGGTATCAATACGATTTCTCTTTAAAATCACAACAGTAAAATATGAAGTTCATTTCTGAGTATTTTTAATTGACGTAAATCTCTTTGTAGATATTTTAAGATATGTGCTTTCCATTGTGAATTGGAATGGGACTCCACTGTTTGTTATTCTGAAAACTTGATTTATAGATAATACTAGGAACTCATTTGTTTCCTAGGCGGCTGAAGACTTCCGTATAGCTCACCACCTACAGGGTTGTGCATGTAATACAAAGATGGAGTGTGGAAGGCAGATAATCATATTTAAACAAGACCTACAAAAAAATCAGCCCAATTTCCCCCATGTAAGAATTAAGCCCAAAGAAAAGTGTATGATAAAATAATATATCTTCACACGAAAAAGAGAAGAAAATAAACAAACAAAAGGGGGAGGGGAGAAGTTGTTAGTGGGAAGAAGAAAGCACTTGATTGCACTTTAATTCCAAGTCTTCTTATTCCAAGCTACTTCTTCAGGTGAATTTTTGTACGAATGTTTTTGGCATAGAACTGAAAGAAAACTAAGCCATCAAATTGCGTTAAAACTCTGGTCTGACAGTTGAAGACAAAGATATTCAGAATGAAGGTTGCTTCTCAATCCTTTTAATCATCTGTTATGTCCTGACATTCTAGAGGTCTCAGAAGAGTGAATGACAAACAGTGTTCCATATGTGCAGCTAAAACTACCCACAGCAAGAGTAAGTGACAACTGAGGCACCCTGGTTCCCAGTGATTAATATCAACACACTGGAGCATCTCTTCAATGACCTACATGATGGATAAAGTCACACACACACACACACACACACACACACACACACACACACAGAGAGAGAGAGAGAGAGACAGAGACAGAGAGAGACAGAGACAGAGAGAGAGACAGGGACAGAGAGAGAGAGACAGAGAGTAACAGAGAGAGAGAAACAGAGAGAGAGAGCATATGTACATGTGCACACACACAAACACAGACACACAGAGGCAGCCTATGTACATGTGTACACACACATGCACACACACACACACACACACACACACACACACACGCACGCACTAAATGTTTGCACTGCTTTGAGTGTGTGACCCAGAAAGTCTAAACAGTTCTCCACCTTCCTGAGGGAGTTGTTCCCTGTTTACTCAATGTGCAAGTTTTTCTTGCACAATGGGGTTTTTCCCATATTCCTAGATTATCTCCTTTGAATTTCCCAAACAAAAATCTAACACACTCTCTCTTTCCTTCCATATCTCACTCAATCAGGGGGAAATTACTGAACTAATCCACATTAAGCATAATTAACTTCCCAAGACACCTTGGTTCCAAACTAGATATAAATGAGCTTTCTCTGCCTCTGGAATATCCACTCCTTCCAAGTACAGAGGCACAAGTAGCTACCAGTAAAGATTCACTGTGCTGTGTTTACTGGAACACACACATACCACCACCACCACCACCAAATATACATAATTTTTAACAAAGCTGCACACTGTTGATTGTTCAGGCAAGGACAACACACTGAAAACTGAGAATATTCTGTATTCTCAAGCAAGAGAAATTAAATACTATTGGAGTGTACATGAAAATAAGTAGATTTGGGTTTGTGTGTGGTTTTCCACTCTTATTACCAGAGTCAATTAGATGTGTGTTGTGTATGAAAGCAGTAGTATTTGTGATTGTTAGGAATCGAGATGCATTTTCTGTATACAGCATGTCTTCTCTATCATATTTTGTTGTAAATATTGAGTCACAAATGGGTAAATTCTTTCCTAGAACCACATTGGGAATTTATGTGTGTATACATGGTACTGGAATTTCTACAATGACATGATAAGAAAAAATTTCAGATTTAAATGCATCTTCAATCACTGTAAGAAATTATGCCAAACAAGCTAAAATATATTCAAGTCCTTACGGGAAAATGTTTTAAAAGAAAGTTGTGCTTTATTTAATGAGAGCAATGTTTTGCTACAAAGAGAATCATTTTTATGCTTCAACAACCAAATATTTTCTGTTATATGCATGTGTGACACGAATGCACAATTTGGGGCAGTAATTCAGAGTCAAGTCCCTAATACTCAACGTCATTCTTTATCCTCACACCGCACCCTTTCTTAATCACCCTGTATGTAGCTGCTCATATAAATTCTGTAACTGAAAAAGGGAAGGAGGAAATCTAACAGAAAATTTCTTGCCAGATGGAGAAAATTGAAACATTACCCTTGTTTCTTTGCCAGCATAGATCCATTTTGACAAGCTGGAAATGATTTATGGGGAAAAAAACATATTTACACTGGCAGAGATGTTATTAATTGCCATACAATGTTCACATTTTTGCATTGCTGTGTACATGATTACTTATGAGGCTTACATATACAGTCCAAATGTGTGGCTTTTCTGCATGCTGATTATCGTATGACAGACAAACTTACAATACATGATGCCTGCCATAAATTTCTTTTAAACCTTCACTGACAACACCGCAGTGAAGACAAGACAAAACAGAAAACCTGCAAACAGCACTGGGAGAAAGCAGGTCTCTATGTGCCTCTGCACACACACAGGCGCACTCGCATTGATGCAACCAGCTTTAAAGGATTGTGAACTGTACACCAAAGTCGATGAATAATATAACACTCTCAATGCATAAAATATTGCTCTTATTACATGAAGCCACAGCTAAAGAAGACCCCAAATGTTGGAAAACAAAAATATTAAAGCAATATATAATTTCCAAATTGAAGGATTTTGCATCATAAAACTCCCCCAGACTTGCTAACATCTACAGAAGTTTGGAAACATACTGTTAGGAGTCTTATTTTAAATGGTTTTGAAAATGACAATACCTTTGGAGGAGAAATTTCCCTCCCATACATGTGTAGTTGTAGGAAAAAGAAAAATTAGGCTATTTAGTGAAAATAAAAGCAATTGCAATGATGACAAGGCGATTAATCATATGTACTGACCATTAGCTTATTGCTCTTACAATACTGTCAACTTCTTACGCTAATGTAGATGGATATATTTATTACTACCTGCAATTCAGATTTTAATCTCATATTAGAAAGATGTTCTCATATAACAGCTACTTTGTCTGGGAATCATTTATAATACATCTGTGTCCACTGAGGACATGCTAAGATAGCCTTATTTCTATGTGTGGAAATTAATTTTGAAGGTCTCAATTTCAAACAGTTATATCAGCATTCCTACAAGCATTTGTACACGGCTGCTCCCTTAGGTTTAATGCCTTAGTAGCACAGTCTCTCTGCAATTAGTTTTATGCTCCTTAAATGTAAATCAGATGTAAGTTCTCTATAAACACTCACTCTCCATGGTGTTTTGCACTGCATTTCCATTGTATTAGGTTACTTTAGGAGGCAAATGATTGTAAATATGAAACAAAAGTGTGGGTATGTGCCAATACTATAACTTAGCTGTTTATGATTTACCCAACTCCATGTTTCCTAGGAGAAAATGGGTTCAATGTGTCTGTTTCAAATTAGTTCATAAATAAGGGTTTGTTGTGGATGATTAATGAGGGTAGTCCAACTTACATAAGATTCATCCCCTTCAAGGTCAACCTGTCTCACTGGGAATTTGGGCATTTGCCCAGGGACCCTCCTGTGGGTGGTCTTTTATGTTACCAAGACAGAACATTCAATAGCAAACCAGAACTGTCCAGCTGCCAAGAATTGTATTCAAGACACTTCTGTCACATCATCTTTCCTTAAAAGTCCCATGAGTTCTAAGGCTAAAATCTGAGCAAAGGCCATTCCCTAGGCTTTATAGGTTCATGCATTTGCACATGTTGTCACTAGCAATAGTAACTTTTATTAGCAAGTCCTGTATCAAACACTATGCTAAATATCATAGGATGACAAAGATGATAACAAAACACATTGTTTTTATTGTTGTTTTATTGAGTTAATAATATAAAACTGTTTAAAATACAGACACATGTCCAAAATACATTTATTTTATGACAAGGTCCTTTTAACCAAGAGTTACAAGACAGGCTTGGAGAGTACTAAGTAGAAACAGCTGCACATGCATACTCCTCTGATTACATAATTTAATTATTACGCACATATCAGGGAATATGCTACTTTCCATCTCTTCCTGATCAGAGTGCTGATACTTGGTAGGTACCCAACAAATATCTGTTGGATGAAGTTCCACTCACTAAATTTTGAAATTAATTCTTATTACTCTGATGTCCATCCAATGCCTGATCCAACAGATACTTAAAGCCTCACCATTTAAGATCAATTAAATAGGTACATTATTGTCAGGCAGAAAAGCTGCATTTCATTTTAAGATGTCTCTAACAACAGTAGTGGCCTAAAAATGTTTCCAGAGAACTAGAGTTTGGGGCAAGGACACAGTGTGTGGCCACCACCACTACAACAGGAAACGCCAACAGCTACCAGAATAGAAAACTTCGTCATTGATCAAGATGGAAAGAAACCACCCTGCATGTTTCAGTATTTTGCAGTAAGATATGGGAGAGATATGACGGAGGCATTTGCCCATTGTCTTTGGGTCCCCCATCCAATAGGCACGTACCTTCCCTGTGGGACAGTGATTCCATTATTGGCAAGAATTGCTGATGGGAGATGTAGAACACCTTTGCTCTATGTCTAAACTCTAGGTGAGGACATGAGACCCTGCCTTGCCATGGATACAGACGGGTTCCTTTTGCCTGTTAGGAGTGTTTGAAGATGGAGAACACAGACACATAGGGGCAAATGAAGTCTGGGAACAGTGGCAGTTGTAGCTTCCCAAGTTGTGGCATCTTTCCGGAGAATTTGTTGCCAAATACCTTTTGTCTATGCTTTAAGTCTAGTTTAAAAATACCCCATAGTTATTTTCTAAAATCCCTGCTATTCTAACACATCTTTATCATCTCTAACTAAGAACTCTAGCCAGTACAAGAACTGGTCCAAATGCCCATGTAATAGTGTCACAAATTCTAGACTGTGGCTTTTTAAATATATCCAACTCTGACAGAGGATGTCCTGTATGCTGTGAATATATGTTTCTCTTATAAGCTGATGAATAAAGCTGTTTTGGCCAATAGCCAGGAATTATTTATCCAGTTAGGAAATTTTTGTCTACACTACTCATTTCCACTTTTTATCTAAGAAGTTTGTATACAACTTCAAGTATACAGGTATACTAAAAAGATATGCAATCCAAACATCTACTGATAATAAGCCATAAATAAATTTCTTTAAAAAGAATTGTTTAAGACATACTTGATTTTATTATCTACTAGAGATGAATTTTATAGTATGAATATAAAGATAATTTTATACTGAGATAGATGTCCATGCTTGTCTAACACAGTGGTTTTCAACCTTCCTAATGCTGCAACCCTTTAATACAGTTCCTCATGTTGTGGTGATCCCCATCCATAAAATCATTTCTCTTGCTGCTTCATAACTGTAATTATGTTATGAATCATAATGTACAACAATTTAAAGATATACTAATTTGGATCATGCTTAGGAATAATGGTAGGATGGCATTAGAAGTCTTTGTTTTCCATAATTAAACTGTATGTTCCTGTAAAAGTAGAGAAATTTTGTGTGGACAGTAAAGTCATTGTGCTTCATTACATACAATAGTTTGAAGGCTGAGCTGAGTTTGGCTGGTGCTGTATGGTGTGACAGCATACTCAGTGCCAAATGCATGCTGTGTGTTCAGAACCAAGGCTGGGGTGCAACTATGCAATGCAGCACAGGCAAGCATTGCCAGAAACATTTTGACTTCATTAGACGTTTGATTTCCAATTAATTTCTATCATTGCTCTTTCAGAAGTACCTTTCTACTGCCAAATTTCTCACAAACCCCACATCACGGCTCCATATGTGATTGTAACCTACAGTTTACCAAGTTTTGCTCTGGCTCATCCGAATCTGAAATCCTGACAATGCTATCTATTCTCAGATTCTTACAAGTAGTGGCAATTCTCTCAGAGGTTCACTTACATAATGGACATACAGCATTTAGAAGGGTTCACAGACCACACCACACCACTCAATCCAGCTTGTCTATTGCCATTGGCTGCTACTAATGAGGAGGTCTAACAAACAAAACGTCAAGACCCATGGCCATAACTTTATCCTGTGTGTGCTGCACGTCTCACCAATGCTCCTCTTTAACAACTGAAATCTTTTGGTCACATTTAAACAGCTTGTTTGATCTGTCGTTTATAATGGAGAGTTTTAGAGAATGGTTGTATAAACACATGAACCTATTTTTCTCACATTTGGTTTTACGTGGAATTAAAACGGGGACACGCACCTGTGTTTTCTATCTTCTTACATTCTTCTTCTCCCTTATGATTATACTGAAGATTAGGATGAGATAAGAAATAGACTTCCTATGTCCCCTCAATGTTGTTCATACAGATACTAAATATATGCTAACTGATTGAATGCCAATATTTAATTTGATTACTAGAGCCATCTGGGCCATTGAAGTCACATAGTTTGTACCCAACCATCTGGAACTCTGTCTGACCTCAGTCTGGTTCCTATTAGCTGGCACCAGTGGCACAAACCACAAAGTCATCCAGTTCAGCATTCGCCTCTAGATTTCTGTGCTACACTATTCAAATACAGTAGCTCCAAAGTAGGGCTACCCAGACATCACAATGCTTTTCCTAAGGAGCTTCTGGAAAATGCTCCGTGTGTCCTGGGGTGAGCTGCCACAAGACTTATTCTTCTGAGTCTCTCAAAAAATAGTGGAAGGGTGAGAATGAGTATTGTCTTTTCTCCTCTGGAAGAACACTAACTCCTCACAGCATCTGTTTTATTATTGTCCAATTTCCCAAAGGCACTGGAGAATGTGTGATTAAATCTAACTGCCTTTATTATCCAGCCAGATATTTGTTTGTTTCCTCCTTCAATCTAAGGCTTCTGGTGAGAGCTAAAGCCAATTCCTTGATTTTTTTTCTGTGACAAATTGACACAAATTGCCTTCATAAAGACTGTTTCCAAGTCTGGTTCCCACAAGAAATGTATATTTTAAAACACCCAATTTAACGTATTGTGTTATACTTAAGTCCAATATGTATATTCCACATTTCCCAAGTGAGATGATAGCGAAAAGACCTTCCCTTGGTCCTGTTGAGTGCCTTCAGTGTTAGGAGTCCATTTGTAAGTGGGTGAGGGACTTCTGCAAACACTTCTCTGAATTTGTTTCCTTCTGACCATCTCCTCATACTCATACCAATCCCCCTTAATCCGCTAAGTGATAGATGGAAGAAAGGAAACATCCCATGTCCTTCTGATTTGATTCCTGACCATGAGAAGGTGGTAAGGATGATAAACATTAACAGTCTCCAGTCATCTTTCTCAGTTCGAGTTAGCCATTCCTGAGTTCCAAAACCATGGTTGCCCTTCAGCCAAAGTGTTTTCACCTTCCATTGTAATTGCTGTTGTCTTGCCTACATTTCCCCCATGAAAATGTATGATTATTGTCAATTTTCATCTCCTTCCCACCAAGGAGCAAACCTAATGAAAAAAGATTATAGTAGATTTTAAACAACCAACCACAATTTCCTCTTATAGGAGCATGTCCTGTTCTCTCCGCAAGGGTACATGGCTGTTGGGAATACCAATAAAATATTTCAGTCTTGGAGTAGAATATTCTCCCAGCATGTGTGAGACCCTGGCAATGCTCTTTAAAGATGCATAAAGATAAGAGGATATGGGAATGGAGATTGCCAATACTAGAGAAAGATTCTCTGTGGTAAGAATGTAGAAATGTAGGCCTACCTAAGGTCATCCAATTTCATCTGAGCCATCATGTGTGATACAACCATATGAATTACCTAAGTGAGCCCAGTAGATGAACTACCCAGGTGATCCCAGTCTAAACTGGGCTACAATAAAACAGTTTTAATACACACTCTATTTGGTCTTTGTTTTCAAGATGGGGTATTGTTTTGCTATTAAGGTTGGACTCAAACTCCTGAGCTCAAGTTTCCAACCATCTCAATCCTCCTCAATAGTAGGGACTATAGGCACACACCACTGAGCCTAGTAAAGATATTGATGAAGGGGTGGGGGTAGTATGCTGGGCATCAACAGATAAATGGGTCTGTGAGTGTTTAAGTTTGTTCAATGAATACATGAATCAATTGATTAAGAGTAGAGAATCTTATCACACTACTGCAAGCCCTACTACTCATAACCAATACATTAGCAAGACAGTTTAGCATACGTTTGATGTGACAACTTTATCTGTCCCTTGTGTGGATGCTCGGAACTCAAGGTACTAATTTCCTATATCCTATTGGCACCTAGAAAGTGTAGCAGAGTCCTACAAAGAGTCAACAAAAGGCTTTTATCTTCTAGTCTTGTCTGTCATTTTAAAGCAAGGTAACACTAATAGTATTGGTTAGTATCTTTTAAAAGAAGGATGGCTAGGGAAGGAAATTAAAGCCCTCTCCTGCCTGGTCTCTCTGCTACCTGCTAAGACTCTAGCAATAACCATAATCCTGCACTGGACGCTTACTAGGTCCCTGGTACCAAAAGAAGCAGGTTATGTATAATATACATGTCTTTCATATCCCCAACCAGTGACTATAAATCAATAGCACTCATTGCCTCCAGTTCACTTTTTGTCTCAACTGGCTTTTGTTGTACTAAACGTTGTACAAGAGGTTATGGGATTCTCCGAATGCTTTTCAACATAAAACAGTTACATCTAGACTAAATAGAACCACGAGACACAGCTTTCATCGCCTATTGAGATGATTAATTAACTTATACAATTAGGATTACTATATCTCATTCTCTTTTCCCTATTTTCCAGATGTGCAAATTTGGGATTGAGGAATGTTAAGTAACTTGCTTAAAATCGCTCATTAAGAAATAGATTTCAAACAGCCGTCTAGCTCCAAAACCTCCCTCAAATTCTGCTTATGTTGTAGCTCAGTGTTAGAATACTGGTCTCCTGTGCTTCAGGGCCTGAATTCAGTTCCCAAGACTAAGAATAAATGATGGACAAACAAAAAAAACTGAAATCTGTTGCAAAGGGCAACCTTGCTTACCATATTGGGGTCATTGTTCTTAAAATGTTATTACGGATGAGTCCATCAAACTGAAGTCTGGCCTGTCACAGCGCAAAGCTTAGAGTGGGAAAGGGTAGGTTGTGGTAAAATGTGAGAAGGGGGCAGGGACACCAGTAAGGAAAGTATTGAGGTGGAGAGAAAGGGGAGAAGCAAAGAATGGCAGAGTCAAACCAAGATCTTTAACTGTGAGCACCAGAACCAAAACAGGAAAACAGCATGTGTGGAGCCTGAGATGTAGACACATTTGCACATAAAGAGACCCAGAAAATAGGAATTTTTCAGACAGGGTTGGAATAAAGTCTAAAATGGGAGGGGGAAGAGGAAAGACTAGGAGATTAATTTTTCTTTTTACTTTACTGACAGGGCAGGCCCAGCCTTTTCCATTTTCAAGTAAAAGAGGCTGTGAAAGGTCCAATTCATGGGCAGAAACAGTAATGTCTTCCCATTACCCATTGATGGGTACTTTATACTCGTTTACTGGTGCTTAATAAATAAATTAGAGCATAGCTAAACTTGTTCAACAGCCAGTCATTAGTGCAGTTAGATCTACTGTTGGAAAACCGAAGGGCTATTGACTCTGCTCTGTTTAATGAAGGAAAATGAGTCACAGGAGATCTGGGCAGGAATGACTCATAGCCTCAGCAGCAGACTCCTCTCCATTGTAAACTTTTCTATCACTCCTACTCAGCAAGAAGCTAAAGGAATGTTGATGCTTCTTTGCTAAATGTACGTAGTTTACCCAGACTGAAACTGAAACAACAGGAAGTCAACCTTTCCCAGGTAAGGGATCAGCTACATAAAATGCTAGTAGGCAGGCATGAGCCTTGCAGAACTTGAAAGAGGCATTGTTCTGGGAGGAGTCAAGAATCTGTCTTGAAAGATGGAGGAGTTTCATGAGTACAAGGACCTTTCTGATATTTAGGGATCAAAAGGGAAAATTCTCAAAATCAGAACCACATCTATCAGATGATGTCACCAAATGGTTTCTTGGCTTGTTGCAGTAATAGTTGCTCCTTTCCAAAAGACAGTGCAAACCTCTGAGTAGACACGCTGGTACTAAGATATGTATATTACTAATGTGTTTATTACGGAAACTCACCACTTTTCAGAAGAAGTGCTTTCAAGGATGTAAACAAGGATCAGTTGCAAGCATTGCTGGGATCAGCAACAGGCTTACAAGCCATGAATGTGGGGCAGGCAGACTGTCTCTAAGTAAGGTGATGGTTTCCAGCATAATCTGTAACTACATCCCAAATATTTACTTTTTTGATTTTTATATGTATATGGGAAGGGGTTAAACACATGTGAATGCAGGTGTCTATGGAGTCAAAAAGAGCCTTGAATCTGGAATTGTAAGCTTACAACAGGCAGTTCTAGGTTACCTAACATAAGTGCTAAGAATTGAACTCATGTCCTCTGCAAAAGCAATACATGCTGTTAACCACTGAACCATCTCTACAGTCCATACTTTATCTGTTAAAGATTTATTTGTGTGTGTGTGTGTGTGTGTGTGTGTGTGTGTGTGTATGTAGTGTGTGTGATGTCTGTGAAGGTTTTTGTGGAGGCCAACAGAAGGTGTCAAATCTTGGGCCTGAAGCTACAGGCATATATGAGCTTCTGAAATGGGTACTCTGAACTCCAGTCTTCTGATAGAGCTGTACATGATCTTACTGAGCCATCTTTCCAGCCTCCAAAGGGATTTATTTTAATACTGACTAATACTATTGTAAGAGTTGTGCTAGCACAAATCCTGTCAAGATAGGCTTCTGGTTTGGAAAGCAGGAAGAGTTAACAGTTTGAGTGCAAAAGATGTCTTCAGCCAAATCGCTTTTTTTTTTTTTTTTTTTTTTTTTTGGTTTTTCGAGACAGGGTTTCTCTGTGGCTTTGGAGGCTGTCCTGGAACTCGCTCGGCAGACCAGGCTGGTCTCGAACTCACAGTGATCCACCTGCCTCTGCCTCCCGAGTGCTGGGATTAAAGGCGTGCGCCACCAACGCCAGGCTCGCTTTTTTTTTTTTAGGTTTTTTTTCTTTGTTTTCTTTTTTAATTTAAATTAAAAACAAGCTTGCTTTACATGTCAATCCCAGCTCCCTCTCCCTCCCCTCTTTCCCTTGCCCCCCAGTCAGGCCTCCCAGCCCCCCACCCAATCCTCACTCCATTGTTGGTGGGAGTGCCAACTCATACAGCCACTTTGGAAATCAGTATGGAGATTCCTCAGGAGTGGGAATCAATCTACCACAAGACCCAGCAATTCCACTAGTAGGCATATAACCAAAAGATGCAAATTCATACAACAAGGACATCTGTTCCACTATGTTCATAGCAGTATTATTTGTAATAGTCAAATCACTGTTTTATCAGGAAGCATTTATTATGGAGATTGGATAAAGCCCACCCACATTACCCAAGATTATCTGTTTTGTTCTGTGTAGTATTGATACTGTGCAACAAACACTTGAAACATCCAGATACTTGACTATATACTGGGACAGTGCTGTTCTAACAAGCTGACATGTTATATTAATGTTTCCTAAGTATGTAAGTAATGTTGACTAGAAAGAGGAATAATGGCTGGCCAGGGAAAACAAAGATGAATGGGAAATAAGAGAGAGGCTTAGGTAAAGTAAAGCATATATCGCAAAGAAGTTAGGAAGCTGAAAGACCAACTATCCAGCTCAAGGGCAGCAGTGGTTTGGTCTACTTTGATCACCCCTTCATTCTCATCACAGTGTTGGAAACTTATATGACTGGTGTTTTATGAGTATTTGTTGGTTGAATCCAATTTACAAAGGTTTGGATAAGGTGTATCATGGAGGTTGGGTATATCCTTAAGGCACTGGGAAGTGACTAGAGTACCATAAGTCATAGACGTGTAGGTCATGTTGCATTCTCTGAAATCCTCTGGCTACAATGTAAAACAAAAGAGAGCCGAGGTGAAAGATGGACAGGTCAGGAGGCAGGTGGCAAGAAAAAGAATTCATGATCTTTCCAATAATCCAAACAAGAGAGGAGAGCACTTAAGACCACCACAGGAATGATGGGACTATGACCGGCACATATTTAGAAAACATAGTTAACTGAGGCAAACACACACAGTTAAACACTGAACTGAACCCATGGAACCCAGTGACAGAGAGAGAGGAGCGATGAGCAAATGGGCAAAGAATGGGTTGGCAAAACCAGCAGAGACAGATGATCGGAACAGGGGAGAACTCTTGGACCCCATACTGACAGCTGGGAGGCCAGCATGGGACTGATCCTGACCCCCTGAATGTGAGAGTCAGGGAGGAGGCCTGGGAAACCTATGGGGCCCTGAGCAGTGGATCAGTGTTTATCCCTGACATACAAACAAACATTGTGTGTCCATAACACAAAGAGGGATGCTCTCTCAGCCAGGACTCTTAGGGGAGTGCCTGGACCCTGCCCTGAGTGAAATGACAGACTCTAGATATCCCCTATGTGGAAGGAAATGGCAATAGGGTAGGAGGATGGTAGAGGGGAGGGGCAGGAGGGGAGGGAGAGGGAAATGGGATTGACATGTAAAACAAGCTATTTAAAATTAAAATAATCAAAAAAGAAAACATAGTTAACTGATTGATTTATTTATTAACCTGAAATGTTAAGAAGGCAGTTCAATGAATGGAGAGGATGCATCATAGTTGTTTTAATGTATAAAATGTCTATGTCATCTTCTCAATCATATAATGATAAAAGAACAAAGGAGGCTTCTACATTAACAGCCATTCTCTGCACAGAGAAACTTCTCCATGGAGATTATGAGTGATGAAATGTACATCTGGTCAAAGTGCAAAGAATAAGTTAACTGTGCAGTGGTCAGCTATAAATGGGGCTTATATACCAGACTCCATGCCTCAAGGCTCAAGAAACATTGCAGAGTAAGAAACAAAAAGACTGTAAGAGCCACAGATCAGGGAGGACCTTAACAGAACATCGTCTCTGGACTTGAAAGGACCACTGCACTTATGAACTCACAGCAGCTGTGCTTGCTGCACAAGACCTGCAGAAGATCAAGCCAGACACCATTCCAACATATAGGAGAGAGGTGCTCACATGTTCCTCCCCTTAGCTGAGGAGCTACCGACAACTGATAGTATTCTGGGGAGGGAGAGTCAGTCATGCGCCAGTGAATGGCCCCACCTCATCAATACATGGGCAACACAAATTGAATTCAGTATGTTTAAAAGAAAAGACAGGACAATAAGATGGGAGAGGCTGGGGTGAATCTGGAAGGAGTTGGAAGAGTGAGAGTGAATGTATACATGTAAAAAAAATTGTAAAGTATACATTTTAAAAAGCAAACCAGAAAGAGAGAAGGAAGGCAGGAGCATTCTTTTTCATATTGTGAGTGTACAAGAACACATAGAAATGTAGACAGAGGAGCTGGTCCTCCGGCAGCATCAGGTAAACAGGCCGGCTTCCCGGCCTGTGTTCCAGTGCCTGCAGATCGCCTGGGAACTGCACAGAGCTCCCAATCCCGGCGGGAGCCAAGCACCCCAGACTCCAGATCTTCTCTCCCACCAATGAGACCAGGAAACCAGAGGGGGCAGGGAGACCAGGGGAGTAGCTGTTCTGGATCAGGTACAACAGGACCCAGCATAGGGTCCAGGGGACCAGGTAGGAGGCTAAGCGCCCCAGATTCCTCTTCTTCTCCACCCACGGGACCAGCATTTGGACAAGGATTAGAAGAACCACCAGATTATTGGACTTGCTAGCACCCACCAAAAGGGAACTCTGGTACCCAGACCAGTAAGGGGCTCTTTCTGCACCTACTAGAAGAAGAGATGGGAAAGAGACAATACAAAAACACAGTCAGCAACAGAAAAACAAATATGACACCGCCAGATTCTAGAGACTCCACACCAGCAAGACCCCAACATTCCAATGCGAGCGAAGCAGAAGAGAATGACCTTAAAAGCACTTTCATGAAAATGATAGAGGCCCTAAAAGAGGATATAGGAAAATCCCTCAAAGAAATGGAAGAAAAAACAAACCAAAAATGCAAGAAATGGAAGAAAAAAACAAATAAAAAATGCAAGAATTGGAAGAAGAAACATACCAAAAAAGGCAGGAAATGGAAGAAGAAACAAAGCAAAAAATGCAAGAAATGGTAGAAAAAACAAAGCAAAAAATGAAAAAAATGGAAGAAGAAACAAACCAAAAAAGGCAGGAAATTGAAGAAGAAGAAAAACACAAAATGCGAGAAATGGAACAAAAAGCAAACCAAAAAATGCAAGAAATGGAAGAAAGAACAAACCAAAAAAATTCATAATAGGGAACAAACGGACGAAAAGATAAACAGAAAATTGCAAGAAGCAATGCAAACACTGCAAGGGTTGAAAACTGAAATAGAGACATTAAAAAAAACACAATCTGAAGAAAGGCAGAAAACAGAAAAGCTGGACAAACAGTCAGGCACTACCAATACAAGCATTACCAACAGAATAGAAGAGATGGAAGAGAGAATCTCAAGTGTTGAAGATACACTAGGAGAAATGGATTTATCAACCAAAGAAAACCTTAAATCCAACAAATCCTTAACACAAAACATCCAGGAAATATGGGACACCATGAAAAGACCAAACCTAAGAATAATAGGTATAGAAGAAGGAGAAGAAATCCACCTCAAAGGGGCAGAAGGCATATTCAACAAAATCATAGAAGAAAACTTTCCCAACCTTAAGAAAGACATGCCAATGAAGGTACAAGAAGCCTACAGAAAACCAAATAGAGTGGACCACAAAAAAAAATCCCCTTGCCACATAGTAATCAAGACCCCAAACATACAGAATAAAGAAAGAATATTAAGAGCAGCTAAGGAGAAAGGTCAAGTAACATATAAAGGCAGACCTATCAGAATTACACCTGATTTCTCCATGGAAACTCTGAAAGCCAGAAGGTCCTGGATAGATATTCTACCTACACTAAGAGACCATGGATGCCAGCCCAGACTACTATACCCGGCAAAGCTATCAATCACTATAGATGGAGAAAACAAGATATTTCATGACAAAACGAGATTCAAGCAATATGTGTCCACTAACCCAGCCCTACAGAAAATTTTGGAAGGAAAACTCCAACCCAAGGAAGCTAACTACAACCAGAAAAATATAAGCATTAGAGAATCCCTCTCTACCAACAGCCAAAAGAACAAAGGGGTGAAATTCCACACATAATTCTACCAACAACAACCATCGCAAATCGAAGAAAGATGAGCAATCAATGGTCATTAATATCCCTCAATATTAATGGCCTTAACTCACCCATAAAAAGACACAGACTAGCAGAATGGATCCAAAGACAGAACCCTTCCTTCTGCTGCATACAAGAAACACACCTCACCCTCAAAGACAGACATTACCTGAGAGTTAAAGGTTGGGAAAAAATTTTTCAATTAAATGGACCCAAGAAACAAGCAGGGGTAGCAATCCTAATATCTAACAAACTAGACGTTAAAATAAAATCAATCAAAAGAGATGAAGGATGTCATTACATACTCATCACAGGTGAAACCCACCAAGATGAAGTGTCTATCCTGAACATCTATGCCCCCAATACAAAGGCATCCACATTCGTTAAAGAAACATTATTAGAACTTAAATCTCATCTAAAGCCCCACACAGTTATAGTGGGAGATTTCAACACACCACTCTCACCACTAGACAGGAATACCAGACAGAAACTCAACAAAGAAGCAAAGGGTCTAATAGAAGTAATGACCCAACTGGGATTAACAGATATCTATAGAACATTTCATCCACATAAAAAAGAATATACCTTCTTCTCAACACCACATGGAACCTTCTCAAAAATCGACCACATACTTGGCAACATATCAAACCTCAGCAGCTACAAAAAAATTGGAATAACTCCATGCATCTTATCAGACCACCATGCTTTAAAATTAGAATTCAACAACAGCACAAATTGCAGAAAACCTACAAACTCATGGAAATTGAATAATGCTCAACTGCACCATCCCTGGGTCAAAGAGGAAATAAAAAAAGAAATTAAAGACTTCCTCGAATTCAATGAGAATGAAGACACAACATACCCAAACCTATGGGACACTTTGAAAGCAGTGCTACGGGGGAAGTTCATAGTGCTAAGTGCTCACATGAAGAAACAGGAGAACAGTTATACCAGAGAATTAACATCACAGCTGAAAGCTCTAGAACACAAAGAAGCAAACTCCCCCAGGAGGAGTAGACGCCAGGAAATAATCAAATTGAGGGCTGAAATCAATAAAGTAGAAACCAGGAAAACAATACAAAGAATCAATGCAACGAAGAGTTGGTTCTTTGAGAAAATCAACAAGATAGACAAACCTTTGTCCAAACTTACCAAACAGCAGAGAGTGAACACGCAAATGAACAAAATCAGAAATGAAAAGGGGGACATAACAACAGACTCTGAGGAAATCCAGAGAATCATTAGGTCATACTTTGAAAACCTGTACTCTACAAAATTCAAAAATTTAAAAGAAATGGATGACTTCCTGGACAGCTATCATTTGCCAAAACTAAATCAAGAACAGATAAGCAATTTAAATAGACCTATAACTCCTATGGAAATAGAAGCTGTCATCAAGTCTCCCAACCAAAAAAAGTCCAGGTCCAGATGGCCTCAGTGCAGAATTCTACCAGAAATTCAAAGAGCAGCTTATACCAATTCTTCTCAAAGTGTTCCACACAATAGAAGCAGAAGGGTCTTTGCCAAACTCTTTCTATGAGGATTCAATAACCTTGATCCCCAAGCCACACAAAGATACAACTAAGAAAGAGAACTTCAGACCAATATCCCTCATGAACATTGATGCAAAAATACTCAATAAAATACTGGCAAATCGGATCCAAGAACACATCAAAACAACCATTCACCACGATCAAGTAGGTTTCATCCCAGGGATGCAGGGATGGTTCAACATACGAAAATCCACCAACATAATCCACCACATAAACAAGCTGAAAAACAAAAATCACATGATCATCTCACTAGATGCTGAAAAAGCCTTTGACAAAATCCAACACCCCTTCATGATAAAGGTCTTGGAGAGATCTGGGATAACAGGGACATACTTAAACATAATAAAAGCTATATACAGTAAACCAAAAGCCAACATCAAACTAAATGGACAGAAACTCAACGCAATTCCTCTAAAATCAGGAACAAAACAAGGCTGTCCACTCTCTCCATACCTTTTCAACATGGTACTTGAAGTTCTAGCTATTGCCATACGACAACAAAGGGGGATCAAGGGGATACAAATTGGGAAGGAAGAGGTCAAACTTTCACTGTTTGCAGACGATATGATAGTTTACATCAATGACCCAAAGAACTCTACCAGGGAACTCTTACAGCTGATTAACACCTTCAGCAAAGTGGCAGGCTACAAGATCAACTCAAGAAAATCAGTAGCCCTACTATATACAGATGATAAAAGGGCTGAAAGAGAAATCAGAGAAACATCACCCTTTACAATTGCCACAAACAACATAAAATACCTTGGGGTAACGTAACCAAACAAGTGAAAGACCTGTATCGTAAGAACTTTGAATCTTTAAAGAAAGAAATTAAAGAAGCCCTCAGAAAATGGAAAGATCTCCCATGCTCTTGGATAGGTAGGATCAATGTAGTAAAAATGGCAATCCTGCCAAAAGCAATCTACAGATTCAATGCAATCCCCATTAAAATCCCAGCACAATTCTTCACAGACCTTGAAAGAACAATAATCAATTTTGTATGGAAAAACAAAAGACCCAGGATAGCCAAAACAACCCTGTTCAACAAGGCAACGTCCGGAGGCATCACCATCCCTGACCTCAAGCTCTATTACAGAGCTATAGTCCTGAAAACAGCTTGGTATTGGCACAAAAATAGACAGGTAGACCAATGGAATCGAATTGAAAACACGGGTATTAACCCACACACGTACGAACATCTGATCTTTGACAAAGAAGCTAAAAATATACAATGGAATAAAGAAAGCATCTTCAACAAATGGTGCTGGCATAATTGGAGACTGGCATGTAGAAGAATGCGGATCGATCCATGTTTATCGCCATGCACAAAACTTAAGTCCAAATGGATCAAAGACCTCAACATAAATCCAGCCACACTGAACCTCTTAGAAGAGAAAGTGGGTGGTACCCTTGAACGAATTGGTACAGGAGACAGCTTCCTGAACATAACACCAGTAGCACAGACAGTGAGATCATCAATTAATAAATGGGACCTACTGAAACTGAGAAGCTTCTGTAAGGCAAAGGACACAGTCAGCAAGACAAAAAGGCAGGCCACAGAATGAGAAAAAATATTCACTAATCCCACATCTGGCAGAGGGTTGATCTCCAAAATTTACAAAGAACTCAAGAAGCAAGTCTCCAAAACACCAAAGGACCCTATTAAAAAGTGGGCTGCAGAACTAAATAGAGTTTTCAATAGAGGAGTCTAAAATGGCTGAGAGGCACTTGAGAAAGTGCTCAACATCCTTAGCCATCCGGGAAATGCAAATCAAAACAACTCCTGTCAGAATGGTTTAAATCAAAAACACCAATGACAATTTATGCTGGAGAGGATATGGTGAAAGGGGGACACTCCTCCATTGCTGGTGGGAGTGCCAACTGGTTCAGCCACTTTGGAAATCAGTATGGAGATTCCTCAGAAAAATGGGAATAAACCTACCACAAGACCCAGCAACTCCACTCTTAGGCATATATCCAAAAGATGCCCATTCATACAACAAAGATGTCTGTTCCACTATGTTCATAGCAGCTTTATTTGTAATAGCCAGAACTTGGAAGCAACCTAGATGTCCCTCACCCGAAGAGTGGATAGAGAAAATGTGGTACATCTACACAATGGAGTACTATTCAGCAGAAAAAAATAATGGAATCATGAGATTCACAGGCAAATGGATGACACTAGAAGAAACCATCCTGAGTGAGGTAACCCAGTCACAAAAAGAGAAACATGGCATGTACTCTCTCATATATGGATTTTAGACATAGATCTGGAGAGTGCCAGCCTACAATCCTATGGCCAGAGAGTCTGGGAAACAGAAACTTCATTTAGTGGCTGATCGAAGAACAGGCAGACTCCCTTGGTTAAGTACTGAGCTGAACTCAAGAAAGCCAGTAACAGAGAGGGAGGACTGATGATCAAAGGGATTAAGACTGGGCTGGTTTAACTCCCAGAAACAGTTGAACAGACAAAGGTTAACTCTTGAATCCCAGGCATCAGCCTGGGAATCCAGCATGGGACTGATCAAGACCTCCTGAATCTGGGAGTCAGTGAGGAGGCCTAGGGAATCTATTGAGCCTTGGGCAGCAGATCAGTACCCATCCCAAGTATACACACGGACTTTGGACTCCCATAGAACAATGTGAGGTGCACTCTCACCCTGAACTCTTGGGGAAGGGTCTAGGCCCTGCCCTATATGAAATGACAGACTATGGACACCCCCATGGAGGGCCTCACCCTCCCTGGGGGAATGAGGGGTTAACGGAGGGGGGGTTGGGGGGGAGGGCACGGGAGGAGGGGAGGGAATGGGAGAGAGACCTGGAACTGACTTTTGAAGCAACCTCATTTCTTATCTAAATTTAAACTGGAAAATAAAATAAAAAAAAATTTTTTAAAAAAAGAAATGTAGACAGAGTTTCTGTTCTGCCTGGTCCCATAGTCATTTAGTCCCAAGTAAACATACAGAGGATTATATTAATTATAAACTGTTTGACTGATGGCTCAGGCTTCTTATTGTCTAACTCTCCCTTAATTATTAACCTATTTATACAAATCTAAGAATTTCCCATGGTTTTGGCTTACTGGAGAGTCTTCCTGGCGACTCACTCTCAGTGTCCTCTTCCCAGCATTCTCCTGGTCTGGTAGCCCCGCCTATACTTACTGCCTTGGCTACTGGCCAGTCAGCATTTTATTAAAACAATAAGAGAAACAATGTTACCAGCATACAGAAGGACCTCTCCTATCATAGGAATCTGCTATTTCTTCTACCTGTCCCTATTCCTGCATCTCTCCTATTGAGATGACCAATCTGAGTAATATTTCATACATCAGGACAAAGCATTTTGACAATTACTTAAATAAAGAGAAACTGAATTACTCAGGTACGGAAAGAGAAAGTCTGTCTGACCTTGCCTCCAGTGTAGAATCACCTAAAGAAGTGTCAAGGGAAGTACAGAAAGTAATTTATGATTAATGACTTAAATGCAGAACTTAGTGTGCATTAAAAATTGCAACTTCAAACTCTGTAGGTCTGAACCAAACATAAACATGAAATTAACAAAAAAAAAATGTAGTCTCAAGAGTGCATGTGAAGATGACACTACCAGTATGAAAGGGACATGCCGAGGAGGAATGAAGAAGACGCAGAAGCTATGATGATGCTCAAGAAGACAAAAGAGAAGCCATCAAAAGTAAAGAGTGATAATCAGCTGCAAGTGTTAAGAGACTGAGAGCTGTAAGGATAAGAAATACGTCTACTGGCACTGATAAAATGTTTGTGTCCATTTTTGAGCAATGGGATATATAGTGTGCTGTGGTTACCAGGGTGACTCATAGGGGCTGGGAGGTACTGACATAGAGACTGAATACAGCTAGGGGTGTGAAATGGCTTGTGACTTCATATTTATTTATGCGATAATATAGATAAGGCCTATCAGTATTTGTCTCCCATACCAGATGGCAAACTCCATCAAGGAAAAGATCACATGTTTGTTTCTTTAAATTTTCATCAAGATAGAACTCACATAGCATTAAGATATGCACAATTCAGTAGCATCCTTACAATCACAGGTTCATATAACTACCACATTGGTCTAGTTTAAAAAACACTTTAATTACCACAAAGAAAGTCTGATACCTATTAACCAGCCATGGATTACTACCCTCTCCTTCAACTCTTACGCACAACTATTCTGTTCTCTGCTTTATAGAAATGCAGGCTTTTGGAGATGTGTTTTTTAATAAATAAATTCGTTCATTCATTCATTCATTTATTTTGCATCCCCTTCTTCCCCTCCTCCGAGTCCCTTCCCCCACCCATCCCCTCTATTATCACCCCAAATCAAGTCCTCCTCCATTACTGTTTAGGAAAGACAGCTCTCCCATGAGTATCAACAAAACATGGCATATCAAGGTACAGTAAGCATCTCCCAACGTATTAGGACTGAGCAAAGCAACCCAGCATAAGGTGTGTAGGGTCCTAAAACACAGTAAAAGAGTTGGAGATAGCTGCTATTCCTCCTGTTAGGAGTCCTACAAGAGAACCAAGCCACATAACTGTAACATATATGCAGAGTACCTAGGTCAGTCAAATGAAAACAGCCTGGTTGTTGGTTCAGTCTCTGTGAACCCCTAGGAGCCCAGGTTAGTTGATTCTGTGAGTTTTCTTGTGGTGTCCTCCATCCATCTGGCTCCTACACTCCTTTCTCCTCCTCTTTCAAGACTCCTTGAACTCTGCCTAATGTTTGGCTGTGGATCTCTGCATCTATTTTCATCAGTTGTTGGATGATGCCTCTCTGATAACAACTGGGCTAGGCACCAATCTGTTCATAGGAGATGGCCAATTCAGGCTAAGTATATGCAATTGCTTGAAGTCATAGCTGGGGTCATCCTTGTAAATTCCTGGGAGATTCCCTTTCACCTGACCCCAAAGTATCCCCCCTTTCCAGTAGCCTCTTTCAGTACTCTCCCCTTCTGCACCCCCCAACATGATTGCTCTTGTTCCCATCCCCACTTGCCCTCAGTCCAGTTACAAAATCTCTTGTATTACCCCTTCCCAGGTAGAGCTGGGTACCCCCACCCTGCCATGAACCCTCATCTTTATCTAGTCTCTGGGTCTGTGGATAGTTATGCTTTATTTTACAGCTAATGTCCACTTATTAGTGACTACATACCATGTTGTCTTTCTCAGTCTGGGTTACCTCGCTCAGAATGATTTTTTCCAGTTTCCTCCATTTGCCTTCCAATTTCCTGGTATCATTGTTTTTAATAGCTGAGTAATACTCTATTGTGTAAATGTACCACATTTTCCTTATCCATTCCTCAGTTAAGGGATGTCTAGGTTGTTTCTGGGTTAGTGGAAAAGAAAGTTGGGAAATAATCTCGAACACATTGGCAGAGGAGACAACTTCCTGAACAGAACACTAATAACACAGTCACTAAGATCAACAATTAGTAAATGGGACCTCATGAAATTGAATTTCTATAAGGTAAAGGGAACTGTCAATAGGACAAAATGGCAGCTTACAGAATGGGAAGTACAAACTTGTACAGGCACTTGGGCAGTCAGTGTGGTGGTTTCTCAAAGAACATCGAATCATTCTACCACAAGACCATTCTTGGCCACATACCCAAAGGATGTTCATCAAGGACACTTGCTCAACTATGTTCATAACAGCTTTATTTGAGATGTGGTACTTCTTTTCTTCATCCCCCCCCACACACACACTGGGCAAGTTTTTCAGATTTTTATATATTAAATAACACATGAGTGTGAACTACTTTGTGGCCAAATTCCATTAGGCAAGTGTTACTTCTTAGCTGCTGTGAACAGACCTTGGGTAAACGTTTATGAATCCTTGATTACTGGGAAACATAGTAATTCTGTGTTTAATATTTTCAGGAAGAAAAAGTTGTTTACATAGTAGTGGCAGCATTCAACAGTCCTACCTATACTGCAGAAAGTGATGACTTTCCCACACCATCACCAATACTTTCTGTTGTTTTGTTTTGAAAATTTTAGGCATCCTTGCACCTATGAGGTGGAGGTTTATATTTATACCCCACTAATGAGTAATTATGTCTCCTATCTTTTCACATGTTCTATGGACATTTACATACCGTATCTTCTTTGGAAATTATCTAGAAAAGTGTTTCTTTTGAGGGGAGTATCTTTTAGCTATTGAATTGTTAGAATTCTTTATATTTATAACAATACATATATAAAATATTTATTTTATATGCAACACATTGCACATATGCTATCACATCTGTTTTTATGTATATCTATACTTCCATTAGTATCACAATGCCTAGTGATGGTTAATCTTTAATTGTCAACTTCATTGGATATGGAATTGACTAAGAGATGTATTGCATTTCTAGTTGGACCTGTCAGGGTATTTCCAGGAAGGATTAGTTAAGATGTGGGGAGAGTCCTTCTCAGAGTGAGCAGCAGTAACCCAGATAAGGAGATTCAAGAGAGAAGCAGGACTGCTTGCTTTCCCACATTTGGTTCTCCATGGTGGAAGTATCCAGACGGAGTATTACCCACTGTGGTGGGTTTGAATAAGAATGCCACAGATAGACTCATGTATTTGCATGCTTGAGGATTAGGAAGTGACACTACTGGGGAGGTATTGGGAGGTATGGCTTTGTTGAAGTAGGTGTGAACTTGTTGGAGGAAGTTTGACACTGGGGGTGGACTTTGACTTCAAAAGCCCAAGTCAGACCCAGTGTTGCTCTTCCTTCTGCCCATGGATTTGAATGTAGAACTCTCAGCAACTCCTCCATCACTATGTCCCTACCATTACTGATAATGGACTGAACTTCTGAAACTGTAAGCAAATCCCAATTAAATACTTTCTTTTCTAAGAGTTGTAATGGTCATGGTGTCTCTTCACAGCAGAAGAACATTGACTACGACATCCACCATGGGCAGTAGAAAGCAAAGTGGGTTTTGTCATCCACACCTCTGAGGGACACATGAAGGATAAGATAATGTTATCTGCCTACAGGAAAGAAACAACTCTCAAACTGAGATGCAAAAGAATGCTGCCACTATTAGCACAAATAGTAAAACAAACTAAACACCAATTGCAAATGTTTTGGTCTAGCAGAGCAAGGCAGGCAGAAGAAATATTTAAATGGGAAATTTTTAAATTCTCAAAAACGGACAAAGACCACATACACCCTGAGTTTTTAGTGGATGATAACTATGAGGCTTTGCTTCAAAAATTTGCTCACAACTTTGTTTCATGGGGATAACCACTCCAAGGTTCATCACAAGGCCACTTGTATGTTATGTTGACAGGCTTCAAAAGTGGAAGGGCTTAGGTAGCACAACTATTTAGTTGCCTAATCATTTCTGCATTAATTTGAGGAAGTCATGGAAAGGGTGTTTTCATTTTCATTAGCTCTAGCATAAGATACAATTAAGGAAATGAATAACAAATGATCTTATATTTTCTCCAGTGCGGAGTCATTGCTCAAACATTGCAGATCTACAAACCCAATTCATCTGTTTTCTCCCCTCGGTGAACACAGTCATCCTCAGAAATACAGTCCCTTCTGACATTTCATTATGTATCCTTCCCGAGTATTTACTTTTAAGGCAATTATAGTAAATAGTATGAGGAAGCAATATGCTATTTTCACCTGACCCTCCTTCCCCTTATTTTAGTAACACCCTTATAGGTCATTCTCCCATTTCTGAAAGAGACTTTTTCCGTCCTGCTTTCTAGCATATTATTTTTATATATTTGCCATGTTACTTACAAGCAGTGCAGCACCAGTGAAAGGTTTGTGAACCATTCGGTAAGTGGTTGCTGGTTGAATGAATTACCCAGCTTTCATGAACAGGCATGCAGAAGCAAAGCAGGCAGAAAAATAATGACTACATTTGTACTCTCTCCAGCTATGAGTCCTCACAACCATTCAATTTCCCCATGAGGAAAAACAAGATTGCACTGTCATTAGAATAGGTAATCATTAGATTTATCTTTTATATAATTTGTAGATTCTTCAACTATTCTATGTAGCCTCATTACTGCCAAGAGTCCTCTTTAACTGAGATGATAAGTAAATAAAGTAGAAATTACACACCAACAAAACCGTGGAATGCGTTGTTTTAGTGTATGTCTGAGAGCTCCCTTCAGCAAACCTAATCTGCACAGCAGTTACCATTATTTCTACCTCAATGAGCTTCCTCTAATTGCTGTGTTATTGCTTGTGAAGAAAATATATTATTAAAGTCCACAAACTCATGACTTGTTGCATATCTATTGGCAAATCCCTTTCATTCCATCAGCTTTTAATCAGTTTCAACCACAGGATCTGCGGGAGGATCCCCTCCACCTTGGATATCTGTTCATTACTGTTTGATAATGTACTCTCATAACAGTCAAGATACATTCATAATTTATTCAAAGACCTGAAGATTTCATTAAAACCAAACCTCCTTAATTCTCCATGAATCCACTCAAGATGATTTTGGTGGGGTTTTATTGTTTTGTCTTGTTTTGTTTTTTGTAATGAACAACAATTAGAAACTCCAAGGACTCAGAACCCACTTTTAGCTGTTAATGTTTTATGCTCTGCTGTTGGTCTGCTGCCAAATAATGATCCATTAAGCATTACATTTTTGTATTAATATTATCTTTATAAAAGCAGTGTTGTTCAGCCAAAAGTGAGGTTTTCTTAGGCTTCATCCTGTATTAGGTAGTTGCTAAAATACCCTCTATTAGCCAGATTTCTTATATTGAAACACTGGACTGTGGCATGGTTATTTTTAAGACTCGTGACCTTGACTGTCCTTTTCCTATGGGATGCTCTAGAGTAGGCCAATCACACTTAGTGGTTATTGGTCAATGTAAAATAAAAATAACTGCATGTTCTCTGAATTAATTTAAACAGAGGGATAAATTTGAAATACATAATGAATTCTGTTCATGAATATACCTTCCTTAATGATTGAAAACTATATCATCAAGGGACATACTTAAGTATCAATCAACAACATGTATGAAAAATCAGTATATTTACATAGGGGTTTAGAAAGATCATCACCAATAATCAGTAGATTTCTTCTAGTCTACCTTATTCCAATAAGTACAGTCATAAGCCATGTGAGGATATTTGGTTAACAACCAATCACTATTTAGATGAAGGTATTTCATTGTATCAAAAAGCTCAGAGATGTTATAGTAATTAGCAATATTAGTTTATAAAAATGTGCTTGGAATATTCACTCAGTGATGAAATCAATTAACAATGTGCTTCTTAGAATTCACCACTTTTCAACAAGTGTATTACGTGTACTACTTGAAGAGTAGTAATTATGAATATCAGGTCTCTGAGGCCAACCACAGTGGCCTACTCAAATTCAAATAAGATTAAAATATTATTAATAATCAAAATATAATTAGCCTATATTTCCTTGAACCAAATATCCTACCAAATTTTTTGAAGATTATAGATGGGGTAATAGAAGTTTAGGTTGCATTGACCTGGCTAACTATGCTAGCTAGGTATACCTTGGTGGTACAGTCACACATATTCCCTAATTCATCTAGTACAATTATCCCCATCATTAGCTTAACCTTATCCTAAAGACTTTAAAACTTAAACCTACACTATTATCTATGAGGCTTCAGGTGAGTGCCTGGCCAACCACAATGCCACAACACTGATTGGTTTCTTCTACAATTTGGGGTTCTTTAAAATAACACTATACTGTTGAGGAGAAACATCACCTCAGGCTAGAAAAACAAAGGTAGACACTATTCAGTATCTTGAAGTTGACCTTTGCTTTTCTATTTGGTCTTCAGTTTTTCCCAAATGTCACAGAAATAGACACACATAAGAACTCTGTCTCTGAAGATGAAGTTTGCTTGGTAGAGTGCTTGCCTAACGTGTGAAAAGCCCTGGACAGAACCATTGGCACTGTATAAACTAAGTATACTAGTGCATGGATGTAATCGACTGGGAAGTGGAGGCAACAAGATCAGGAGTTCAGGTAATCCTTGACTATGTACAACTTTAAGGCCATTTTGGACTACATGAGAACTTGTCTCAAAAAAGAAAGAAGAAAAAGAATAAAATAAATGTTATTAAAAAGTTACGATTTATTAAAGGTTTGTATTATTTTGGATACTAGAATAAAATATCTAATTTTTATAAAAACTCTAGGAAGATCAAATTCTAATCTGTACTTTTATTATAAAGGACAAGGATCTCAAAAAGTGATGCATTATATGCACAAACTGAAACACCAAAACCAAATGATGATTTCCTTAGATGCAGAAAAAGTCTTTGGCAAAATCCAGCACCATTTCATGATCAAAGTCCTGGAGATATTAAGGGCTACAAGGGAATTACCACAACATAATACAGGTAGTTTACAGCAAGCCCATAGCCAAGGCCACCTTAAGTGGAATTCAAAGCAATTCCACTAAAATCTGGAACAAGACAAGATTGTCTGTCTGTCCATACTTATTCAATGTAGTATCAGGAGTCTTAGCTAGAGCAATAAGACAACTGAAATAAATCAAGGGATTACAACTTGGAAAGGAAGACATCAAATTATCTTTATTTGCAGATGATAAGATAGTATATATAAATTGTCCTAACAACCAGGAAACTTTTACAACTGATAAACACTTTAGTCAAGTAGCTGAATACAAAATTAACTCACAAAAATCAGTAGCCCTTGGGGAGATATATCATTTATGATTTAATAAAGATTGCCTGAAGTATCAGAATGCAACCCAGTGACACTGGTTAGCTGTAGAAGCTAGGTGGTGATGGTACACACCTTTAATCCCAGGACATAGGAGACAGAGGTAGATGGATCTCTGTTAGTTCAAGGCCACATTGAGCTACACGAAATTGATCTAGTCCTAAAAAACAGCTTGCACAAAGGTGATCTCAGCACTTGGGATCCCACACCTTTAATCCCAGGATTTAAGAGGTATAAAAGGGAAAAGCAAAGGGTCTCATGAGAGATTTATTTTCCACTCACGCTGAGGACAGGTTATCCCTTTCAGTCTGAGGTAGGGGTAAATGCTAGTGGCTGGCTGCTTTGCTTTTCTGATCTGTCTCTGGGCTTTTATTTTTCTATTACAAGCCCTCTTATATATAAATGACAAATAGACTGAGAAAGAAATCAGGGAAACAATGCCTTTCACAATAGCT
This sequence comes from Mesocricetus auratus, assembly GCF_017639785.1. NCBI lineage: Eukaryota > Metazoa > Chordata > Mammalia > Rodentia > Cricetidae > Mesocricetus > Mesocricetus auratus. Next base: position 15,522,371 of record NW_024429193.1, read on the forward strand.
TCAGATAATATTAGAATATCTTGGGGTAACTCTAACCTAGAGAATGAAAGACGTTTATGATAAAAACTTTAAGACACTGAAGAGAGAAATTGAGGAAGATATCAGAAGAGGGAAAGATCACCCATGCTCATGGATTAGTAAGAGTAATACAGTGAAAACAGTCATCCTAAAAAAAGCAATCTACAGATTCAAAGCAATCCCCATCAAAATCACAAAATAATTCTTCACAGACCTTGAAAGCACGGTTCTCAACTTCATATGGGAAAACAGAAGAACTCAGAATAGCTAACACCCTTGTGAACCACAAAGAACTACTGGAGATCCCATAATTCCTGATCTCAAGTTGTACTACAGAGCTATCATAATAAAAACCAAACCTCATGGTACTGACTCAGAAACAGACATGTCAATCAATGGAATGAAACTGAAGACCCAGACATAAATCTGCACACACATGGACACTTGAGTTTTGATAGAGAAGCCAGAATTACAAACTGAAAAAGAGCAATATCTCCAACAAGTGGTGCAGGTCAAATTGGATGTCTGCCTGTATAAGAATACAAAATAAATCTACATTCATCACTATGAACAAAACTTAACCCCAAGTGGATCAAAGACCTCCACATAAAACCAGATGCACTGGACATGATAGGAGAGAAAATGGGAAACATCTTTGAATTTACTGACACAGAAAATGACTTTCTAAACAGAATACCATTAGTGCAGGAACTAAGGTCAACAATTGATAAACGGGACCTTATGAAACTGAAAAGCTTCCTTTTCACTTATGTTATTTTTTATTTTATTATTGTTTCTTCTCCCTTTTTACCTTACAGTTTCTTTGTATATACATTGTGGCTTCCAGTTTAGTATTTTTATGGGATCTCTGGTCATGTAAATGAGTAGATCTTTGCATCTATATCTATTTCTTGTGTCTTTTCATGGGTTCTTTGCTTTCTGTTTGTTTACTTTTCCTAATCCAGTGTGTTAGTTTTTGCTTTGTTTTATCATATTATATTGTTATATTATATTTTGTTATTTTCCTTTAGAAACCCGTTTGTTCTCTAATGAGAGACAGAAATTGGGTAGATCTGGAAGGGAGGGGAGATAGAGAGGAACAAAGAGGAGTAGAGGGAGAGGAAACCATAATAAGGATACATTTTGTAAGAAAAAATCTATTTTCAATAATAGGAAAAAATAAAATGGAAAATTAAAAAATAAACATGAAAGTTTATATATCCCTTTACCAGCTTCTCATTTTTTTGATTACCCAAATGCCTTCATAAAAAAGATTCATATAATCCAGCCACAAAATGGTTGTTAAAATTTGATATCACTAAATGGAGTTTCAAAAATTAGCACAGACTCTTTCTTTCATTGTCCAAAACAAGAATCAAAATTTAAAACCACTCAGGATCTTCAAAGCTATTTTCAGCAATCAAAAGGACTGAATTCTGTGAAAGCTGAAGAAACAACCCCAAAAACTGTTTCATAATATGCTAACGTTATTTAAGAAAGAGATACAGACAATTCCATTCAATTTAATATTTCAATATTATGATTATCAAAAAAATTTTAAAGTAAAACAAATAACTCTGTCCCTGATTTTCCACAAAAGTACTAATGATATAGTTTCTATTAGCCAAGCTACAGTTAAGGAAAGGATGTGTAACTAGTTCTTCTAGATCCCAAGTTTAGTCCAACCATGTGCCAATGGGATGCCCTGAAAGATTTGGCCTCAGTTTCCTTTTTTGTAACAGAATATAATTATTGTTCCTACCTCCTGGACTCCTTAGGGCAATTAAATGTACTGTTATGTCTAAGGCTCGTTAAGACAATAGTTAGCAAGTAAGAGCTTAATAAGTGGAAGTTATTCATCCTGTAAGCAGATGTCAACTATCCATCATGATCTAGTTTTCTATAAAGCTATTTTCTTCTAAGACAGGATCATATCAAACTGTATCTAAGGCCAGACTCTAACTCACTGTATATCTCAGGATAGCCTCAAACTCATGGTAGTCCTCTTGTCTTGGCCTTCCAAGTGATATAATTATAAGCATATGATGAGGGATGTCTTCCTGTATGCTGCAAATATGTGTTGCTTTTATTGGTTGGTGAATAAAGCTGTTTTGACCAATGGTCAGGCAAAATAGAGCCAGGTGGGAAATTCAAACAGAAACGTAGAGAAAAAGAACTTGGAGTCAGAGAGATGCCATGTAGCCACCAGGGAAGCAATATGTGAGGTAACAAGCCATGAACCTTGTGGCAAAATATAGAATAATAGAAATGGATTAATTCATAGGTAAAGCTAGCCAGTAAGAAGCCTGAGCCATTGCCCAAACAATTACAATTAATATTAAGCCTCTGAGTGGTAATTTGGGAACTGGCACATGAGAGAAAAACTTCTAACTACAGGCATAAGCAGCAACCTGGCTTGTATATGATATCATAGATGCCAGTTGAGCACTGGAGATTTAGAAAAATTGACTAACAGAATTCCCTCCGTGGGGTCTATTTAATGCAATAGATAAATAAGTAAAATATGTGGACTAAAACTGGCGATATAAGTTCAATGTGACGTGAGTACTAAGGAAAAGTAATTGAGATAGTGGGGATGTGAACTACAGTGAGGTGTGAGTTTGAATGAAGACTGAGGAAACTTATGAGAAGGGAATTTTTGTGAATGTCTGATAGAGATAAGTAAGACAAAATTGCATCTAGACTGATTTGTGCTGAGGAAAGATCAAGTACAATGCTCCAAAGCATAGAAGGCCCGACATGCTCTAGAAATAGCACGGTGACCATTAGCTCTTAGAGCTGTGGGTACATGTGCATTTCCAAGCCTCCTTAGAAGAGACAAGGTCTACTCCCTCTTCTCTCTCAGCGCCAGATGCCTTTTCAAAAAGTCACAAGCTCCACATAAGAATGACCCTGCTTGTTTAAGTAGTCCCACCTAGAGAGTGCTTGAGGGTGGCTCCCTTGCATGTTCAGTGTAACAAAAGCTTCAGTTACTGGTAAACATTGACCAACCTGATTGATTCCTTTTTGTTTCTACACAGGTTCATGGATCTGTATTACTCCAGCCTAGCCTGCCCTGTGTACACATGAACTTGGACTCTACTTAGGCTAGAGAGAGGCAATATTTTATCAAAGCCAGAGAGCATGCTGGTATACATTTACATTGAGTACAATACCAATTCTATCTAGCTATAGTGTGAAATGCTTCTTCTATGTGGATGGGAGATCAACCATATAGGGCGGCATAATAACTTCCTTCAGAACTCATTGCTTGTCCCACACTAGCTTCTCCCGGCAGGAATGGTTGGCAGCTCTCTGTGCAGTAAATAGAAAGCCACACTCTGTCAAAGCATCAAGCATGAAACAAAGAAAAACTTTTCTTACCTGAGGCAGGTGTCAAAGCCTGCTACTCTAAGTGCCCCCACTGAACACAATTTCAGCTGGCTTTCAAATGTAAAAAAACAAACAGGTTCTCTTAAGTGCAATTAAAACTAAGCCACAATCCAATCTATTGATTTGATGGAGGAGTCATTTTGTTTCCAAAGCTCTTAAGTGTTCTTCCTAAAGATATCACATAATTTGATATTATTATTTTATGCTAATATATGACAAGGAATTCCAAAAACAGTCATGAGCCTCCTAGACGTTTTTTTAGTAATCTTGAATCAACAGAATTTCTCCAAAGAGCAGAGTAGTTACCATTTCATTACAGTACTGTATGATTTAATTTAAATGATTAAAAACACTGTTTAAATAAGATGTATTTCCATGTTAAAAATACTTGTATCTTTGTCTGACCCATGGCTGCCTCTTCCTACACAGTAATAAAAGCCTAATTCCCAGCCATGACAATTATTTTGCTATTTCTTTTGATTTTAGGAATATATCAGAGAGGTTTAGTTCAGTGTAGTGATCCAAGGCAATTTGAAAAGGTCCTGCTCTCAAATACCTGCAGCCTTTACTATGTGTCAACCTATGTGAGGAACTAACTTCCACAGTCAACGAAGGTGTGGCTAAGAAGCATGCCAGGCTGACAGCCATAACCCAAGATGGTCTCCAGCAAACCGTGAGGTGTAGGCATTCTGCCTGCAAGCCTGCTGCCAGGCCAAGAGAAACAAACATCAGCATATGCAGATTCAATGTGCCAGGCAACAAACCAGTTCCCAAATCATGACACGGAGATTTATTGTTAGGTGTGAATGCTCAGCCATAAATTATGCTTGTTTCCGGCCAGCTTTTTTTCTTTAACTTACTTTATCCTTTCTCTTCATCCATGTTTTGTCTCAGAGCTTTTTACCTTTTCTTTCTGTACGTCCTACTCTGTCTACCTGGCTGGCAGCTGCCTTGCTGGCTGGCCCCGGGTGTCTCCCTTTTTCCTCCCCCATTCTCTCCTCTCTTCCTCTCTTTTCTCGAGCCTAGATTTCTCCTCTTAATTATTCTCTCTGCCTATTTCTCTACTGTCTAGCTATTGACCATTCAGCTTTTTATTAGATCAACCAGGTACTTTAGGCAGGTAAGGTGAAACAGCAACACATCTTTTCATAATTAAACCATACAGCAGAAGTAAAGGTAGTATACTTTTACATAGTTAAGTATTCCACAGTGATTCAAGACTGTTCTTGGGGCCAGAGAGATAGCTCACTGATCTTGCAGAGGACTCCCAGCACCCAAATTAGGCAGCTCATAACTGCCTCTAACTCTAGCATCAGAGAGTCTGACGCTGTCTTCCAATCTCTACAGGCGCCTACATTTATGTCATGTGCATACTAAACTCACGCAGGCATACACACATAAATATAACTTTAAAATGGGTTTTGAAATAATTTTCTTAAGACCTTTACCCAAAGTATCTGAAAAAAAACCAAATTGTTTATATGCAGGCCATATTAGTGTCTGTAAGTAACAGAGACAATAAAAGACCAGCAATTTCTGGCAAGAGAAAAAAGTTGAAAATGTATGGCAAGGTATCACACCATGGTAGAACATGGTAGAGGAATACCATCAAATTCCTGTGCCTACTGAAGAATGCAAGAAAGTTTGCTTAGAAACAACAGACCATGAAAAACAGATATTCCAATGTAAGATTTTACCTATTCTTCATCACCACAAACTGAACAAATTCAGGGTGCTGTGCACAAGCACCAAACTCCCTAAGGTTTATTATATATCTCAAGTTTCTATCTTTCTCCTCCTATATAGGAACCTATCACTACAGAGACATCTCCCAAATGCATATAGGACAAATTATTTTGCTCCCAAACCCATAATTTAATATTATACATAATGTTCCTCATTGTTATTCTGGACACACACACCAATGAACAGCTACTGGTTTCTCATTATTGATTGAGGAGATGAAGAGGATTTATTGAGGCTGGAGAGATGGTTCAAGGGTTAAGAACACTTCACTGCTCTTATAGAGGACCCACTTTCAGTTCCCAGCACCCACATGGTGGCTGAGAGCTGTGTAGAACTCCAGGTGTTGGAGTTCCAATGACCTCTTACAACTGCAGGCATCAGGCATTCATGAGATGCACATACATACATGCAGGAAAAACACTCATATACATAAAATAAAAAACCATAAATATGTCTTAAAAGAAAGAAGAGGATTTATGATTTTAACCCTGGCCGCTATAGTATCCTGATACCACTTATGTAGACTATCCAGTAATGAACACTAACAATTTCATTGTGTTGTAAGAATAGAGTTAATTCCCTGCAACACACATAGTTGCTTCTAGTTTTCTCCCTGTCATGATAAACTTTATCATAAACATATTCTTAACATACAAAATAAGTCACATAAGATCAGTAGAGACTGTCCGGTAGGGCAATACACAGCCTAGCACTTTGCACATGTTTACTGAGGATTTGATGATTAACAAGAGAGGGGAAGATCTTCAAGAAACACTGTGACCTAAATGTGAACTAAGGTGGAGACATTCAGAGGAGAAAATAATGTTTCTTATGAGAAATTTGAAAATGATATATATAGGTAAGAGGAGAAGGACTGATATGTAAACTGGGAAATACAACAAAATAGCCAAATGCAGAGGCAAACATCCTAGATATAGAAAGAGTAACAGGAAATAGTAGAGAGATTTGAAAGGAGATTATATTTTGAAAAAAAGTGAGCTAGTACAATGAAGGTTTGTGGTAGTGATGTAAATCTAGAAGAAAAATAGGCTACGGGTAGGTTTGAAAGATCTTGCAGGCTTGCCAAGAAACTTGGACTTCATTTATAAGAAAGTGAGTTGGACAGAATACACATAAACACTGTTATTTTCCTAACATTTCTTCTTAGGATTTAACAGAAAAGTGTATGAAGACATTTACTTGGAATGTTTGTAATAAAATTTACAGAAATGTTAAATTTTCTAAATAATATAAATGACCAAATGCGGAGCAAAGTTAAAGGAATTGTGTGCTGTGCATAAAATGTAGCCACTAAGATAGTGAAGATCTTTATTTATTGATATAGAAAAAAGTCGACAATACATTTGCATGGAGGAAAAAAGGTTAGAAAATATACAGACCACAATGTGCTGCTTTGTTTTAGGTGACATATACAAAGAAGTGGCTGGAAAGAAATGTATCAAAACATTACAGATGCCTATTTCTAAGTAGTGTGGTTTTTTTTCAGAGAAAGTTCAGAAAAATCTTTACTAGTCCAATGCACATACATTCAAATAACCTACTTTTCTGTAACGCATATGTGTTGTTCTAGTGAGTAAAAGCAGTAATACGTTTTTAAAACAATTTTATTGATAAGTTTACTTGCCAAATGAAAAAATATGGATTAAATAAAAAACTCAATAATAATGATCTTGGTGAAATGTATTAAACACTTGGCCACAGAGATACTGAGCGTGACTACTGTGAAGTTCCTTCCATTTAATTCTGGAAGGTAATGGACTTGCCAGGCCCTCTTCTTGCAGCATCTTATGATGCAGGGTGGAGTGGGTTGGAAAGCCTGGGCTTAGAACTCAAGCATTTGACTCCAGGGAGTCAGGTAATGATCCGACCTTGAATGAGCCAATTAGCTGGCCTCTTGTCACTGACAGCCTCAGTTACCCATCTTTACTAAGACAATAATAATAAAATCCGTCTTACTCATATGACTATTTTGATATGTAAACTAGATCATATGTATTTATAATACAGCTTGTTAAAATCCTAAATAAGTGCTATTTTATGGAGAAGAGGATTTGAGGAGGGAAACCAATTTACCTTCTTTATCACATTTGACTTAATAGGAGCCTTGAAAATAAGTGGTGGATGAAATCCAAAGAGTGTCATTAAAATGCATTCAAACATCGTCTTATCACTTCACAGCATAAACGGCATTTATTTTATGGATGGAGAAGAACCGTGACTTGTTCAGAGTCAAGTGCCAGGAACTGGTGATGTTGTTTACTAGTCCTCAACTGTATTACAGCCTCGTCTTCACTAACTGCAACTCAGTCACCCTGCCTCCAAGTGAGAACTCTAGCAGTACTGGCTGCTAGAGTCCTATGCATCTTTTTAAAAAGAAGGACACAACTTAATTGCCTTAGTGAACTTTAATCGCCAACTTTACATTGCCTACAATCATCTGAGAAGGGAGTCTCCATGGAGAAATTATTTATATAGATTAGCCTGTAAGGATCGCGTTGATTATCTACTGATTGGGGGCGGGGTGGTCATCCCACTGTGAGTGACACCACTCTGTCAGCAGGTGCTCAGAGCTGTATAAGACTACCAGCTAAGCATGAACCTGCGTGAACCAGCAAGCACTATGCCTCCATGGTTTCTGTTTGAAGTCCTGGCCTGAGTTTCTGCCTGACATCCCTCAACAATGGCCTGGGACCTATGTGCTGAAATAAGCCCTTTGCTCCTATAAGTTGATTTTGGTCATGATATTTGGCATGGCAAGAGAAAATAAATAGAACACTGATTCATATCAAAAGTATTCTTAAAGATTTGGGTTTCTGAAAATGTGCCTAATAAATCACATGCTAGAAAATTTGAGACAATTTTAACAATAGAATGCCAAGGAAAAACCATCCATGAAGATCTAAAATTCTGATGGTAGCTATTACTTAACAAGAGTACACACATAAACTTGTATAGAGGAAGGTTAAGAAGAAAATTAAAAATTTAAGTAGCACCAGGGGCAACTTCTAATTGTATGTATTTTATATGAAAAGCATCTCATAAATTAAAAAAATCATAAATGTTCCAGACCTCAGTCTGCATTCAAAGTATCAGTTTAATTACCAGAGGAAATAGCAATCCATGCCAGGTCATCTACTACATACAAATCATGCTATGTGTTACTTTACAGAGAACTAAAGTCTGGAGGAGAGAGATGCCCTCATTTTGTCTTCAGAGTCTGCTGATCTCACTGAGGCATGAAGGCGCCCAAGCAGAGGAAGGCAATTGGTGGGAGTGGAAGGCTTGTCATTACTGAGCAATGTGGATTGTGTTATTATGTCTGACCCTGAGTTCTGCATGGTCACCCAAGTCTGCCTCAAGGACCCAGGGGATAATTCATCATAAATGAAAATGCTCTTGGTAAAGGTGGGGGAGGATCTGGTCATGGCTAGAGCTGGGATTTATGGCATTATAATAAGTTAATTAACTACTTGCTCATTGCAGTTTTAAGAATGAAGATAGCATCTAAATGCATATGCTTATTAGGAGACATCTCTTTAGGTCTATGGAGTGCTTGTTAGGGAAGGTGTCTTAAGATGAATTAAAACAGAGTTTTATGAGGTCTAGGCCTGCACATTAATCATAAGAACTAGAATGTTATAGGCTAATGGCACAATAAAGATCTGATTGGATTGCACTGGTGCACATGTGCTAAAACTGTTAGCTTGGGAATACCTGTGTGGTATAAATGGAGTAAGTTAGTTCATTGCGACTGGGTATTTGGAAGGATTCTGGAACTCTCGAGGAATCGATTTCCAAAGGGCAAAGGACAGAACTGATGCGTGGTTTTGAATAGTTCCAATGCAACTTTATGAAAACACTGCAAAAGTTCATCTGAAAACAACTTATAAAAACAATGGTACAAAAAGAGCAGAGTTAGAATACTGACCGGGTATACGCAAACTAGGATCTAGTCAAGGGAAAAGGTCAAGTTTTCATGTGAGTTTTAAGTGAGATCTGATGCCGACTAACCAGTGTGAAGACATCAATGGACAGAAGACTTTATGTGAACTAAGGTGTATGGAAATCAACACATAAGATTGAAAGTAGAGATGATTCGAGCTACATTTGTGCCTGCAGCACAGGAAGTAGGTGGTCTCATGGGTTCACTAGAAAATGACTTCTGAGCTCTTGCTTATCCTAGTGACTGTGTCAATGCATGTGAAACCTTTGTGAAACAGGCATGTTAACCTTTGAACTGACATGTTTCCTATTTACAGCCCCCTAAGTCTGCCATCTTTTCATTTGAGTTTTGTTTTTCAATAGGTTTTCAATAAGCTTACAGGTTCCTCTGAGCTGGTGAGGAACATGCATCCTACATTTCAGTATCTATTGCAGAAGAGAGACAGAGGGTTCAAAGAAGTTGAGACTGTTATTAGCATCAGACAGTGTTTGTATACCTAACTCAAGTGCTAAAAATATACATACCAATAATGTCACGCAGTGAAAGACTTTAAACAAACACAACTGGTGTTACTCTACAAGAAGAATATAGTTTATGCCCCCAAAGGACTCTCTAAACTTTAGAGGAAAAATTTTGAAAAGCAAAACTAAAATAGAAAAGGAATTAGAAAGAGAAGATAAAAGGAAGATAGTTACAAAAAAAAAAAAAGGTTGTGAGCCCAACCTTTCACAGCTGAGGCATCTCTTCAGTCCTAGAATATTTTTTTAAAGAAATGGAAAGGGGGAGGGACAGGAAAGTTGGACAGGCAAGAATGGAGGAAGAAAATCAAAGCTATAACATAGTCAAAAAATATATTAAACTGCAGAGGAGTTAAAATGAAAACCTATTGAAAAACAAAAATTAGATGAAAAGATGGCAGACTTAGGCAGATGTTAGTAGGAAATACATCAGTTCAAAGGTTAGTATGTTTGTTTACAGACATTTCACACACATTGACATATAGTCACTAAGGTAAACAAGAGCTCAGAGGCCATTCCCGAGATCTATTCCAAGACCACAGGACCATGGTGGCACAAGCAGAAGCAGACAGGACCATGATAGGACAAGCAATTAAGTGCGTATCCAGGGGGCCACGTCAGAAGGAGAGGTCGGGGGCTTCCTTGCAGAATGTACTTATGCTTGTGTGTGAGCCAAGTATTCATTCTCTAATTTGTGGCTCATTTTAGGAGAAATCACAACTTTAGATTATAAAATACTGACCAAATTGTTCAACAAAATGCTGACAAAGCAATGCACTCCAGTGAATTCCATGTCCAAAACCCCGGGTTGACAATCATTTACTGACTTTAGCAGAAAATTAAAGGGGGGAGATTCAACGTGAATACACTTAAATGGGTTAAGGGTAAACTTCGTTTTGTTTGCTTTTTCACCTGTGCCGTGGAATCTTTGGGACATAAAACCTTAAACAAGAAGACCTACAGGCAGTCTCTGTTCACTGATTATTCTAAGACCAGATCATCTGGCTAGGTATCTCTCCACACCCTGAGTAATCATGAAGTAGCCTTCCTATACCCTATTACATTGGTGACTCAAGCACACACATGCATTTGTTCCCATGCTGCCTCCTCGAGGAATGCTGTCTATTCTTGATGAAGAAGATCTCACCACATGAAGTTTCATTCAAAGTTTACTCCACTGTAAAACCCTGGACAGGGTTAACTACAAAAGTCAATGTACCTGTTGAGAGTCTGCTCTCTATCAGACAGTGGTGACAAGGACTGCTCAACTTTGATGGTGCTTACCCTCTCCTTCCCGATACACTTGGTCCTGGGTCATGACCCTTCTTCATATGTTCATATTTCTGGTTAGCACAGTTGGTAGAGCTTGCTTAACTCTCCATGAGACCCCAAGCTCCTGGGGAAAATGCACATGTCTTCCCATAAAGCCAGGCGTACCTTACATCCCATACAAGCCTTTCTAAGTACTTGTACATACAGTAGCCATCTGATACACGCTTGCTAATGTGGAAAGAGGGTTATCTTGTAAAATGCCACCATGACTACAGAATCCTAAGCTTTCTACGAGACAGAAACTCAAAGTAGGGTAAAATTTGTAAAGGTAATTTAGAAGGAAAAACAACTCATCGCAATTTCCTGGTGCTCAGAGCCAGGCAGCAACAATCTGCTCTCCCTAAAGGAGAGGCAAAAACACTGAAACTTTAATCAGCCCGGATACCTGCTAATCACTCTGCCAGGCAATCTAAGCAACAGATAAAGGAGTCAGTCTTCTTCAATTAACCCTGCAGAGACATAATCACAAAGAATCCCAAAACAAACTCCTGTTATATCTGGAGCTCTGACGATAACTGCACCTACACATAATCAGATTGAGTATATTGTTCTCATAAAGCACCTGCAGAGATCATTTTTTTCTATCATCAAAGCCAGGGCTCTATCACAGGGATTGTCCTGGTTATCATGGCTAATGGCTTCAGTTTGGGCTAAGAAAGAGAAAATAGTCATTGTCCAGATAAGAAGTAAGAGTGCGGAATTTGCACCATGCTGCTCTGAAGATGAACTCCTGGTACTCTGTGGGGTTCGAATATACAAAGCGCTGTGTCTGCTGATCTACCTCCCTCAGTAGACTGAAAATTCTCCAGAGATGGGAAGATGCAGAATAGGTGCCTTATGGTACCTTCAACAAACTCTTGCTTCTTCTGGTGCAGTCTCCAGACTCTGTTCATGACCAACATAAGGTTCTTTCCAGAGACTATCTTAAAGAGACTAAAGTGTCTTCAGATATCTGCACCCATTGTAATCCTCGACATAAAATGTAGAGAATGAAAGGAAGAGAGAAGGCAGAGAGAGCAAACAATGAGAAAGGCAGGAGATGTTCCTTCCTCACACCGGTATCTTCTGCTCTAGAGATTGCTCTGAAAAGATGACCTAGAACTGAGGGGCCATGGTATATCCAATACCATCATCAGGAGCCGCAGGAAATAGAAGTCACATACTAAGTATTTATTAAGGTTGATGAGTTACTCTTACACATAACAATCAAATAGAGGCAATGGATGATTATAAGAAGTCATAATTCATAATAGGCATTATTCAAACATTCATTTCTTTTTCTCAGCATGAATATATGTGTGTGGGTGTAAGAAGAGGGTGTCAGATTTGCTTGAAATGGGCTCATCTTCTGGAAGAATGAGAAGTACTCCTATCTGCTGAACCATCTCCTCAGGCCCCAATCATTCATTTGTAAATACTTCTGAGAGCTTTTATTGTAGGGAGATAAGGAGCCATCACTAAGCTTAGGAACACTTGTCAGGTATTTCTCAGGTCCTGAGGAAGCTTGTAGTCTGAGAAAGGTGCAGCATAGAGATGGGGTTTCTGCTTCCGTTGGTCAGGGTTTGGTGTAGTGGGTTGGATTGTATGGTTTTTAGAAGGTATCATCCACATTTATTTATACGTCTGTGCCCTAATGCAGTGTTTGAGTTTAAAGAATCTGTAGACATCACCTTTTTCCTTTTCTCTGTGTTAAAAGATGCATAAAAGTTAAGTGCCTTGTTTAAAATTATATACAATTTAGAAGGAAATCGGAGAGAGGCATGTAAGTCTCCAGCTTTTCTCCTCTTGTAATATCACACTATGAATCCTTTAGAGGAATAAGGCAGTAGCTGCATTTGCACAGAAAATACAAATTGCTTCCTTTATTAGCATGTCCAAGTCTGTCATTTTCTTGCCTTTCAATCGACTTTCAGCAGTTCTGCTCCAGAATCAGCCTAGCGACCTACCACAACAAAAGGCACAACTCTTTATACATATTTTATCATTTCTTTTAAGTCACACTTTACAGGGTTTCCAAGTTTTTCTCTGGTGTCTCTGGTACCCTGATTTCAGTTAATAGCAGTGAAACAACAAGAGCAAAAAAAGTAAAATAACAGTCCTTGATCTAGGCCTGTTTAGTGTGCTAGGGAGGAAAAAAAACACACCAAGGCTGGAGGCACATGAAAACATGTCAATCAGATGTAATTGCTCTCCAAGAGGAACTCTCTTCCTGCAAGTAAAAACGAGCTCATCCCCAACACAGGGCTTTGTAGTGACGACTAATCTACTAATGACCAGCTCTGTGGTTGTCCTCACACTTGCTCAAAATGAACATTTGATTCAACGTGACAGAAAAGGACACTGTGACTAAGTCACAAATCTTCAACAATGACATAATGTATATATATGTGTGTGTGTGTGTGTGTGTGTGTGTGTGTGTGTGGCATCTCTAAACATAAGCAGTAATGGTAATTATAGCTACATTGATCTCTTATTTCTAATTCCGATGGCATTAAATATTTCATAGTTATTGAAATGGTATAGATAAATATCAGAACTCTGCCACATTAAAAAAACTCTAGTTGTATAATAATTCTTTTTAAAAAATGCAATATCCCTGATTTGGCCTGAAGACATGAAAACCACATCCTTGAGAGTAGTATCTGAAGGCTATATTTGGTGAATTGTATTTAAAGCTTTAAAATATTTTCAGTATCATGTTCATTAGTTCAGAGTCTGCTTAAATGGAAACTTAATAATCTCTGCAACAAAAACAAAGGCAATAACAAATGGCAACTGTTCTCTGAAAAAAAAAAGAAGGAAGGAAGGAAGGAAGAAGTGAAGGGAGGGGAGGAGGGAGGGAGAGAAGAGAAATGGTCACCCGTGGAATCTATTATCACTACCTATACTCATTACCCCAAACTTTCGTTCTGCATTTTTAATAACACCAGATTTAGAAAATACTCACAAGCTAGAAGGCATAAATATTCACTCAAGTGAGGAAACAAAATAAAAGCAACAATAATGCCTATAATAAACCCTGTCCAAATGTCCATTGTAATTGTCTCTCAAATCATTAAAGGTTGGTACCATCCATTGAGATGCAGGTATTTTCTAAAATAGTGTATCAGGGACAATTTACAAACAATTTGCATAGAAAATTCATTTTAAAATTTAACAATTGCTGGTTTTCAGACTTAGTAAGGCCAGGTAAATGGAAAAGTTTAATGAAAGCAACAGGGATTGGTCAGAGATACCAGGGTGCTTTCTTTTCTCCTCTCATATTGCCTCAGTTTATAGGAGAGAACACAGGAGACTAAATACACACGACCATCTCTTCATTCTGTAAGAGTTCTTTTATTGGATAAAACTGGGGCTGACCTCATTACTTGCTTACTGGAGTCCAGAGCCAGTCACACTTCCTGAGAGCAGTCATGTTCATGCTAAGGGATATATTCAAGCTCTGTGCCCTCTCTGCCTTCCTTTGCCCAGACAATGGGAGATCTCCTGGATCTGTCCTCCAGGTTACAAGTAAAAACTCCAGGAAGCAATGGAGATAACTGTGTCCATGTGGACTCTTTTAGGAACATAATTTACTACTCAGACGCCCCTCAATAAAGGAATCTAACTTTGAGGATTGTCGTTAGCAAATGGCTTTCAATGCTATCTCATCTGGGAACTCACTTGTTTATAGAGACCCATCCTTAATCTCTAATTTTGTAGGATACCTCATTCCCAGTGATGGGTTAACTCAGGAACAGAAAATTCTGTCAACTCAGGAAAACTCTAAAGGTCCATTCCAGGTACAGAAATCTCTGTGCAGTTAGCCAAGGCTGTTACTGTGCACATATCATTGTGAAACTTCATCTCTCTCCTCCTACTTCCCTGCCCCCTCCTGCTTTAACTTGTGGACTACATGGGTACCCATCACTAACTGTTCTGTACACTACACCACTTTAACCTAGAGGCTACTTCCTGGAGAACTCAACTTGATGCAGGAAGCTCTTGACCTCTTTTCTAAACAGTCTAGATTCTAGAGTGGGATTATCTCCCTAGGTTGTTAGATCTAACTCTTGCTGAAGTTTCATCTGCCATAGAAGGCCTGTGCTTGGAGGTAATGAACACATTCTAGCTATTAATAAAAATCACATTTCATTTCCCTTTTAGTTATTGCCATCATGTCATGGCCCACATGTCATTGGGGGCAGATCAGGAATCGGTGATAGAATTCAAACCTTAAAATCATACACTGTATTCCTAATAAGGTCTACTCCTAGAGTCAACTGAAAAGCTATAGTATGACTTTCCAGAAATGTCAAAGTTTCTTCGAATCATTTGAATTTTCCCTCTTGAGAGTCTTCGTATCCATGACAACTATAAGAATTAAGAATTAGTGAATGGTTTCCCAATTCAGAGAAGTTTTAGAGTTTGAAAAACTGTAATTTAATTAAAGCAAGATTTATTGTTATTTAATAAAGAGAAATCACACAAATCTGAAAGAATATTTTATGTCCATTCCCATCAAAAGATTAAAATTTGCATCAAGAACAATACACAGGAAAATCATCAATTAACCAACTAGAACATCCTAAGAGGATTCATATTTCAGTGCATACTAAAAAGTTCAGAATTTGTGAGCAAAGAAGAATGAGAGAAAGTTAATGTTCACTCCGTGTGAGCAGTTCCATAGTCCAGCATTTATTCAAGACTATCATTTAATTTGTGCTGTTGATGAAAGTTTAATACTTAATTTTAAAAATGTTCTGCTTTAAGCCACACTCATGATACTCTATCCCTTAATGTTTTAAACCTACAAAATACTAAAAATCACAAAGACTGATAGAGAAAAGTATTCAAAAGTTTTCATAAAGCCATGTGAATAGCATTGAAGATATGTTACATTTTCATCTGGACATCTATTGGAGCCCACCTCAACATTGCCCTCCACCACTATTTGATTGCAATGTCTTTCTCAGGGGAGACAGTAAATTTAACAAATTTTAAAGAGGGTGAACAAAGCAAACTTAGATTCAAATTGCTTGCCCAATAAATGATCAGCAATAAAATTAAAGTATTATCATTATACAGCCCCTTAACAAGACAAATCTGCTCTCCCTACTCTAAAGTTAGTAAAGAAGTTGATATCCTCAGGATAATGCTGGCCCATTCAACACCCATGAAACATTGAAAACTACAGTTTGAGGGAACATGAGAAAGGTGTTTCCATTTCTCCTGGCATCTCCAAGCACAGCTCTCACAACTACCATCTCATTGAGCCACGAAACAGACAAGGATACCTTATCAGACCTCACCTAGACCAGTGCTTTTTCATCCTGAACTTGAAGAGTTACATGGGCTCTAAAATCATCATTGTATTTGACATGTTTTACTTTCTTTTTCCTTTTCTTTTCTTTCTTTTTTTTTTTTGTTTTTTTAAGACAGGGTTTCTCTGTATTTTTTTGGAGGTTGTACTGGAACTCACTCTGTAAGCCAGGCTGGCCTCAAACTTATAGAGATCCACCTGCCTCTGCCTCCCAAGTGCTGGGATTAAAGGCGTGCACCACCAATGCCCGGCCATATTTTCCTTTCTTATACAAAAATTTCAGTAGAAATTCACATGTCAGTATCAAAAACACTGATTTCCATTAATACTGTATTGAATTCTACCTTGCACCCACTGGTCTGAAATCTTCATCAAGAAAGTACATTCACAGCTCTTAAAATTGGCATGAACATTTACAAAGTACATATAATTTAAGGCAAAACTGGAGTAAGTCAGAACTCCAACAAGAATGAGAGAAGGCCTCACTCCTGACCACAGCCTTGGGATTATAGCCCACTGGTGGAAAAGAGCCTACTGCCACTCAAGCTCAACCTAAAGCCTTGAGTCAATAGTTTCTGGTGTCAGGGATCCTAGCCTTATCCTACCTATCGCACTGTCATTGCCACAGTCCCAGGCATCACTCACATTCCTCCTGGGAGGTCTGGATAAGATTTCCTTCACATGCTGAGTCTCAGATATGGCTACCAGTGCTACACACATTGGTGTCACTTGGGTTTGCCATGAAGAACCTAGGAACAACCCTCTCCATACAACATGACACTGTGATTGGACGCTGCCCTGGTGCCATATATACTTGACTCTGGAGCTCACTGGCATAGACATTTTCCACAAAGTCTATAACATTATCGTCATGAGCCACACAATCTATACAACTAATTCACAATGCTGACATCAGTGGAACTGCAAAAGAAATTACAAAAAATTACAGAGACTATACTTTGTTCTTGCTTGTAACCAAAAGCACAATAAATGCTCTATATCCTATTTAAGTGGATAAAGAATGCTTCCTATAGCAACTGGCGCATAAAACTGGAAGGGGCAACTCTTACTTCAGATATAAGACATCAGTTTAGGGGCACAAATGCATGAAAGCACACGTGAACACCCCTTAAAAGAAAATAACAACTTAAGAAATTGAATAAAATGCATGAAAAACTACAAAATAACCTTTACAAGAATATTTAAGGATATACAAGATAATACAGATAGATAATAGAAAAGAGGGAGAAAACAATTCATAGTAAGATCAAGATATTGGGAAACTTGGCACTGAATATTGTAATCAATGAATTAAAAATACGATAGAGTACCTACAGTAGACTAAAGCAAGCAAAATAAAATGTTCTCAAATGTGAGGAAATATATTTTGAATTAATGCAGTCATAGAAAAAAAAAGAAGGAAGGAATTGCCTCTAAGATTTCTGGGATACAATTAAGTGAACAGAAGTTCACATTACAAGAAACGTAAAGAGTGAGACCAAAGGATTAATAAAACAATTTCTAGAAACAAACAAATGTGACAGCAAATGTACCAAAGATATATGGGATGTATTTAAAGCAGTACTGAAAGGGGATTTTATATCAACAAATGGAAAGAAGAGGTGGGGAGGACAGATGACTTAGAAATGAAGAATATTAGCTGTTCTTCCAGAGGACCTCAGAGCAGTTCCCAGCATCCACATCAGGCAGCTCACAACTGCCTGTAACTACAGTGACAACTATCAGGACACATGCGACTTATGCTAAGAGACACATGCACACACACATACATACAGACAGACAGACACACACAAAACCATAAGTTAAAAAGAAGACTGTGAAAACACAGTAGAAATATCTCAAATAAACAACCCAACATCAATAGGCTGAGCCCAGAAGCTTACACTTGTAATCCCAACACTCAGGAAGCAAAAGCAGAGGAATTGCTGCGAGTTTACGGCTAGTCTGGCCTACATAGGGGCTTCAAGTTAGCCAGGGCTGCAGATAAACAAATGAACAGATTTAAGGCAACAACAACAAAAAAAAAACACAACCTAATGATATGTTAAGGACTTAGAAAATAAGTAACAAAAATGCCCAGAATTAGTAGATAATAATAAATATAAGAGATGTAAATAAAACTAAAACTAACAAAAAAAAAGGAAAGAAAAAAAAAAGAGAAACCAGTACAAAAGATCAGTGAAACAAGGCTGTGGTATTTTAAAAGGACAAACTTTAGACTAACCAGGAAAGGAGAAGAAATACCCCAGTAAAGCAAAACTGGACATGGGGGAGGAGCTAAACAGCTGATACCACAATTAAAGCAAAGCTACATACAAAACTCCTGAGGAAATGCACAGATCCTGGAAGATGTAAGACAATCGTGAACATGCAGCATATACAGATACAGCCTAGCAGGAAACAAATGCACACTCCAAACAGAGCAATAAGGAGGAAATGAGTTTGAACTCCTTCCCAAAGGCCTGGCATCTGATGGTTTTGCTGCTGTGTTTCAAGAACCTCTCTGACAAAAGGCTAATCCCAATTCTTTGGCTACTTAAGAAACTTGAATGGTGGAATTTGGCCAAATTCTTTGCAGTTAAGCTGAAAAGAAGACTCTGCAACCACCAGATGCCTGGGAGAGGTTTAGAGCAACTGAGTCACTTGGAAAGGACACTCTCCAACCTGCTGAGCTGCCTGCAGACTGTGCAGTGTGCTCCAGGTCCCAGCTTTTGTGAGCCGTCACCCTCGCTGGGCTAGGCTTTGATGATGCAGCTGTCTTTGAGTTATTTATGTGCCCATAAGTAACCCCTCATTCATATTCCCGTAAGTAACCCCAATAAAACTCACTGGTTTACCAAGCTGGGCTTCGGTGGCGTGTGCACTTTTCTTTGTTGTGGTCTGCTATCCACTGTGAGTAGACAGGGGTGTTCTGTCTCCACAGGAAATGTCTTGTCAAACAACATACCAGCACACCAAATCCAGCAACACACCAAAATATAGCACGCTGTTATCAAGTTGTGTTTATCCCAGGGAGATTAGCATATATTCAAAGCAATATATGTGATACAACACAACGACATAATGAAAGGTTATATGATCATCAATAGACACAGAACAAACCTTTGATAAGACTGGTCCTTTCAAGTTAAAAGTAAAACCTGGCAACGAATGAGATTTTAAAAAATATACTTCAAAATACTAATGGCTATATATATAAAAAACATACAGTCAGTATCTCATTAAGCACAAATAAATAAAATCAGTCCCTTTAATATAGGGGAAGAGGCAAACATGTCTGGTTTTATAACTCTTATTTAACATGGTGCTGAGAGTCTTAGGAATGGTAATTAGGAAAGGGAAAGAAATAAGAACATGCATATTTAAATGGGAGAAGTTAAATGATCAATTTATGCATCTGATGTGATTTAATATAGAGAAAGACCTGAGTCATCTGTCACAAAATGATACAGAATAAATACGCAAGAAGCAACATTGTGTCTGTCATGTATGTATGCATGTTCATATGTAGGAGTGTACTACATATGGTATGTTCATGTGTGGCAATGTACTTCACATCCCCCTTGGCATTCCAAGTGGCAAGTTGAAGGTTTCTTAGTCAGTCAGGGCTTGAGGGACCAAAAGCCCAGAGAAGAGAAGTTTGGGTAATGGACTGCTTAGCTCTCAACATCATTGTTAAATCTTAGGCTGCAAAAACACTGGGGAGCTTAGACACCAAATTCTTGAGCTGAGCACAGTACTTTGTTCTTCACTCTGCATACATGGTCTTTAACTTCAACATGCATGGGTCATTGGACATGCCTGTGTAACCTGAACACAGAATGACATGAAAACTATTTTCATATGTAATAAATACAGAACGGAACACAGGAATACAGACATTAAACAAGCAGCATGTGTTTAGGTTTCCTCACCCTTCTGCAAAATATCATCTTCCTTAAACCTCTATTAATCACAATAATAGTAATATACTGTTATTACTGTGGGTCTGTATTGTGTGTATACATATGTGTCATGCCACAGCATGCACGTGGAGGTTGAAGACAACTCTGGGGACCTGACCCTCTCCTTCCAACTCTACACAGGTTCCAGGGATCAAATTCAAGTCATCAGGTTTGCATGGCAAGTGCACCTACCTGTTGAGCCATACTGTTGGTGCCAAATGCAAGGTGTTTTTTTATTTTTACTGAAATTAGAAATAAGCTTGCTTCACATGTCAACCCAGCTCCCTCACCCTCCTCTCCTCCCCTGCCCCCCCATTAATCCCCTCAACCCTCCACCCAATCCTGGCTAAGCTCCCCAGGGAGGGTGAGGCCCTCCATGGGGAGTCTCCAAAGTCAGTCACATCATCAGGGCAGGGCCTGGGCCCTCCCTAATGTGTCCAGGTGGAGAAAGCATCCCTACATGTGGGATGAACTCCCAAAGTCCTCCAAATGCAAGCATTTTTGTTTCACCAAATCTTCATTGTCAGTTTTTACATGAACCCAGGTAATTTCATTAAGGATCAGTGTTTTCTTCCTACAGAGCAAGCAAGTTCAAACTCTTTGCCAAAGAAAGAAAACAAAGATAATCCTCATTTAGAACTTCATCACCATTATGATTTGTGGTCTTAGGTGACAGCAGCAGGTGCCCACTATTTGTTTCTTTCTAGTGATCTCAAAGTAAGAAGCATCCAGGTACATTTTGGCCTTGCATTACCATCATGCTTTGGGAACCTGGAAACAACCAGCCCACAGTTCCCGAACTAAGATGGGCAAGTATCTCCTCAGGTGTATACAAAGAATAGTCTAGTAATACTTCATGTGGAAATAATTCACTCATTATGCAAAATAACATCTTAGACAATGTAGAAAAGTTAAGTTATTTTAAAGTTCACTTGATATCCACCATTTAATAATAATTATCCTCCAAATTCTTGAGAAATATTAAAATAGACAAAAGGAAAAGTGTGATTGACAGAATAATGTCAACAGCTGAAGATGGCTCTATACAGAGCCCTGTGGCTGTGCATCTTCACCTATTAAAAAGGACACTGGAGACATGATTCTGGTTATGGACCTACTAAGGGGAGATGGTACGGGGTTATTTGGACGAATCTAAGGCAATCATGATCGCAACTGCCTCTAAAATTAAAAGTGAATGTTAAAATTGATCAAAAATTAAAGTGCCTAAATTTCTTTATAGGCTGTATATTTAAAAATTAACTCATCTGAGGGTTAGGGATGTAGTTCAGAGGAACAGAACTTGTCAAGTATGTGTGAGGCCTTGGGTTCTTCACCTGGAACTGCAATAATAGTGATAATAAGATAGCCCATCAAATACTTCAAATTTTTATTATATTATGTGTGTATGTGTGCACACATGAGTCCATGCCTGTGTGGTATGTGTTGACTTGTCTATCACAGCACACATATGGAAAACAGAAGACAACTTCATTAAGTTGGTTCTTTCCTTTCACCTATATGGAGGTTTTGTGGATCAGAACCAAGCATTCAGACTTACATTATCCAGCAGCAAGCTCCTTTGCCTACAGAGCAGTCTTGCAAGCCCTTACCCAATACTTTTAAAAGATTGTGAAAAACAGTTAAATGTTGAAGTCAGGTTTTAAATGGTGTTTCTGATTTAGATGGAATGTATTTTGTTTTGCATAATGGAGAAACCAGCATATTCCCATTCCATTCTCTAAATTTCACTTTTTATATTATTTATTTCACTACAGCAGAATTGGCATTTACAGTCTATTCTGTACCTGAGTGATGTTTCCAGTTATCATTTCTGTGGCTCAGTGTTCAACACTGATCTTTTTAACTCAGTTTTCTTCGTGGTTTTAAAAATAGAAAATAAAAGGACTTTCTATATTGACTAGAGTTACGTATTTCCAAAAAAAGACTTGAGTGGCTGGTTTTCTGGGTCTCTGTCTACTATGATGAATATTTTAAACTCTAAGCTTGAAGAATCTGATGGTTTTGCTATGTTATTCCTTGTCTACATTTCATCTACTTCATGATTTCACAGATAGCAACGAAACCTGTTGGGTAGCAATGTTGCTATGAAGAAACTGAGGCCGGCCTAACAATATTTGTTTTACGTTTTAAATTTTTCTTTCTGTTGCAAAAAGATTGTTTACCAGTGAAGTTATCTAGGATATATTTAATTTTTTTACATTTCATTTATTTACTTTTTGGGGGTGGGGAGTACACGCATGCCACAGTGCACGTGTGACAGGTGGAGGACAGCTTATAAGAGTCAGTTCTCTCCCTGTGTCCTGTGGGTCTTGGGGAACTGAACTTGGGTCACAGGTGCGGTTATGCATCGAGTCATCTTGCTGCCCCCTATAATACTTTACTATGTGGGGAGTCTTATAGCAATCATTTTCTACAGCAGAGTGAAGCCTGCTTAATGGAAACTCATCTGCTAACTATTTCTATCTTCTGTCCATCTTCTGTACCGTTTCTTCAGTTACTATAGAGCTTGCTTTCAATAGTGTTGACTCATTATTCTCTTTTCTATGACTTTCATCTCTGATGATTTCGTTGCCTCTTTCACTTCGTTTCTCCGACTACTACAAGCTTTCTTTTCATCCCCTCTTGCCCTCTAATGCTTCTTTCTTTGAGGGCTAGCACATTTTCTTTGAGCTCTTTTGAACAGAGATCAAGTGGCTACATTTCAAGGCAGAAAGTGTTTGCCTCACCCTACTTAATTGCTCCTGCAGTGTATTTTTCCTGTTGCCTCTTGACTGTTTTTCTCTCTCTTCTACTTTGTCATTCACGTGTGTAGACCCCATGCAAGATCTTCCCTGGTTATTACTCATCCTCCTCCAGTGCAGCTGGCTATTGTGGAAGAATGCTATGAGGACAGGATTAAGTCAAGGCAGCCAGGACTTTCTATAGCACAAGTGTCTTAAGCATTCTTCTCACAAATATGTCTCTATGGGAAATGACAAGCAAAGAGATGAGCAAATGAAGTTGCAGCTTCCTTTGAATGTTTTTTCTTGAACAACACCTTCAACAACACTTTTAGAACTGTGTTGAGACACAGTTGAGACACTTTCCACTGGACATTGGCCACTGGACAATGAAATGTAAATGTTTGAACCCATCCTCATTATTAATCTCTATGCTACCTACCCTTGCCCTTTGCAGCTTAGGATAGCTGGTTAACAAATAGATCAAGTTGGCTTGTTGACGCATCAACTCACTTCAGTATGATTTCCACATTTCAATCTTGAGCACTCAAAACCTAGATCTGATGGAAAGTTATTTAGAAAAAAAGGTGATTTCAAAACAGAGGTATTAACTTTTAAAGAAATGGCAAGTATTGCTCCAGGTTCAAGGTTATATTCATGGGCTCTAAAGTCAATATTCTCTCTGACTCATATTGTCCACATGTGTAAGATTCAGTTGTAACTGGTACTTTGCTTCTTTTCCTAGATTTCCTTTTTAATTGATGAATTGTGAGGAAAGAACATAGAGAATGATTTCACTTATATAATTTTTCATGACTTATTAAATGAAAATAAATCAGACCCCATTCCATTGGTTTATGGATATGAGTCAAAGTTTGGACACAGGCAATCAATCTGGATGCTAAAATGATGGTTGGTGAAGAACAGAAGGGAGGGAGGGGACTCGTCTGGGTGCTAGAACGATGGTCACTGGGGAGCAGATGGGAGGGAGGGAACTGGTTCTAGAATGATGGTCACTGGAGAACAGATGAGAGGGAGGAAGTGTTTCTAGAATGATGATTACTGGAGAACAGATAGGAGGAAGGAACTGGTGGTGCAACTCATTGGAGGACTGCTTCTCTAGAATGCACAGAGCCCTGGGTACAGCTCCCAGTACACCTAAAACTAAGCATGGGGTGCATGTTTGCCTCCTTACCACATAGGATGTAGAGGCAGAAAATAACAAATCCAAAGTCATCTGCAGCATACGGCAAGCTTAGAGTGATGCTAGGCCGCAAAAACCCTGTCTCAAAGATAAATAAATAATAAATAAATAAAATAATTAAGAAAACCTCAATGGTAACAGCAGTTATCAGGGCATAGTAAACTTTAAAAAGCAATACATGTGGGTTATAATATGCTACAATCTCAGGAATCATACTTAAAAGCATTCCTTAATAGTGATTGTAATTTGGAATCTTGGTGCAGTTTTCTAAATGGTACATTAGAGCTTTGTTGGTATCCTAAAGGGGCCTTGAATTCTCTGCAATAGAGACAAGGGGTCCTAGAACAGTTTTGGGCAATTTCCATGAAATAAGAGTGAGAGTCTACCCATCATAGATTTAAACTTGCTTATGTCACCGTCTCGGGTATTATTTCAAAAATATATTGGTTTCATCTGAATTACTGAACACCTATTGCAGCAAATAACCACTTTCATGATGATCACAGCAAGGGATACCTCAACAGTCACAGTTCCACCTCAGTAACCCCACTTCGATGCTCCATAGATGGAGTGGACTTCACCTGGCATTTGTTCAAAGTCTTCTCAGTGTCCCAAGATACTTAGCTTTCAGATTCTCAAGTTCTTAACCTTCTATTGGATGTGCATTAAGGTAAGTACATTCAGAATTTACTGTGATCCTCTGGCCACACACTCAAAAGATTTTCCACCAGACATATTTTTTCACCTCTTTTTAATAATGGGATACATGGATGCTGTGTTTCCCCTATCATAACTGCTTCCCTCCCATGTTGGTTTGAATAGGAATAGTCACCATAGGCTCATGTGTTTGAATGCTTGGCCATGGGAAGTGGCACTATTAGGAGGTGTGGCTTTGATGGAGTGGGTGGGGCCTTGTTGGAAGAAGTGTGTCTCCATAGAAGTAGACTTTGAGGTCTTATATGCTCAAGCTTTGCCCACTGTGGCATAGAGTCTCCTGCTTCCCATGGATCAAGATGTAGCACTCTCAGTTCCTTCTCCAGCACCATGTCTGCCTACATACTGACAATAATTGACTAAACCTCTGAAACTGTAAACCAGCCTCCATTAAATATTTTCATTTGTAAGAGTTGCCATGGACATAGTGCCACTTCACAGCACTAGAAACCCTAAGACACTTCCATATTTCAGAATCTTCACCCTGCATAGTGATGAATGAAATGCTTGGCAAAAAGAAGACACTGCAATAGTTTCTTTGTCCGTCAGCCTCAACACAAGAACAGCTGGCATCTCCTATACAGAGGAGATAGACTTCACTTTAGTGACTCCCTAATCATCTTACTTGGAGACGTGGGGCTAGTGAGCTGGCTCCGTGGTTAAGAGTTCTTGCTGTGATTTCAGAGGACTGGAGGTTGGTTCTCAGTATCATGTAGAGCGGTTCACAACTCTCTGTAACTTTAGCTCCAAACTATCCAACACCGTCTTCTGAATTCTTTGTACACCCACACACATGTGTACACGGACACACACAGATCCGTAAATAACAATAAAATCTCTTTAAGATTAGCAACTTAATGCTGAATACTCTTAAAACTTAGGCAGTGGGTTGTCATATTTTTACTTCTATGTGTCTAAATGTAAACATTGTTTGTGGAGAAGTCCTCTTGGTACTGCTGGTGTTAGACAGAAAGCCTACACTACTCACTCACCTGTAACACTCTGAACTGCTAAGTTCATAGACTAATCACGTGCTTCTCCACTTCCTCTTTCTTTGAGCAGCGTCTTATAAGGGCACAAAGGCATCTAATACAATCCTTTTTATGCTAAGACAAAGGTCATTATTTTAAATTATTCTGATTCTCTGCTTGGGCTCAAACCAGTACCCAGCAGTCTGAAAACCATGGCCAACATAATGGTATTTGAATTAATAAGAATCTTTGTCACTTAGTATTTATCTGCAAGATCCTTACAGCTCTTACATATGCAGTTTCTGATAGGTCCTTCACAGTTATGAAAGATGGCAATACATGAACCATGACCCCCATGCATTCCTTCCCCAATACTCACTTTTCCAGATGAAACTCTATCACTTTTCTAAAAAAGGGAAAAGAAAGACACGTGATCTGGACTATGATTGCTATTATTGCAGACATCATTGAAAGACATTTAACTAGACATCTACTGTTGGGGGCCCTTAGCTCCAGTTCATTATTTTGGGGGCTGCGTTGCTCCTGTCAGGGCCTTGGAAGCAGAGAGATGGCCTAAACCCAGGTCAGAGAGGCTACAATAGCACAAAGGCAATTATGCCACAAGAAAAATGTTGTCCACTAATCAGCTGGCAATCAATTACTAAGAGCAGACAACCCTCTCCCCACTTGGGCTCTTCGGTATTAATAGTGCCATCCTATAATGACTTCAGGCTCACGCAGGTGCGTGAAAGGACAGACTCAAGCACACCGCTTCCAAGATTAATGAGCTCTGTCAGTTTGCCCAGCGGACATCTGATTCTCCACTTTTCATAGCTACTAGTTTTACACTTGCTTCAGATTTCTTTTCTTTTGCCTCTGAAAAAAATTAGCTAGTAATTTGAACACATTCAACACACATGCATCGACCCTAATTTTGCAATGAAGTATGAACCGAAAAGGCTCTTCATCTGAATATTAGCACAGCAAGTGGCTCATAATGGCAGGGATTCTTCAGTCATATTTTATGAGTAGTTGTCGCAATTAGTGACGTACAGGATTCAGAGCTATAGAAACCCTTCATTGTGGAATAATGAAAACTTAGCATCATGATTGTCTCCATTTACTCCCTGGTCCAGAAAGTGGAAAAGCAAAAGACTGTGTGTGTGTGAGCCCTAATAAATAATGGAGCTGTTTTCCAGCCTCCTGCAACACAAACGGTATGAATGAGGAGGAGATTTTAGCCTATTGATTCTCTGGGCAAAAGCTATTGAGCTCCCCACACACCCCCACCCTGAAGGAAAATGCAGCATTGTCCCAGAAAACCCAGTCACCCAGACCTATACATTTATGTCAGAACAGGAATTGGCTATAAACTGAAATGAATATCAGGAAATTTGCTGTTCCTCCAAATTGATATTTTATAACCCAACTACTGTAAAATCTCATAATCTTTAAATACACGAGGTCAATGTACTAAATAGCTGCTTTATGATGCTCCTGAAGCCTCCGATTTGTTTCTCATGGGGACTGAGTCTTCATAGTTCATGGCTCTCCCTCAATTGCTCTTTCAATGAGTGTATGAATAAAGGAAGAGGAACATCCAACTTCAAAACATTACTCCCGCCTTTACCTCTTTGCCTCCATTTAATGCCGTAAGCACCCATGCATGAAGCCTTTTTCCAGACTACATTTATTGGAAACTAGATTTTGCTAATTAATTTTTGTGTGAATGTCTTCTGATGTGATATTATCAATCATTTCCAGTTTAAAACAAAGATAAAGAAAACAAAGAAATAAGGAAAAAGAAAACCTGAACAACTCACATAATTATGTAATTTTCACATAAATGGATTTAAGCCTACTCTATTTCCCAGTTACGTTTATCATTGATCTATATTCATTTGTAGGGTCTGTTTAAATTGTTATTTCCTACAGTGAGAAATATGTCTGGCCTGGAGAAACTGTTACTTGGAAGCTACAGAACTGGTGCTGTCTTAGGAAACTACATCTGTGTCTCAAAGGCCATTAATTGCAAAGCTAGAGGGTTTTGAAGCTCACACCAAGCACAGATTAAAAAAATATTTTTCGTTGACTATTCCACACAAATATATACTGAAGTTTGTTCACTTTTACTCTCTCATCCTCTCCTTCTTCTTCCCAACAGCCCCCCCTCTGCTTTGGTGTGTGTGTGTGTGTGTGTGTGTGTGTGTGTGTGTGTGTGCAGAGAGAGACAGAGAGAGACAAAGAGAGACAGAGAGAGAGACAGAGCTAAGACCATTTGCATCAATATGAGCAGTACTCACTCGAATATGGACAACTTATCAGTGGCTACAATACTTAGAAAATCACACCTGTCCCCAGCATCCATTAACTACTTATAGTCCCTCAGAGAAGGGTGGGGACTCATGGGCCCCTCCCCTTTGCATGATAAATGGTGACAGGCAACCCATTGTGCAGGTTTTGTGCAGGTAACCACAGCTCCTTTGAGTTTATTAGTGCAATGACCAGAAGACAATGTTTTTGCAGTGCTCACTCCTCCTCATTCTCTGAGTAATGTACCACAAGCCTTTGATGGAAGGAATCATATTGATGTCCCATTTAGAGCCAATCACTCCACAGTCACTTATTCTCTATTCTCTAACCACTTGAGAGTTTGTGTATTAGGTACCACCCATTACAAACAAAAACAAAAACAAAAACATGCTTGCCCAAGCTGAGAGCAGTACTAAACTATGAAAACATATGTGAGTATTTAGAAGGCAGCTTTATATCATCAGACTCAGATTCTTTACCCAACAGCAATGAGAGACATCTTATTGTAGCCAGGACATCTTATGAGTTTAGGACTGGATGCAAACCCACTTCCTCTATCAACAATCTTAATCTCAAGTTAGACCTTCCCCCTAATACTTATGAGTTCTGAATAAAGCCCTTGATAAATCTTTTATGTGGTTCCTCTCTATAAAGAGTATCCTCCCCCAAATGAAGGTTTATCCATACTGGAGGCACAATTCTGAAAGCCTAACCTCAATACCTACCTCTCTAACCACTGTCCATGGTCCCACAAGAGCTGTCAAACTGAGAGCTTTTCTGGGTTACAACCCATCACATATTGAAGTCTGTGTATGTGCTCACATTTATATTCTCGTCATCTAAGTGTCTGATGTAAGGGGGAGTATGCATGTGGTGTGTGCATATCTGGAGAACCCGGGACATGTTTGTGGAGTTAGTCCTCTGCTTCTGTCTTTATGTCGGCTCCAAGGATTGAATCCAGTCCCTCAGGCTTCCAAAGCAAGCACTTCACCCTCTGAGACATCTCACCAACCATGCATTTTTAAATTTCATATTTAAAACATCTATTAACTCTTGCTATTAAATAGATATTTTAAAGACCAATAATAAGCACAAATCATTAGTATATGAAAAAAGTTATCAGAAACTGAATCCCTGCTAGTCAGAGTATGCAGAGAGAGATGAAAACTTGGTTCACTTTCAATATATTCGAGGAAGTCTAGGGGGAGATGAAGATAGTTAAGAACAATGACAGCAGAAGAAAATGTCGCAGTTGGGCAGGATAATTTCCTGACTGATAGCTGGAAGAGCAGCTGTCTGTGCCAGCCTTTCCCTATAGTGTACAGCCTGAATTGACCTGCACACCAGGCTTAAATATGGAGGTAAGCCTGAGATCTACAACAACAGAGGACATTTCCTCTGGATTCTATACTTCCCCATTGTAGCTCCTCCAAGAAAGTGATTTAGTTATCTAACTATGAAATAAATGGACAAGAAACAAACACTTTCCCTGTTTCCCAGTCTTTGAGCCAACCACAGATTTAGAAGTGCCTGTTCAGAAGACTCAAGTAATATAAGCAGGCAAATCCTTGAAGAAGGGAACATTTGAAAAAGTAGGGGAAAACAGTAGAAATACTTTAAATTGATAAAATTGTCAATTTAATGGGTATGGTGGTACACATCTTTCATGCCAGAACTTAGGAAGCAAAGGCAGGCAGATCTCTCTGAATTCAAGGCCATCCTGGCCTACATAGTGAGTTGCAGGACACCCAAGGCTACATAGAGAGATCTTTTCTCAAAACAAATTGTCAGCTTAATGAAGGAAGATTGAATCTAGAGTGGCTTAACCAGAGGATGTTTTTCTTTCAATACAAGAACACACCAGGAGTTGGAGCCTCTAGGTCTTACTTAGCAGGAGCATGCTGCCATTGGCACAGTGGTCCTCTCCTGTCTCCGCTTTGCTGGATGCTTTGGGTGTGGACATAAATACACGCTCTTACATACTGTGAAAGGAGGGGATGAGGAAGTCAGGAGGCAGGTCTGTGCCCACTGAACCCGACTCCCACTTAGAAATTTATTTGTGGTTATGCTT
Organism: Mesocricetus auratus; assembly: GCF_017639785.1. Classification (NCBI taxonomy): domain Eukaryota; kingdom Metazoa; phylum Chordata; class Mammalia; order Rodentia; family Cricetidae; genus Mesocricetus; species Mesocricetus auratus. The sequence continues at coordinate 15,552,623 of NW_024429193.1, forward strand.
TTAAACTTCTGCATGTTTCAAGTGGCACCAGCAGTCATTCTCAACTAGCAAGGTAGCCCAGGACATACATTGTTAGTTGTGTACTTTGTCACCTGGGAAAATAAATTGGATTGGAAATATAGAGGGGGAGGAGTAGCCAGCCCTCAGTCTGTCACACTCACATTAGTCACAAGCAAGAGGATCCTCCTGCTTTTGTGTCCTGCCTCTTGCCAACCCCACACTGACAAGCTGCCAACTACAACTTAGCTACAGGAGGGGACATCAGGTTACAACCATCCAAACAACTCAAGGGAACTTACACATAAGAGGAAATTAAATGCATTTACCTGACTTAAAGGACTAGGGAAAGTTGCCTCCAGGTAATAGATACATTCAGGAGTTTAGGTACTGTCACAGAGTCCTTTCCCTTGGCTTCTTTCACTAAAGTAAGTTTTCTCTGGGTAGCAAAGAAAATGGCCACTGACCATCTACATCCTACAGACCGGTGTAGAGGGTGGTACTGGCATCCTAAAGATATCATCAAAGCATCCTACCTTTTAGGAGTTCTCACATCTGACAGAAAAGCTTTACTTTTCTTCAAGAAACAAGGTCATGGGAAAGTGAAGTTTCACGTTGCAACTTAAATATTTAAATAGTTATTATTCATCTCCAGTCTATGTAAGGAACTATCATTGTCAGACCTTTGATTCTAAGGTTCAAGAATATCACAGTCCAAATTGTATTCCAAAATTCAGACGTTGTACATTTCCATAGAACAGCATGCCAGGCTGCATAAGCTCCCAAAACCATGCAAGCTGCATCTTATTCTTGACTATTTAAAATTCTCACCAGCGTGTTAAGGTTAGCTGAAGTTCCTGAAGCCATCTTGCTGACAGTTTTCATAGTCCAGTACTTACTACTCAATAGTTTTTTGTTTTGCTATTGTTGTTGTTCGGTTTTGTTTTGTTTTGGGTTTTGATTTGTTTTTGTTGTTTCACTTTTTTTATTTAAATGAAAGGAACTCAGGCCTATAGAGCCAGTTCTTGGATTCAAAACCAAAGCTTTACAGGCAAGAAAGAAACAAGAATTATAATTTACATTTTAAAATGTGTTGCACAATCTGCCTTTATGACTTGATGCTCACAGCAGAATACATGTCATAACTACAGCAGAGGTAAACAGAGATCAAACCAGTGCAGTCGGTCTGCTTGGTGTGTGGCTTCGCACTGTGAGACTGAGTTATTTCAGAAGCAGCCCTGCCTTCCACCAGAATCCTCAGTGCATTTTGACAAGAGAATGCCGAATGGTCCGTGCTGTTCACTATACAAAGGTTTTTTAGCTCCTTAATTACTCATGGAAGTACCTGGAAGTGAAGTTCTCTTTTTCTGTATAACACGCTTGATACTGCATTGTCTAAGTTGAAACTGCATGTTTCTCTTTGTATTCAAGATGTTGCCTGGTGGCTTGCACATTAACGGGTTCTGTGTACATGTCTGGCTGACAGTGACCCCTCACCTTTAGCAACAATTGAACTTGTCTAACCATCCTCCTTACACATTTCTGCTTCTTACGTTCATCACTACCAGTGTGCAAGGCACCTCTACCTCACAGATCTGCTCTGAGACTAATAGAATGCCACCCAACCCAAGTCACACCTTCTCTGTGAAGTCACCCCCGATAATAACATTAGCTTGTATTCACTGTCCATTTAACCATGTGCTACGCTCTAGATAGAGGCTTTGAATACGATTTGTTTAATCCTCCCACATCTAAAGTCCAGTGGAGTCAGTTTGATGAGTTTCGTTGTTGTTTCTCATTTTGTGTAACTCCTAGCTATCACATCGTGGTGATCACTTCCCCTTTTTTGAATTGAAAATTGAAGGTTTATTTTAGGCATTTTCCATGGCAGCCCCTTTCTGTAGACGGGACAGGAGCTTTGCCACCCCCGGCCCTCTGATACAGTACCCATGCAGGTGTTTTGTGACAGATTGCAGATATAAAAGGTTGCACAGTGTGTTGAACTAAGGCTGACTCTGTTGAGGGACAGAGTAGGTTGTTAAAACCAAGTAAATAGGAGCTTACCGAGACACATGAACCTTGAACATCATCATAATCTAAGTGCTCTATAAAGTGGCCTATCGTCAGGATCAGATGTTCCCTAAATAAAGTCCATTATATAAAAAGAAAGAGGCAGGAATCCATTCACTGAAACTGATATTGTGCCTTTAAAAAGTGTTTGATTTGAGCATTTAAAACGCTGTGCTCTGCTGCTGGTTTAATTTTTATAAATGTTCTCCTGCTTATAGATCTTCTCAATAGGTGCATCAGAGGAAAGGAAGCAGGAATGAGCTCCCCATTCAGGCGCTCGGTACACTCCTGCTTGATTGGAATGGATATTGTACATAATAGGTCCCTACAGATGTTTCCTCCAGTGGGGCGCATTGAATTTCATTTAAATGCCAAGACACAAAATCTAAAACAATGTGACTTTAACAAAAAAATCTGATGAGGAATTTGATGAGAAAATGGCAAGAATTCCTGTGGCATTTGGGTAACAATTTCAAGGCTTCGTTTTAATAGAATAAACAGGATCATATTTCATTCAAATCTGGCAATGAGATGAGCTTTGGGTATTACATTGATATAAACCAATAAAGAATTTGCAAATTTGAAGCACTAATTAACAGACACAATATTAAATGAAAAAAGTTTGCTCGAGGGGCAAATATATTTTGAAGACTTTAAACTTTTATTAAAAGACATTTTTGAATTATTTCTTTTGTAGTTTACTCTTTCACTGAGTGGCTTTTTTTTCAAATATGAGAGTATTGTGATGTTTTCAAATGAATACTTTAAAGACAGCATCTGATACTGCTTTTTTTACCTTTTGAAACAATACATCAATGTCAAAATGTTCTTGAAATATGGAGACTATGTCTAAAATGAGCCAAAGTTTAACAGAATGATCAAAGTAGGCTTTGTTAATAGTATTCTGAGGGTGTTTAATGACCAGCAAGCTAGAAGCATTCAATTTGACCCTTTGAATATATTCTGTAGCAATTAGCACATCCATCTGCAAGGAGTGGCCCTTCTTACCAAGTCTTCTGAGGGTAGAACAGCCCAGAGGAAACTAGACAGAAGGACAGAGGAGAGGTGTTCCCACTGCCTGGACTGGGAGATTTCCTGATGTCACGGACTGAAAGCTAAATTCCATCAGTCGTCTTGCAGTGAAAGAATCCTCCCACACACCCATTGCTGCTTCCTTTCCTTCAGAGGTCAGCCAGAATATTAAAAAAAAAACTCAAATATATTAGACCAGCTTTCACATACGATATGGTGCGCTCTCTCTCTGTGTTGTGTGTGTGTGTGTGTGTGCACGCACGCGTGTGTGTGCCTTTGTATTGCATGCACACATCTTTCAGTGTGTGTGTTTTTTTAAAGAGTTATTTTTTATCCTTACCCAAGTTATTTGTTTAGCAGAAGTTGGTGGTGTGAATATTACCTGAACCAACAATCCTGCAATCTGTGCCCCATGGAACAGATTTTCACAGAGAATTAATTTGACTGTGTTATGACTGAATAATGTTTTTTCTCTCCAAGAAGAAAGGAAAGAGGTATTGAGCATAGCACGCAGAGCTTTGTGTGCATTTTGTTGCCATAACATACCTCGAGTGACAACATCTATATTACAAATGACACATATAAGGCCTGGATGTCAAATAACAGACCATGATAGACCCAGATCACAGGACTAACAAATAAAAGAGGGGTTGGCTCTAGAACCTCGGCTCTTCTATCACTCTAGAACACAGGTAAAAATTGGTGGAAAACTGGAAGATAGCATCAAATTAGTTGAGCCATCAAAAATAAATTCAGCTTGTTTTCACTTAGGATAAATTCATATCTAAGTTTTGAATGAAAAATGCCTGTTTTCCATGGCAGCTGTGAAAGTGTTTTGTAACAAGGAGCAGAAAACCTGTGCTGAGCCACCACCACCACCACCCCCACCCCCTGGAGCATCGCATCATCACCTAGGTTATCCCCAGGCTTGCTTCCCCTCACCCTCTTTAGTATTCAGCTAATTCGTCATGTGTTCAATGCTCTTATTAGCTGTAAGAAACGCATTCTGAAAGAAAATACAGTGTAAATAAATAATCAACTAAATTAAATGTCTCCCACTGCATCGATCAGTTGTTGGGTGGAAATTAACAGATCAACCAGCGTGTTGAGTGCAGCATACCTTCCTACCCAGGCTCTGGGATTAAAGCACAGTTCATGGATACAGTCACGCTAGCCTCAACACAAATAAACAGTACCATATGTCCTTTGATCTTCACGTGTGTGTGTGCATGTGTATGCATGTGTCTGTGTGTATGATGGATGTGCATATGAGGTATGTTCATGCATACCTGTGGTGGCGAGAGAGCACTTTCTCGGGAATCAATTCTCTTCCACCCCCTCATGACATTTGGACTAAAACTCAGGTCATGAGGCTGACACCCAGCCAATTTTTCCCTCTTAGTCACCTCAGCTGACCGAGATGTGCTACAGGCCTGAGTTGCATTCTGCCAGTTACTGAACATCAGTTAAAATTCCGTGTATTACCTCACCTAAACATGCTTTGCACTGATAGATTCCGAGGACATATGAGGTCTCTTGAATTAGTATCAGTAGAGAGCCATTGTCCAATAGATCCTCTCAAAGTGTGATCAATTTACTTTTCACAATGCATAGAAACCCTGCTCTAAAAACAAGTGCATGATCCCTTGTGAGAAGCCGGGAGACTGGCGGCATGAAGTCGAAACATGGAGCAGGGTCCTTTGTGTAACGGGTCTCAACTGCAAACTAGCTCGGCCCATGTGTGGGATTGAATTGAACAGTTGCTTCCTTGGTTCTGATTCGGCTCCTATCCATGTGACCCATAACTCTCCTGTTTGTGCAAATCAAATAAGAATCCATCAGACTGTCATCTAATGCTGTGGTTCAGTTCAGTGAGCCAACAACCACAAATTCTGTGGGTCAGAGTCTTCTGAGTAAGGCTTTAACCCTACTGCCATTGAAGTAACCACATGAGCTTCGCAGTTAGTAATTAGATGACACCATGTGGCCCCTGGCACTCTGAGATCTGATTGCCCTCCATTGTACTCACATTTCCAGTGCTGCAGTAGCCTTCCTACTACAATGTCTGGTCTAGAGATGAGATCTGCCAGAGGCTCTTCAAGGCTGCTGAGGGGAGGACAGGACTTCCTTTGCAAATTCACTTCACATTGATAAAAATGGGGTGTCCTCTCAGAGTAGGTGACCTGGCCTTATGTAAAAATAGCCAAAAAGTGGGTACAAGGGTGTGTGTGCATCTATCCTAGAGGACAAGGCAGAGGACAGTGGTTGGAAACTAAAACAGAACAGAAACCATAGGTAAAGTTTTGAAACGTGAAGTGTTTCAATATTTGTGATAGTGATGCCATCAAGCCAAAACCTTAAACATAAGAACACAGTGTTTCTACGGGGTTTGAATTTAGCCTCTCCACGTCTGAGATATTTCACAGCCTATCACACTAATTTTTCCTCTCTTCAAAGATGGTGACATAAAGTTTTCTTTCCATTTCCCTGCACAGAGTAGGCTATCTATAAATAAATGCCCTAAGGCTGATGAACAAAAGGCTCAGTTGTCCATCTAGACACTGGCATGAATCAAAGGCTAATGAGAGAATTGAAGCCAACACTGATGCCAGGCATCTTAAGAAATTTGCACTTAGAAAATTGGTCTTAAAGAATCTCTTCCTCCATGTTTGCAATGTCATTAACTGCAAAATAACTTAACTAGCAAATCCCCAATATCCATCCTAGTAGTTCAACTTTGCCACTTTCTTATACAGAGTACTGGGGGAATGTGGGGTAGGAATTTTTTTTTGGTTTTTGGGGTTTTTTTTTATTTAATCATAACTTTTAAAATTGTGTTTATTATTTGAAAATTTTCATGCAAGGGCTGCAGATGATGCAGGTTTGATTCTGAGCACACACATGCTAGTTCACAACTCGTGACTCCAGATCTGAGGAATCTGATGCCTTCTCTCAGCCTCCATAGGCACAGGCATTGTAAAGAGACGCTAGGAGCAGGGAGAAAAGGTCCTTGTGCCCACAGATCTCCAAAGAAACCAGGAATTTAAGCACACAGGGTTGTCTCCCTGATGGGAAAGATGAAAAATAAATAAAAATGTAAACAAAAACAAGCAAACAAAACCTGTTGCCCCATCCGGAAAGCTGATAATCGGAAGTAATTAATAGCTTGGTGATCTGTATTATCTGTGGGAAAGGCCGTATCAACTCATACCACCAGAACCAGAGGTGGATAGTAATCTAAATGACCCTTACAGCTAGAGACTCCCAAGCTCCTACAACCAGAATTGGAGATGGCTAATCTTTATAGCCAGAGGCTATCCCAAGTTCCCACAACCAGGACCCAGGTGGTTGGTAGCCCAGATGACCTCTGTGCTATCTGTATAACCAAGACCAGGCCAGACCTTCCCTAGCCCCTTAAGGGAGCACAGGCAGCCTATCTCTAGAACCCATCTTCTTGGAGGAAATGACAAGTACCTGAGTGGAGTTTCAATGTAATTGCACTTCCTTGTGCACTGGGGATTACATTACACCAGGAAATCTTTTTCCCAATATTATACTGTGTTTAAATTTGTTGGGAATAAACCACCTGATATTAGATGTTTTAGAAGTCTTGATTTAGGTTGATGAAGTCAGTCTGAACAGAGTTTTAATTCTCATCACTTCCGCGATTCACTTCACTGGCTGACAACTGCAGAAACCTCCTCACACTGACACCCAAACAGGCAAAATGCCAATATATACAAAATAATAAAATGACAATAATTAAAAGAAACTTTCATATCTGTGTACAATGTATCTTGATCATATAGATCCTTTGCTCCCTCCTCCAACTCCCACCAGAACTGCCCGTCACATCTCCCTTCCAATGTTACGTCCTTTTAATAATTAATTACTTCATTTTATAATCCGCCGAGTCCAGTTGGTGCTGCTCATATGTATTTGGGTATAGGGTCACCCACTGAAGATTTGGTCCCGACTCACAGTCACAGTCCTAGAGAAAAGAGACTCTTCCCTTGCTCAGCAGTCATCAACTGCCCACATCTTCTCAGCTATAGATGTCATTTTAAATTGGCTTCATCTTGCACAGACCTTGTGTACGTTACCATGGCTGCTGTGAGTTCATGTGCACAATATCCGTGTCGTGTCTAGAGGACAGCATTTCACAGCTCTCCTATCCATCTTCTGGCTCTTACCTTGTTTCCACATCCTCCTCCAAAATTTCATACATGTGTATGGATATGTAAATACACACACACACATACACACACACACACACACACACACACACACACACACACACACCAGAGCTGTTGGAAAAACTGGAACTAAGAAAAGAAAACATGAAACATGTGCTTGCTTCTCCCTTCATGGATTTTGCTCTTTGTATGCGGCTCTGTGGTTTTACAGTACACTTTATGGTCTAGTAGGGTACACCTCTTCATATCAGGCAAACTTCTCCAGGGAAACTGAGCCAATAAAATCAGTAGGATGCACATCCACACATATACATGCATACAGAATACATATGCATTCTATGTGTTCATAGAGATTTATTTTCAGGACTGTCTCTCAGGCTAAGAATATTTTCAGGATTGTCTCACAGGCTAAGGAGTCCCATGATGCATCATGTGTTACACAGATGCTCCGTAAATTCCGCGGTATGATTCAATTCCAGACCAAAGGGCAGGGGAGCAGAAAATCGTTAACTCCTCATCAGCAGCCAAGAGCCTGTGAGCTGGGGGCTGCTGGTGTAAGGCTGAGAGTCTGAAGGCTGAGAAGACCAGGAGCACTGGTGACCAAGGGTAGAGGAAGGGAGCTGTCATGGCTGAGGTAAGAGTTTGCCTTGCCTCCATCCTTGTTGAGTTCAGCCTGAAGCAGACTGGACTTCAGAGCACATCGTTAAGTCTGAAACGTACTCAATCTAGCGACACAAAGGTTACTCTCAAAACACTCTCAGAACATTACCAGATATAAGAATTTATCAGGTAACTCCTCAGCCTTCAACCAATTGAATGAGCACACGAAATCAACAGTTGTTCACCTTTGCTGTTAGTTTTTAAAGTGTTGCGTTACTTTACCTTTCTGATTGACGTCTTGTTCCAGCTATGGTGGCTGCCCCTGTCAGTGTTTGTTGCAGCCATAGCTTCCTATGGTACTGACTATATTCCCCAAAGGAAAATGATTCTCCAGTGCTCATGGCTTGGTGTGCGTTCTCCAGTGGATAGACTCCTTCAGTGTGAAAAGTTTTCTTCTGTTCTTACTGTTTGCTCAAAACATATAGAGAGCTTACTACATAATTGCTACTGCTCTGGGAGCTACAGGTACATAAGAGAACGTCATCTTGACACTCAAAGTCTAAGAAGCAAGTACTATGAAAAATTAACTGACAGTAGCAAACACAAAACCAAGATGCCAAATTAACAGCAATTTCTGAATTCTTCCCTTAGGTCCAACCCTCCTTTAAAAACAGTATGAGAGTACTTAGAGAAATCACTGAGTGTTGCTGCCAAAGGGGAAGTCAATCTTGTGTGTGTGGAGTGGCAGCGCTATCCTGAGGCAGGGGGCAAATGGGAAGGACTATAGAGAGAGACGGTAAAGATAAAACACCCATAAGGTCCTGCTCTGGTCTCCCCACCACTTTTGCTCTTACCCATGTCTCCTTCCACTATACCTGCAGGACTCATGCTTCTCTTCTATGTGTTTTCAGGAGTTAAATCATAGCAAGACAAAAAAGTCCACTGCTCATGAGTCTGAGATAAACAGGTATACCTAGCTAACATCAGCAAAATGACTTCATACTTTGTTCCTTTCAAATCCCCAGGAGTGAGGAACTAAGCATTTCTCTAATATGAAGATCTGCAGTAAGGGTTTATTTAGTAGGCTACAGTTTACCAAAGCTTGGTCTCTTTACCTCTTTTTTTCTTCATCTCTCTTTTTCACAACCATACATATTCTCATATACATGTACAGGCTCAAGCAGATATACATACATGAAAACATTGGACTCTGACAAGGATCTGTTTACATCATCTAATCACATCATTGATATTTCTGGGGGAAATAAACTAGTGGGCAGTTTAAGACAGTCAAGGAGCACAACTATTTCAATGGCCACTACAGACCCCATTAGAAACACTAGAATAGACTAGGAGTTCAGAACTTAAAGGCATGCTAAAATAAACAAAGGGAGATATTGGTAATGAGGAACAGAACATTCAAAAGGAGGCAATAGGGGGAACATTGTTGGTTTGGAATAAGGTATCCCAGGATGACTTCACTAGAAAAGTACCATTTAAGTAAAGACCAGAAAAAAATGTTTGTGTGACAGGCAGGGAGGGGTTTGTACTGGGAGAAGAGTGAATAATTGTGGATTGGTGACAGCTGAATGATGAGCTGGGGCGGAGAGAGTGAGGATGTAGGATCTAAGGCTCAGAGGAAGAAGGCACCCTAGGGCTCAGAGATGCCATGAAACTATTGTTGGAACATGTGTTTCTTTAGAGAGATAAAGAAAGCCACTGGAAAGTTCCACAACAAGAAGTGCCATGGCCTGATTTCTGCTAAGAAGTGTGACTCTGTTAATGATTGGATGCAGGAGAACAAAACTGATAGCAGCTTTATGTTCTCTGAAATTGTGACAATGAGGCTGTAACAACAGTAATAGAAGTATGCAGAAATAGCCATTTCCAAAAGGGAATGGAAGAGAAGAGTGGCCATGCAAAGAGTTAGGGAAGAAGACCAAGAAAGGAATGAACTCAGAATACCAGGAACTCATATTTTCAATGTGGTAAACTATAAAACTATTGTAAGGTATCCAAATGTAGCTCTCATTTAGACTGATGGACCTAGAAATTCCATTGTTCAGGGAAATTATCTAAACTAGATACAAAAGTCCTAGAAGTGGAATGATATTGAAGAAACTAAAATTTCTTGTCATGATTTTTTTAATATTTATTTTGATTATGAACAACCATTTCTTTTCTGGGATGAAATAGCACACTATCATGAAATATCAGTTTTATTACTTAATATTTTAATAATAGGTTGTTAGGTAGGCAGGGAGATGAATATAAATACATACATATATCAGATATGTCAAACGAAAATCTTTGAATTTAATTCTAGCTGTTGTGAGAAAGCATTAGTGGTGTGCCTTTACCAGGATAATAACCAAATGCAATTGATACACTAAGAAGATTAACGGGAGGAGATAAATTATAGAGGCTATTGTAGTAACTCATCTAAGAGATGTGGTGGTATGGATGAGAATGATTGTGTCAAAGATGGAAAACTTAGGATAAAATGTATTTTGGGGAACCTGATTGGTGAATATAAGTTGTATGCACAAGAAGTTTTTTAAAGAGGAAGTAGTTCTTATTATGAGTTTGTAAAAGTCAGGATAGTGTGTGAAGTAGAATAATAGCCCCACCAGACATGTAATACCTTTACCTATTCTTATTGTAACCATAAATTAGACAGATAACAATAAATTTGTTTTAATGTCAGTAGGATTATCCATAAATCCTCTGATGTCTCATGATTCTCCAGGTACATTTGCATTATTGGCAGGTATGCAAAACAACTTCCAAAAATAATTACTGACTTTTTAAATTAAAATTTTCAATTTTTAATTACAAAGTGGGTATTTTTGGATAGCAAGAAGATCCAGCTACCAATCCCAGACCAAAGATATCCCGCCTTGTGGAGGATGATAGAGTGTAATAGTGTCAATAATTGGAGCTGGGAGTACATAGAACTCAGGCAGCAGCATCAAGGATGGACTGAAAGTCTCCAAGAAACACTGATCACAGTGCATCAGATTGGAAAAAAGCATACCAAGGCCAGAGAGGATGCTGGACATTGGTCTCTCATAGGGATGGGCTACATTTCCTTTTTGGGGGTAGGCAGGGCAGAGACACAGTTTTCTCTGGGCATGGGTACCCCAGATGCTGTAGGTGCATTTAGGCCACATTGGAGAGTTCACTTTGCATCCAGGAAAAGGAAAGTTTTCCCCCATGAGGAAAGGTAATTTGTAATTGAGCAGCAGTGTCATTCTATGAGGAAATGTTCCAGGTCTGCAGGGATGGTTGGCAAGGTGTGATAGAAATAAAGGGTGAAACAATGGTTAATTCCATAATCCTCTTTAGTGACATCGCCAATGGTTTCAATTGTTTCTTTCTCTTGCCTTACCCAGAGAGGCCACTGATAGAAATCACAAAGCTTAGTTTAAAAACATTATCCAAGAGCAATGGAAGATGATTTAGAATTCCTAAATTCTAACAATTTGTGTTGTATGGAGATATTATTGATGGAGAAGATAGTAAAAAAGAAAGAAAAAGAAAATACATATTATACTGTATGTTCTAACATAAAAATAAATATATCACACAGAGTCAAAGGTAGAAAATGCTCAAAAATTCACCAAAAATATATGTATCTGGAAAATAAATGTGTTCAACATTTCCAAAGCAGCAGGTAAATTATGGAATCCCAGCATCCCATGTAATGCCAGCCTCTGTCTCAAGGTAGGATGATACAAACCTTTACACTGCAGTTCTCACCTGTAAGACATATTCCAACCTGAATGGTGTCAAGATGCACTTAAGACTTTTCAATCTTTAGAGCTATTGTCACCCATTCCCAGGAACCTTTCAGTTGATGATCTTACCACATATCAGTTACTCTTTATTTAACAGGCTTTACCTACTTAAGGCAATCAACGAAATTGTCAAAATGCAGAGAGGCAAACGATTCAGTCCTTGGAAATGGACTGATAAGGTCAGAAGGAATTTACTGCAGGCATCTCCTAAGCACACTACTTGCTGAATGGAAAAGAAGTCTATGTGTTTATGGGAAAAGAAGAAATATGATTTTCAAGGGTACAAAGCTAACACACTGGTTTCTACAAACAGACTAAGAAAAAGAGGACCAGAACCCTAAATGGTAAAATATGCTCTCCTAAAATATGAAAGACACACTGGCAGAATTTGTAATCCAATTTGGAGTTGGTATGTAGTATTTACTGGTGGGAAATCATGCGACTTTAGTGACATTCTGTTTCCCAGTTTTGTTATGTAGAAGATTGTATTTATTTCTCTAGCAATAATACGAATGATGTCTGGTACAGAGAACCTGATACACTGGGAATGAGATGGAAGCCAAGGTGGAAAGTTCTGAGTTTGAGCTCCCAGATCTATCTCATTTTGTATATGGGAATGATGGCAATGACCACTTACCCAGGTACTGAGCATAAAAGGCACAGAATAGCTACTTACGTCAAGGACACATTTGACTCAAGTAGAATTCATCATGTACCTTAAGAAATAAGAAGTTGATGCTTTTCATTTTTATGTTTTAAAATAGCACACAGGATATTAGAGAACATTATGGCATTTCTAGCAAAGTAAGTTTCAGGAGATTCTCTACCCCTTTCCCATCTCTTATACCCTCTTGGCCTGGCTGCTTCCTTTTGTAAGACCCTGTCTTCTGCCCCACTTTCATGTCAAAGGTGTCTCTTTGACCCTTGGCACCTCTTCTTACCCTCTCTTAATCTGCTCTATGGCTTTTGTAAGCTTTCATGAGATATCTCAGAGGCAGAGAAAAATCAAATTGTTAAGTAAGCCTACTTCACCTGGAGATGCATGATCAATGACCACATGCCTCCCCTCTCACCCAAGATCTCATTATTTCTGTGACAACCCACATGCCTCTCCTAGCTTCAGCTGGTCTTAGTTCCCTGAATCTTAAAGTGCCCGTTATACAACTGTATAAAGTTCACTTTGCAAATAGAAAAGAACAATAGAGCGATCAACAACACCTACCTTCTGTCATGTCCTCTGTGTTTTTCACTTTGAATTCAACAAATCCTGTTTATAATCCCAGGATTTGGGATCTGGAGGCTCAGAGAGGAGGATCACAACAAGCTGGAGGACAGTCTGGGCTACAGAGCAAGACTCTTGCCACACACAGACACATGCGCACTCACACATCCTATTTCTGTGTTCAACTAATGTCATCATGGCCTTGCAAGTTTCTATATTACCATGAAAATCCAAAATTCTACCTGGCTAAATCTGGTTTCTCACCAGTAGATTACAGACCACCTGTTCAGAACTACCTGCCTCACAAGACTCTTATTACTCAAATTGAAGAGGGATAAATGATTCAGATGTATTTCTACAACCATTTCTCAGAGGCTTCCCATCTAGAAAAATCTCAAAATTCCCAGACATATAATGAAACTCTGTTACATTGCATTTCTCTCCTTGAATTTGGGGTGCCACAAGCCAACTCGGTAAACCATCATAATTAAGCACTTGGTGCCAACCATCAAAAATGTGAATATTACTTATTTATTATGTGGCCTTGAACAAGTTTCTTAGCTTCTCTAGGTTAGAAGGGGACAATAACAACATCAATTTCAAGCCCTGTACCAAGTTCATTAGGTCCTTCGGGCAAAGGAGGAAAACCTACTCTATTTCCAAAGCTCCTTACTTCTGTATATCAGAAGAAAAAATACCTACAATGGTGCCTACAATTTATGAAGGGCACAGCCTGTAAAACCATTTATGGTGACCATAAATAAATGAGGTCAACATTGCCATTTAAGTCCCTTAAAATGTTTTCAGTAAATTTCTGCTACTACTACTATTATATGCAGTTAGGATTGGCCTATGTATCATTGATACAAACTCTTTAGTATTGATATTGTCATCTCCAGATGTGTATGGAGTGTGTGCGTGGTCCTGTGTGTGTATAGACATATGTATATGTGGTCATGTATGTGAAGGTGCATGCTTGCTCCTGCTCCCAATACCATCTCCCCACACTACCCCACATCCACTACTCATAGAGGATGAGGCTTCCCATGGGGAATCATCAAAGTCTGTCAAATCATTTGGGGCAGCGGCAAGGCCCTTCCCCATGTATCTAGGCTGAGAGAGTATCCCTCCATATGGAATGGGCCCCAAAAAGCCAGTTCACACACTAGGGATAATTACTGGTTCCACGGCCAGTGGCCCCGTAAACTGCCCAAGCCCTCCAAATGACACCCAAATTCAGGGTGCCTGCTTCAGTCCTATGCTGGCTCCCCCTCCTGTCAGTCTGGAGTCCATGAGTTCCCACCTGCTAGGGTCAGCTGTTTTTATGTTTCCCCAGTATATTCTTGACCCCTTTGCTCATATTATCTCTCCTCCCTCTCTACATCTGGATTCCAGAAATTCAACGCCTTGCTTAGCTGCTTCCATCAGTTACTGGAATTCCCAGGAATCCATGAGGATGACTACAATGAAGAATCTAAGAAATGGTGGAGAGGGTACTTTAACTGCCCTTCCTCTATAATCAGATTGATGACTACCTTAATTGCCATCCTAGAGGCAAGGTCTCTTACTGGGACCCAAGGCTCACAGATTAGGCTAATGGGTTGGCCAAAGAGCTCCAGAAGTTCATATATCTCCACTTCCCCAGGACTGGGATTATAAGTAAGGATCATTATGCCTGCCTTTTTACATGCATGCCAGGGACTGGATCCCTACTGAACCCAGATTTTCAAGAGTGTATGGCAGGCACGTCATGACTGAGGTGTCTGTCTAGCACCCTCTTTGCTTTCCATTTTGTTAATGAAAAACAAACAGTAGAATTAAAAAAGCTCCCTAAACACTTTTCAGAATTTTGGAGTCTGGTGAAATTTCTAGGCAATCTGAAATTTCTTCTTTAGCCAGTGTTCCCTTATTACTACAGCAGCTCTTTCTCCCTGCTCATGTCTTCTTATGTTTCCCACAAAAGCGAGAAGCAAGCACATAGCTACAGTAAACCACATTTGTGGTTCGAATCCGGACCACAACTTCCAGGAAAAAACAGTCACAAAAGAAATACTGAAGGGAGACAAAATATACATAAATTACATTAGGTTCCCCTGTTGAACTGAAGTTAAAATTTCCCTGAAAGTTAAAAAAGCTATGGTTTTGGTCCCTCTGGTTTGGTTTTGCTGATTTGATTTGCGTGTGAGGTATTAGAATGTTGTGATGGGTTTGGGACAGATTACAAAACTGTTTCATTTTCAGACAGATTGGTTTTATAGTTCAATTTTTGTTAGCATATAGATACGTTGAAGAAACTTCAGCTTGGCTCCTGAGCTCCAACTGCCTTGTCACGTGCTCGTCAAGAAGTGCCTTTGCCTACACTACGTGAGGGGGAAAGGGCACATTCATAAATGGAAAGGAGATGTAGCTTATAATTAAGCAGAAGTGAAGGCTCTTACAGAGGAGATGTGGAGAATAAGAATGAACGCCTTTCCAGTCTTCCACTTGCTTTCCGGATCTATCTCTTCTCTCCCTGATGAGCTGGTCTAACCACAGCTGGCCCTTACATGCCTGTAATTAGCACAGCAGAGACTCACACCAGGGCTCAGATTTTCTCCTCTATTGTTTGCATGTTGGGTGGCTGGATTCTAAATGTCAGATTCAAAATGCTACTTCTGTCACAAAGTGACCCAGGACTTCCTTAGAATCAGATTGGGGCTTTTCAAAATGTACCGAATCCCGCCATATTAGATAGATCCTCTATCCAAAGGCTTTTTCAGTTTTCTTGCTTGGGAGAAATGAAAGGGAGACCAGTGTGTTTGTTTGCTTGCTTGTTGTTTGTTTTGAGGTAGCTTTGTCGAAGATTCTGATATAAAACTATTCACAAAGGACACTCCTCTGTGTTCTCCTTTCACTGAAAGAGGGACCCAGCCTTTAAAATCAGCAAGAAAATTGAGAGGACGATAGAGCCAAAATGTGACTTTGAGAGAGTTTTCTCACACCTTGATGTTAATTTTCTTGCCAATTTACAGATAGCCAGAGCTCCTGAGTCAGAAAATAAACTGAGAGTTTTATATTCTGATGACAGTTACGTTGTTTGTACACTCATGAAAACACTGGGTACTGTTTTCATGGCCCTAAAAATCTCCTGATATTCTGACACCTAAAAGCTCTATACAGTCCTAAATCCCAAAGCAGGGCAGTGGGACAGAGACTCAACTTCTCCATGTTTCCCCCTCCTATGAGTGTTCCATACCCTTATGCAAATGTGAGGATGAACTTAAATGGGATAAAGGACCAAGGCTGCTTCCATTACCTGAAAGCTGATGGAACTTGGACACCACAAGCTTCACCCTCTTTCTCGTTCACAGATTAATGTCAAATGCACAGAATAGTATTCTTTGGGATGTAGTAACAGTCGTTATCTATGTGTACAGCAATAACACAATACCAGAAATTGACTGGCTTACTCTGAAAGCTTGGGAAGTCGAAGACCAACATCCAAAGAGATTCAGTGTCCAAGGCGGTCTTTGCGATGATGCCTTCTGACGGTGAGCTTACACAGTAAGAGAACTGAAATGCTTCCCAGGGCCTATTTCCTAGGAGCATTAATCCCATTGCTGAGCATTTGACCTTTTATGACTCAGTCACTTCTCCACAGCTCCACACTCTATTGCTACCACGTGGGAGGCATGTCCGCATGAATTTTTGAAGAGCTACAAACCTTTCCAACTACAGCATTCTGCCCCCCGGCCACCTAAAATTCACATCCTTCTCAAATGTTCTCACTCTCTCCTGATATCCATAAAAGTCTAACTCATTCTGACATCCACTCAAAAGTTTAAATCCAGGCTCTCATCTTAATAGCATGTAAATCAGATATGGTAGGATTCAAGGTACTATCCATTTTCAGTCAAATTTCTCTCTAGCTATAAAACCAGTGATACTCAATATCCTCCCAGAAGAATACCATGGTAATTGTTATTTAATGTATATAATTATATACTATTAGGCTCTTGAAAAAGATTACTCTAGAAACAACCTTATTTATAAAGGACATGATACATCAGAACTGCAAAATACTTTAGACTTCATCTATTTGATTGTCAAATAATGCAGTGTTTCTCACAGTCCCCATGAAGATAGAACCATTTTTCAAGCATTTGATTCCCAGTCAATGTCATACAAAATTTTAGCAACACATGTATGCTGTATCTAATTTTGTCCTAAAACTACATATGTGTGTATTCAGATACTAAAAGAATAAGACATCTTTACCGTCTCACTCCCAAAAATGAATCTTCAATGTCTTAGAGGCAATCTCACAATAATATAAGGAATCTGGGTTTAGAGAAATTGTTGTTTATCCAAGATCACAAAAGGAATGAGCAGCTACAGATGATCAAATCAATGTCACCTCACTATACTCTGTGCATGGTAGCATCTCAGCTCTCACAACTAGAAAGGAAGGAAAGGATGCTGTGTTTTATAACATTTAATAGGGATGCTGTTGGTTAGAGGTGTCTAGGCCTGCTTGCTTGGGGCCTTGTTGTTGCTGGCTTGTTTTATTTTTCTCTTGGGCTTCTTTCATCCGTATGGTAAACAGACAAAGGTTTTCAAGGACATTTTTGAAACTGCCTAAAGAGAGCAAACGGAAGATAGGTGCAAGTGAGCCTCACACCAAAACCATCTATCTAATGACCTAACAGAAAGTTCCGGCCAAATACTGTCCTCTGCGTATGTCTCTCAGTAAGAATGAATGGTGTCATCTCAATACCATCCCTAGACATATTTTTACAATGGTGTGTGTGCCTATGGATGCTCTGTGTGCCAAGACGCACATGTGGAGGTCAGAGGTCATGTTTTAGGATCCAGGTCTCACTGTCCAATTTGTTTTGAGGCAGCGTCTCCTGTCCTTTGTCCTTTTACATGGGTTCTGGGGTAGAATTCAGATCACCCAGCTTTTGTGGGAAGACCTTTAACATACTGAGCCACCTCACAACCCCCTAAGACATAGTTTTTACAAGTCTTTCTGGAAAACTGGCAACACTGTCACTCAGAACAAAAAAAAAGAACAATCATTTGACAAGAATAGTGCTTGCTGATGTTGTCATCTAAAGTTGATAATTACAGCGTTTATTGGATTATTAAATTACATTATAGCTGAAATGGACAAGTTACAGAATTGTGTTGAATTCTTTCAGACATTGTTTCTTGGCTTAGTATTGTCTGGCAGGAAGAACTATGTTCTTCCCTTTAGCAAGTCAGGTTGGATTGTCATTTCAAATGCCAGGCCATTGAATTTATTTGTTAATGAGATCCTCTCTTAGACTCCATAATACTGACTCTAGACCGCTTCTGACTACCTCCACATTGAAAAATATTGAATGAACATGCACTATCTGACCTTTGTATTAGTATTCTTGCCCCTTGTCTGTCAAGCTAATAAAGAGTCTGGGGAACAGTAGGGCCTCATCTGGAAATGATAGAGTTTCTACCTTTGTCTTTGTTCCCCGGACACTAATGGCTTTTTGTCCGTCCTCTTCACTCAGTGTGTCACACATGAAACCATTTCCATTTGAGCTGTCCATTAACTCCAAGCGTTATGTCAAGAACAAAGCAAACCCCCTAAAGAAACTGAACTCAAACACTCATATTAAATTTCTCCAGTTCCTCAGCTTCTAAGGTGCTGTTTTCAATTGTCAATAATGTTCATAAGAGTAAGTGATACCCATTACTAATTAAAACAAGCTGTTTAAATAAACACAAAAGGTCACCAAGCCTGTAGATCAACATATTCATGTTATTGTTTGGTTTCTTGGTGTATTTCCATCTGATGATTTATTTCTACCTAGTGCCTCTTTTTCTGTGTAACAAATAAAAAGAACAAACAGAAGATGCAACCTTCTACAACAGGTTTCTAGAAGCCCTGGGCCCTGATGTGGGGAGGGGATGCTGCCTGCCCACTGTCGACACTGTGTGTTGTATTGCTGCAAAGCTGCAAATGAAAGTAAAGACGTTCTCATTTACATTCTGCAATCTGTAGAGATCAGGGGCATAAACTGTGGAGAAAATGCAGCTTTTATTAGGAAAAGTGACACCTTCAATTAGCTGCTAGAGTTTTAAACAAACTTTTATTTATATTGAGTTGTTATTAAAGCAGAAATAAAATATAATGCCAAGATGCCATGATGTACAAGAGCTGACTTTGGAAGTTCCTTATTTTTATTCTACCGTGTCTCTTATAAAATATTTTAAGCTAGCTGTTTGTTCAGTCTTCACTTGAGCTCTGACATTTGAAACTGACTTTTCTTTTTAAATTGTAATCCCTGCCGGTACATTAATTACATAGAGGATATAATCTCTGAATTAATATCAAACCAATTGAGTAAGCCAGTCTAAAAGTCAGATAGACTTTTTAAGCAACTTAATATTAAGTTGTGTGATTCAGTTATTCTAATCAATCACCAGAAGAATTGTCAACAGAAGTGGAAAGTAGGAATGGTTTAAGTGAGCAAAAGCCCACCACAATTCCCAAATCTTACTGTTGTCAACAGTCAGCAGCATCCTCCAAAGCTTTGATCTGAAAGATGTTCACGCACAGCAGATTTTTTTGACTCACTTAATTTTCTTCTGACCCAAACTCTAGCAATTACAAGAATTTTGGAGGAAGAATAGAAAATCATCTGTAAAGCTCATCTGTCTGCCTCTCCAGATCATCACATACATCATCTCGTTTAATTCGCATGCCAGTTCTACAAGGCTAGCAATACGATCCACGATTTTCAAATAAGGTTACGAAAGCTCAAAGAGTTTACATAACTCATCCAAAGTCATTCAAGTAGTGAGGGGTGGAATCCAGGCCAAGACTCCATTTATATAATCAAGTCCAGCAGCCCTAGCAGTTGACTCTAAATTCAATGTGATGTTTTTATTTGAGACAAACATAAGGCATAGTGAGTTTGAAAGTTTTAGATGGTGTTTTGTTGCAGTACATAATGGAGTTGCCTTATTCCATTTTGACCCTGTGATTATACACATTGTGACTTCTTCTCACTTGACAACACTGAAATCCTCCAAGGCCTGGAAGCTCTTCATTAGTCCCCATACAGTAAACACAATACAACTGAATAATGATGTTGACTCTGCTGTCCAGTGCAATAGTGTTTTTCTTTCTGATGTTTGTATCTCTAGAGCTATAAGATTCAGACTTTGGAAATTTGTGATTCTTTGTCATAGTCTGACATTCTGCAAACTTGTCACCATCCCTTAAATTCTATTCAGATGTAATTTTCATGTCAATGCCTACAAAATTAAAAACAGGATTTTGTTTCCTGTTTACTTACTACACTGGAGAAAGAAGCAGTCTCCTAAGAGGCAGAATTCACAGGACAGGGTGCTGGAAGTTGGCACCAACATTCCGTTCATGTTCACCTAAGTAGTTTCTAGTTAAAACTCTACTGTGTCAAGTGGGCCAAGGCAAAGATGCTTTGTCACCTTGCAAACCAACTTTTAAGTAAGCCTTTTATTTTGTCAGGGTCAGTTTAAAACATCATGAATCATCAATAGGATGAGAAGGTAAATGTTTCACTGCTTTTGAAATATTTTTAGTTTCATATCAGAGTAAAATAAATAGAATGTGGGATTTGAATATGTGTAAAAGAAATTATTGATCTAAATTCCTTCAAATATCTTAGCTTCTAAAGTATAGTGACAAAGGCATTTCAATCTCTTTTTAATTTTCTGAAACAGAAAACACCAATCACTTAAAACCTATAATGACTCCCTTTATTGAAGAGAAATCTGGCACTAGGGAAATGTCCAGAGATCCACAAGGATGACTCCAACTAAGAATCTAAGCAATAGTGGAGAGGCTACCTTAAACGCCCTTCCCCTATAATAGTTGATAACTACCTTAAATGCCATCCTAGAGCCTTCATTCATAGCTGAAGCAGACACCCGCAGCTAAACACTGAGCTGATCTCCTGGAATCCTGATGTAGAGACAGAGGAGTGATGAGCAAAGGGGTCAAGACAGGGCTGGAGAAAACCAGAAAAACAGCTGACCTGACCAAGTGAGAACACATGGACCCCAGTCACAAAGCATTGACCAGTGGCCTGAACCAGGATCCCTGAATGTCTGGGAAGTCTATGGGACCTCTGGTAGTGGAACAGTATTTATCCCTAATACATGAATGGACTTTGGGAGCCCATTCCCCATGGAGGGATACTCTTTCAGCCCAGATACATGAAGGAGGGCCTAGGCCCTCCCCCAAATGATGTGACAGACTTTGATGATCCCTCCATGGGAAGCCTCACACTCCCTGGATGGAGGGTGGGATGGGGGGTATTAATGGGATGGGATATCGGAAGATGAGAGGGAGAGGGGATTGGGATTGATATTTAAATAAGATTGTTTCAAAAGTAAATAAATTAATTTAAAAAAGAAAACATCAATCACAGTAACTTAAAATACTTTCAATAACAAGAAAAGAAAACCAGAAGTTATGCATATTGCTACTATTGGACTATTTGCTGTCTCCACTTCTCCTCTCCCATCCCACCTAGCTGTATATGAGCACCTTTACCCAGGGCAAAGTGAAAAGGAGTAAAACTCAGACCCATTGGTTCCTGGTACAGCTTCAGCACCCTGGAAAAAAGTCTGGCGAGGACAAGACATTTTAACTGCAAATTGAAGTTCACCATCTGGTGATGTGTAAGACTGGATGTCTTCAGGTCATTGAGAACTAGCTATAGACTACTTCACTTAGACAGCTATTAAAAAAAAAAGAACTCCATTGTGACATCAAATTGGTTTTTTGAAATGTACAGTCCTTCATTAAACTCTACAAAATAAAGGAACTTCATTTAAATAACCATCTCTGAACGTCATTCTTTAAAAAAAAAGTCATGTTGAAGAACATAGGATTTAAAGGAAGGATTAGATTAAAATCCCAGTTCTTCTACTTATTGTATGACCTCCAACCTTAGAATAGTCGTTTAACATTTCCAGAACTCAATTTCTTCAGACATAAAGTTGAGATAGTAATGCATGAATGTAATGTAAGAACACGGTGAGATAACACTTAAAACACCTATCTAGCACAGTATCTGCTCCCCCCACAAAAAAGGGTGTTTAATAAATGTCATGGAGAATTCTGACAGCATAAGGCTTCTAATAAAGCATGTAAGTGGGTGAATATGACCAGAGACTTCATTCTTACTCATTTTTACTTCCAATGAAAATGACTAAAACCCAAGTCCCAACAGGTGATCTAGTATGGCAAGACAGATCAAGTGACAATAGGAACTCAAGGCTGAGGCGACAGCATGGGGACCTGAGCTTTGATTGCCAGAACATACAAACAAAAGCCAGGCCTGGGGTGGTGGTGAGAGCTTAACAGAGCAGAGAAGAGAGGATATTTGGATATTACAGACAGAACAACCTAGACCACTCAATGAGCTCAAAGCCACTGGAAAAACCCTGTCCTAAGAGGCCAGTGGACATTGTCCCCTGGGAATGATGTCCAAGGTTGTCCTCTGGCCTCCATAAACATGAACAAACATATATGTGTACTCTCACTCACACACCTGAGCAAACAGAAAAGTGATACCCATATACATGTACATATAAAAATTAATGGTTGAAATAAGAAATATAGATTTCAATCAAGCTACAGTGAAATTTTCTATACCACAAAATCATGTGCATGGCATTCATAGATAATTGGACAAGGCAAGGTTGGACTAGGAGTAGGAGTATTTGATTGACTCCATGTTTCTTCTGCCTTTATGAAAAATTGTTTGGATACTTTGTCCTCCAGTTCTTTAATGCAACAATCACAAATGCTGGTGGTCAGCTATTCACTTAATAGCTTATAACAGGAGCCAGTGTAACTGTGTGAGAGACAATACCCCCCAAGCCATAGCTTTGCCTCATGCTGTACATGTTATGAGCAAAGTGATAAAAGCAATAGATTATTATGATTTGGAGAATGAATGGAAAGCATGGAGTTACATACAGAATATAAGTAATTTTAATAGAGTTCTGGAGGGAAAAGTTCAAATATAACAATGGACATTTTATAGCATTGGAGGGTGCAGTGAGAACGGAAAAATAAAAGGACTTTATGAGTGGCAATTTCAGGACAGTAAAAAATTACAAGTGTGCTCTGCAATGCCATTTTATTTCCACAGCAATATCTAATATGGAGCTTTAATAAGACATTGCACTTGAGATCAACAAAAAAGTGGCACTAATTACTCTATACTAGACATTAGCTGGTGCAATGAATGTGGAGTTTTACAGCACACAGTCTAGATAATGTATCACATATATTTATAAAGGGCTCTCCATTATCCTTGGGGCAATGTTTTCTTGCCCTCCCTCTTTTCCATAATAGTCAAAGACTCCAAAATCTTCTTGTCATTTTTGAGCTGTCCTTGTCCCTCTCCATTTGAGCTGGCAGTGGTCCCATCAACACAATACTCTTAAGAACTTTGGAGCTGTTCTGTAATTCTTATTATGGTTCACACTGTGAGATCAAAGCCACATGTACAAGCCTTGTTGAGACAAGTCCTCCTTCTTCACTAGCAGTTTCCTGTGATGCAGTGGGGAAAAAATGAGCTCTGTTGCTTAAGGGATGGGTCTGTAAGGAGGGCCCTTAAATTCTTTACAATGAGGTTTTCTGTTAAAGCATATGCTCTAAATGCTCCTGAGGGTCTTACAACCACTTTTGATCAATAAAACTATTGGCTTTATTGGTAGATGAACATTGTCACTTTCCTTACCATGCTGAATGTGACATTTTCCTAGATGTCTTTCTTATTCTGGACACTGACGTTTTGGGAGCACAGAGTGTGATATTGTTTGCCCATTTGTCTGTGTCTGTGTATTAACCTGTGTGTAAATGTACATACTTGTGGATGTATGAGTGTGGAGGCCGGAAGAAGATGTCAAGTGTCCTCTTCCATTGCTGTACACCTTAAGAGGCAGTCTCTTTCTTTGGGTCATTTTGGCTTGTTAGCAAACCCCAGAAATCCTCTATCTTCACCTAACCTAGAATTATAGGTACTGTATGCCACCCCTGGAGTTTCCTACACATCTGAATTCAGTCTCTTAAGCTTGCCAAGCAAGCATATTCTCTGCATACTCTCTAGCTGAAGCATCTCCATGCTCTGATCTTATTATTGGAACACAGCTATTCACTTCTTATCAGAATTTATTTGACCATATTCTGGCTGCTCTTACATTTGACTAAGTATAACAAATATCAATGTTAACGCTGGTTACTCTCAGTCTGGAAATCTCCTAAGCTCAACCACCCTGTCTATTCCACGTACTTTCTACTTTCAGTGTTTTCCTTAAGGGACAGTGCATCTGAACTTCCCGCCACAGGTAGTAAAAAGCAACTCTCCCCCAGGTTCACACTTCCTGTAAGCTTCTTAAAATGTGGCTCACCACCATATGCGGGTGACATGCTGGGATGTGGGGGTCATGAAAGACTTAGCAACAGTAAAATCAATTTAACTCAAATCTAATGAGTAATGAATCTGAGGTGTTTCTGCAGTGTTCAAAACTATTGCATCCTGTGATATCACTGTAGCCTCTTTTCTTGACACACAGCTTGCACACTTGTCCCTGGACATCTTGTCAAAGCACAAAGTACCTCTCCATAATGCCTTACTCTCCACACAAAGTTTTCTGCTCTTATAGATGCATAAGGAATTAAGTTCTGGAAACAACAATATCTTCCTACTGTTAGCAAGTAAGTATCACATCAATATATCTTTATATTGTGTTTCATTGTTTGATTTTTAAATCTGTTATTTCAGTTTTTGACTTGAACTTCATAAAAATAATTGCTCAATGAGGGCTGGCGATACGGGACTGAACTGATGACCTGAGTTTGATCCCCAGGACACACACAGCAGAAGGAGAAATCAACTCCCTCAAGTTGTCTCCTAGCTTCCACACACATGGTACACCTACTTACCCACCTGAAACAAAAGTGTAACAAAATAAAAAAAACTGTTCAAAGAATTTTGTCTTGGGATTAGGACAGAATTTCCAATCATTTCTGAAAGAATCCTAAACATGAGTCTACTGTTTTTATACTACAGAGGGTATGCACAGCAGTCTTCTCAGCATTCATGATTAGAAGACCAAAATGTTCACCAACCCTGAAGAAGTTGGATGATGCTCTACATTCTGCACTATCAAATGTTCAGCCAAGATTTAATTCTCTATTTGTAAGCACATCCTGTTCATTAGTGCGCAAATTTTCTTTCCTCTTAAATAAATGATAAAATTACATGCATACCAGAGAAATTGTAAAAATCAAATTTTATCCTTTATCAGTAAATGGTCACTTTTATACTTATATGTATATATGCTTATACACATAAAAGAATTTGTATACCAAGACTTGCATAACATTTTTCTTGGTGAAAGGAAAAAGTTTTTCTATAGTTGTTAAATTAGAAAACATGATTCAACTTGTATGCTTTTAAAGGGTGCTTACCTATGAAATAAAAATACAGAGAATTTAGAAGTCAACTTTAATAAAAATGTATCAGAAGCACAGGCATGGTAAAAACAATAGCGTTAAACAAAACAGCCCGAAAGTAATGATACTTTATGTTTTACTAAAATAGGGTTTGACTTGCAATTCGGTTACAATGGTTTGTTTATTCTGGGAATTCCCAGGAAAAGTTTAAGACACCCTGCTTCAAACTTTACCAGGGACTCTTCAAGGAGAGTTACTAACAGTCTCTTCAAAGCCATTCTCACAACCCTCTCAGTCCCAAGCAACTGAGACATTTGAAACTTTCTGTTTTAGTAACACCTCAATTCTGATACAAAGTTCTTAACAATTCCTGCACGTACACAATGGGCAGGCTTGCTGAAAACTTCCTGACTTCCTACCCATGCCATTTAGGATCTCATGATGTCTGAAGGCCATGAATTCAATAAGGTCTCAACTAGACAGTAATTATTCACAGCCTCTCCTCTGAACTCATCCTGAGGTTTGCTAAAGATTTGGTCAGCTAAAGACCACCCCCTTTTATTATTGAAAAGAAATGATTACGTCAAAACACAGAACCAAAAGCTTAGGGCTGAATTGAAATACACTGAACAGCACTGAGACTCAATCGAGCCCTGACATGTACCTGTCTGGGCTTCAGAACATCTTATATTAGTGGTTTTTGGTGCCTTTCTTTTCCCTGGGTTGGTACAGAAGAGTCTACCATGGGTGATCTTGCTTAGGACATCATTATAAGCTGACTGAGTGGCATGTCAGATAACATGCCACTTAACTTCATAGGTTTCTTAACACCAACAACAAAAAGATTGTGATGCTTAGTCTGATTGTCAACGTGATGTAACCTGTTACAACCTGGGAAGAAATTCTCAGTGAGGATTGGTATGTATCAGGTTGACCTGCAGGCATATCTTTGGAAGATTATCTTGATTGCCTTAATTGACAGGTAAATACCCAGCCTAAGTAGAGGAATTATTCTCTGGCAGTGGGCCAGATAAAGGGACATAGAAGTTTTAAGCTTTTACAGTTTCTGTTCAGTTGTCTTTCACTCTCGCTGGCAAGTCTGTCTACCCTGTTGATGTCAGGCACTTACTAATCACTGATGGTAGAGCTACCTGTTCCAGCTTCCAGTGTCTACTGCAGACCAGAAGCACTCCAGGAATTCTCCACTGCTGGGAATTTTCAGGGACTGTCACTGCTTAGAGTCACCCAGACGCATGGACTGATCAACTACAGGGTTCTCTGTGAGAAAGGCACTGTTGGATGACTGTGACCATACTGTAAAGACCTTGGGAGGCTATAACATGTATTGTTAGAGGACAGAGAGAAGAGACCACATATTACCCTTCTAGTAGCATTACTGGTAACCAACAGAATTTGACAGATTTGAGGGCATATGATTCCCAAAATTAGGTCATATAAAGGGAATTCAGCTTCTTCCTTAGCCTCTTGATCTCTCACTAAGCAAGAAGACAGTCATCTCTGCATAAGGCCATTCAAGAAGCCCTTGGGTAGGTTGCATGCAGAGAAATTGAGGCGTATGGACAACTCCAAGCCCAGGAAGCAAGCTATACAGAAAGTGTGAAAGCAGGGGCCTTGGCTCTAGTCAGGCCATCAGATGATTACAACAACAAACATTTTCCTAAGAGATTGCAAGTGAGAATTACCCATCTGAGCTATCCCCAGACTTCTTACTCCCAGAAAGCTTGAGTAGCAATTAATGACCATTACTCTTCACAATTAAGTAGTGAACCCATTTGTCACACAGTTCTACTAACTAATGCAGAAATAAATACAAATCAAATACTGAAAATACTCAAAATTGAAAATGCAGTAAAAGAAAGTGTCTTAGTCAGGGTTTCTAGTGCTGTGAATAGACACCATGACCATTGCAACTCTTATAAAGGAAAAAACTTAATTGAGATGGCAACTTATGGTTCAGAGTTTCAGTCCATTGTCACCGTGGTGCGGAGCATGGCAGTGTGTAGCTGACATGGTGCTGGCTACATCTTGATCAGAAGGCAACAAGTGGACTGTGACATTGGAAGTAGCTTGAGCATAGAAGAACTGAAAGTCCATCATCATAGTGACACACTTCCTCCAATAAGGCCACACCTACTCTAAAAAGGCCACACCTCCAAATAGTGTCACTGCCTTTGGGGGCCATTTTCTTTGAAACCACCACAGGAAGTGTGTGTGTGTGTGTGTGTGTGTGTGTGTGTGTACAGAGTACAGGGGACACAATCATGGAGTCTCTTTTCTCCTTCCTCTCTGTGAGCTGTGAAGATATGAGTACTGAACTCAGTTTGTCAGGCTTGGTGGCAAGTTCCTTGACATGCTAAGCCATCTCCCTGGCTCCAACAAAGGTTATACTTTGTGCTAGAGAAAGTGCACTGAGTAAATAAAATTTTAAAAACCAGAAATAAGATATTTTGACACAAGAAGAAAATTTATGTTCACCTTGCAGTGCAGTTTATTTAAATAACAAGATATCAATGTGGCATTTTTAAAGCTTGATTCATGAGCTCACTCATAAAATATATGGTAATAGCTACATCAGACATTAGTAGGTACAGTTAACCCAAAAAGAATTTCGTGGTATAAGCATGCAAATATTTAACATCATACCAGTCAAGAAAATGAACTAATCAAAAAAACCAAAAAAAAAAAAAAAAAGAAATCTAAGTGATGACTCAGCAGTTAAGAGCACTAGCTTTGCTTCCAGTGCCTATACCCAGAAGTTCACAACTACCTGTTGTCATTCCAGCTCCAGGAACCCTCTTCTGGTCACCATGGGCACCTGCATATGGGAACACATGCACGCGCGCGTGCGCGAACACACACACACACACACACACACACACTAAACCTTTCTTTTAAAGCTACAAGTATTGAAAGACACATACTTTATAAGTAGAGATCACATTGCATAATTAAAGAATATAAACAAAGTTAATCTTGTCATTGCAATGGAAGCTTAAGACACATGTTGGAGCTCCTTTTAAAACAACTGGTGTTTGCTGTAGAGCATGGCACTCCAAGTTTGTTTAGCTGTATTTTGCCTGAAACAGGCAATATATTAACCTATCCAACTTTACACGTAAACTAATCGGAATTATTACAATCCTTATAATTTAGGAGATGTTTTTTATAAAAATTATACCCAAGCAACACCTTACCATATGGCCAATTAGAGAGTCATAAAATGCAGCAAATATATGATGTTGTATTGAACATCTGTGTTGTTTATCCTATGGGAATTTTTAATAAAGGACCAAGCAGCATATTGATGTTAATTCTATGTTACCAGGACTTTAAATAAAAAACTAAAATAAATAGCATCCATTAAACTGATCATACTGTTGTAACTCAAATTGTGTTTATTATGCTAATGGAACATGAAATTAAGAAAAAGACCTTTATGCCAGTGGAATTAATTAATGAGCTTTATGAAGGCATTGGGATGTAATTTATTTCTAGATAAGTAAGTCTAATTTGCAGTTCCATGGGTCTCGGCGATGCTGATTGTAATAGTTATTCCTGCAGATGTGCTGCTCACAGCATGTCTTTCCATTAGAACTGAACACCTCATTATATAAACTGTACCTAATTAAACATAATACAGTGGTGACTTGTTAAAGTGGCCTTTTTAAGTCAGCAGCTGCCTAAGCTAATAATACCGTACACAAGATTTATACCATCTTCCCCAGAATACTGATATTAAAATATACTGCCCAAGGGATTGATAACTAATTCACCAGTATGTAACAGGTACATTTCTGATTCTGTGATAAGAGATTAAAGCCCAGCAGCCCATAAAAATGAAATGAATTCAGGACTAGTTGGAACTGGAAAGTACTTGGAAAACTTCATCGAAATGACTTATTTGTTTTAAAGAAAATCAGTAAAATAGTCATAAAAGGAGAACACTTAAAGTAAAAAAACTGTAAATAAATGAATACAAAAGATCTAGAGGTCCCTCAGGTATTTTCTCAAGTACAAACAGAAGTGTTTCATAGTTGACATGCTTCAATTAGACGTGTACTTACTGCAACTTCTGAATATAATATATGGCATTTCTCACTATGGATAAGAAAAATGTTTATATGGCCAGACCTTGCTCTGCTTAACCATGGTTCCAAACCAGCATCCATAATAGTATGAACTTTAACACTCATTCCTTTTTGAACTGTTAGCTAGTAAGTTGGAATTGTAGTCATAAAGATGAAACTTAGCCATGTAAGTATATGCTACATTATGTTTCCCACATCAAGTTGATCTGCTGATCTCCTTCCATCCTTCAACACTCAGCTCAAGCCCCCTAGGCTTTGAAAAGCTGTCCCAGATTTAAGCAGCCAATATTAGGCTACTAGACTCATCTCCTAAGCCCCCAGGTACCTCCCTTTGGCTATTATACATACACTGTTCTAATGTGGACAGCAGACTGCCCCTATCTCCGCGTATATACCCACCAATAGATTGTAATACAGGGCTATCTGTACTTTATCACTGCAGCCAATTTGTAGGGGAAACATCCATACTTCGTGTTAGTTGATTCATGATCTGAAGAGTCTCCAACCTATCACTTTACTGTTAGCCTTCTCAGTGTGTAAGTTTCTAGATCTATAATAGGGCATTTGGTAAATATTTGTCAGTTTAAACCACTGGTGTGCATTTTATTTGCATTTGTATAGCCAAAGTCTACTTAAATTGTGAACCAAATATTAATTTAACATCAAATATATATTTCTACATTTCACCCAACTTAATAATTCTGGGTTCTCTTTCTAGTCCACAAAAGACTTTTCCACTTAAAATGCAAATAATTTGAGTCTCAAGAGGATCTTACTTTCACAGTCTAAAGTATATCTACTTGAAACTTGGCAATGGCCACTTTGAAACATTTAAAACAGGTATAATGAGTTTATAGTTATCAATTAAAATTAGCTATAGTACATAGAAGAAGTACCATAATCTTACTATTAGTTTCTCCTACAAGATTTGTAAGTCCTGATATATTCTTTTTAGGTTACCAAAGGGTATTGAACTAACACACACATATATATGCACAAGCACACGTGTAAACTTAGTCCCTATCAACCATTTAAACTGGCAAAATATAATCTAGATAAATCAAAATATGCTTGACATAATGTTGGCTAGTAAAAACATGAGTAGTTGATTCAAAATGTAACTAAAAAGCATAGAAATGACAGAGACTATAAGGTAAGGAAAACTTTCATTTAATTAACAGGAAGTCTAGATGCTACAAGGGAGCTAGAGAGCTTTCCTGTGAGGATTTTAATTCACACAAGAGTCTTTTTCTCCCCCTTGAGTCAACATAAATCAACATCATTTCACAGCAAAAGAATTGGATGCCTGTGCATTGTTAATGGGGAGAAGAAATAACCTACCTGCTATGAAATGATCCAAGACCAAAACTCCAACAGCTATTACAATAAAAGACAATGTCATAGTCAGTTAAGTGTGGCTGTACAAACAGGAGGACCTGAGTTCGATCCCCTAAACCCATGTAAAAGAGCTGATCATGGTGGCATAAATTGTAATTCCAGCACTGGGAAGCAAAAGACAGGAGCATCTTAGGACTTTTAGGTAGTGAGTTTAGCCAAATCATTAAGCCCCAGGGCAATGAGAGACCCGGTCTCAAGAAACAATATTGATTACTCCTGTAAAGTGACACTCAAAGTAGATAGCTCTCCTCCATAACTGTCTCCATGTGCACTTGAACAGAAACCATTGCTTTCAAACCATCTACAGTGATAAGAATAGATGTGGTCTTTTTTGTTTCAGCAGAAAATGAAGATGCTATAGGTATCAAGGAAAAAAGGAAGATGGGGTGGGAGGAAGGAGGAGAGAGGATGGGAAGAGAAAGGGAGAGATTTAAATTCTAGTGTTTTGAAAATACAGCTCTTATAGTAAATCTCCAACCTAGGAGATCAGATTGTGAATTTGATGGCTAGGGACACCTAGTTGAACAAACTGACAGAAAGAGAAAGCAAGGCTTTATTCTAGATGCTGTCTGTGGGAGTTTTGAATAAGAATGGACTCCATAGGTTCATATATTTGAATGTTTAGTCACCAGGGATAGAACCAAATATGAAAGAATTAGAAAGATTAGGAGGTATGGTCTGTGTCTCTTGTGGTAGTTTCCCTGCCATGGTGATAGTAGACTAAGACTCAGAAACTATAAGCAAGACCCCAATAAAATGTTTACTTTTATAAGAGGGTTATGGGGTCTCTTCACAGCAATAGAACAGTGACAAAGACACTATTCTAAGAAAGAAACAAAAACAGAAAATTGAATTCAAAACTCAGTTCACTTTCTTCTGTCACTATTGATCTGCCTTAAGAAAAAGCAAGAAGGAAGAATAAAAGGATTTGGGGATCTGGTTGCATCCTTTCGTAACAATTACATAACTTTTATCAAGTTTTCTCCCCCAGTATTTCTGAGTCTCTACCTTTACACCTAAAAATAAGATGACTTTTACTTTTCAACTGTCATGTAAATTAAGAGGAAATGTGTTCTAGTTTGTACTCAGTTCTGTCATCTGGTAGACCACACATTTTACTGGATATGATTCTATAAATAGGTATTACCAATGGCAGTCCCATTCCACTTTCAGCCCCATGATAAGAAGTCATGTGTGTTCCAGGAGCCATGTGAATGCAGCTTATGGGAGCTAGAAAAGACATCAGAAGTTAATCCCTCAAATAATAGGAATTTATGACCTGACTGCTGATTAATACATCTGATTATAGATATATAAGTGCAAAAGCATTTACCTCTTGCATGATAGTGTTGAAATTTTTGTTCTTAGAAAAGAAACATAAGAGTAAAAACTCAATTTATTAAACTTGAAATAAAAGTAGAGACATCATAAATTATTCTAAAGAACTTTAAAAGTTTATAAGATTGTCATAAAAATTATAAACCAGCGTAGACGGGTGGTGATGGCTCGTGCCTTTAATGCCAGCACTCAGGAGGCAGAGGCAGGCAGATCTCTGTGAGTTCGAGACCAGCCTAGTCAACAAGAGCTAGTTTTAGGAAAATCTCCAAAGACACGGAGAAAGCCTGTCTCAAAAAAAAATGATAAGCCAGCAAATTCAATAATATATATTAAAAACTAAAATGCAAATGTTACCAATACTAAACCATGACAAAATATAAAATCTGAATAGACCTATAAGTAACAAGTATAAAGTCAATAACTTAAAATCTCTACAACCTTCTTAATTTAAACAAGTATATAAGCTCTGGATAGGGTGGCTTCACTGGAGAATAATAAAAAAAGGTTTAAAGAAAAACTGACATAATGTTAGAACCTTCCACATAAATTGAAGACCAGAATTAACTAATGTTAAAGCCAAACAAAAGCTAAATACCACCATCTCTTGCAAACATTGATACAAATACTCAAAAAAAAACCTAGCAAACTAAATTCAGAAATATATTAAAGGTGTTACACACAATGAATAAGTGGAATTTTTCCCAGAATGTAAGGATTAATAAGCATATATGTATACATATGTATGTATATATACATAGTATGTGTGTATAATAAAAGTTGAGCAGCATAATGTGTCATTTAAACAGGAAAAATAAAAACAAATGTGATCATCTCAATTGATGAAGAAAAAAAATTTGACTAAGTTCTGCAACTTTCATTATGAAAAAAGCTCAACAACCTAGAAATTCTAGCAACATAATGAAAATTATATATAAAAACCCACTCTGAACATCATACTCAACAGAAAATAACTGAAAATGTTTTATCTCATATCAGAAATGATGGACAGATACTTACTTTTACCAATTCTATTCAACACAGCACTGGAGGCTCTAGCCAAGGCAAGTGGGCAATGGGAAGTATTAAGGCCATGATTATGATAATCTTAAAGGTAGAAAATCCTACATATTACACAATGGAGCCATTCAAAATGGTAAATGAATTAAGAAAAGCAGAAGAATGGGGATGGAGATGTGGTTTAACAGTTAGAAGTGTGTATTGCTCTTCCAGAGGAATGGACTACTGTTCCAAACACTGTGTCAGACTACTCAGAACAATCTGTAACTTCAGTTTCAGGGATCTGATGCCTCTAGCTTCCACAGTCATCTGTACTGACAGACACATACCCATACGCAGACACACATATATGCACATATAATTAAAAATAATAAAATTAAATCTTTAAAAAGTAGCAAGATGGGAAAACAACTTCCAACAGTCAGTAGGTCAATGAGCAAACTGAAAAGGAAATTAAAACAATTATTCCATTTGTCGCTCAGGCCCTTCCTGCTGTATCCAAGAAGCCATTGCTAAGCCTAGGGCCATGAAGATTTTACCATATAGTTTCACCTAAAAGTGTTATAGTTTTAGGTTGGATACATTTTTAATTATTTTCATGGTGGTTAAGAGTACAATTTCTTTGTTTTGAATGTGAATATTAAATTTTTCTAGAATTGTTTATTAAAATGATGATCATTTCATACTAGAGTTATGCTGGCACATCAAAGAAAAACTAATGAACCAACAATTATAAGTAGAGAGAGAATTCCTAAAACTCTACAAAAATAAAACAGATCCCAAATTGAATTTAATGACTTGAATGGGCATTTGTCCAGAAAAGATCCCTAAATGACCTCAGATCACATGAAAATATGTTCAACATTGCTAAACATCAGGGAGATAGAAATCATAGCTATGATGAAACAATAGCTCATATCCCTTAATACAGCACTATAAAAATTACAAAGTAACAGATGTTGGTAGACCAGAAACTAGTGAGATCATTGTCCATTATTATGAGAGTGTAAAATTGTAGAAAATTTATGGGAGGAAGAATGACAACTACCAAAAGAACTTTTAAAAATAAATCACTGTATGATACTGCATACCACTTCTGAGAACATATATCAAATAACGAAAGGGTCTTGAAAAAAATATTTATTTATAGAACCATATTCACAGCAGCATGATTCATAAAACCTAAAAAAGATGAAAATAACACAAATTCCATAAATGGTTGAGAGTAAATAAAATGTGGTATCTGTAATGTTCTAGATCCTTCTCTTGGGCAAACAACATGATCAAAAGCAACTTAGGAAGACAGAATTACTTGGCTTAAACATTCAGGCCACAGTCTATCGCTGACGGAAGTCTGGTCAGGAACTTAAGCAGGAACTCAAAGGATAAAGTGGGGAGGACCTCTGTTTGCTGGATCACCCTCTGACTTGCTCTCAGGCTCATAGTTTTCCACACAACCGAGGGCCACCTGCCTGAGGATGGAACCACCCACAGTGGCCTGCACTCTCCCACAGCAATCAATAAGGACAGTCCTCCCTGTGCTTGCTCACAGGAACATCTGATCCAGTCAATTTCTCAAGTGAGTCAGTGCCTCTCAGATGACTGCAGGCTGTGTCTAAATGACACCTAAAGCTAACTAGAACATGTGTACAGGGTTATAATACTCAATATTAGAAAGGAAAGACTTTAAAAAACATATCTCTACAAGAACAAATGTGAAGCTATTTGGCCAAGTGAGATAAACCAGTCACAGAACCAGATGAATACTGTTTGACCCCATCACATTGGGTGGCTGGAGTGTTCAAGTGCATAGAGATGTAGAAGGGTAATTGCTGGAGGACTGGTTTAAGGACACAATGAGAAGTTGTTTAGTGAACACAAGACTTCATTCTAAAAGGTGATAAGAGGAATGGTGGTGACATCAATACAGCATTAGGAATGTGTTGAAACTAGTGAACTATACATTTAAATGAAATCTTTGTTTTATATACATATATATGCATATATATATTATCCACTTAATAAAAAGTGAGGCATTAACAGCATAATTAATGGATGTTACCATCATTCCAGTGTTTGAAAGTGAATAGCATCTGATAAATCCTCCATTTCTTCCAGATTCCAGTTGTCTAGACAGACTCATGTTCCTCTGAACTATTACAGCAACTCAACTTCAGTATCCCACCTCCTCTTCTGTGTTTCTGTACCTGGTACCTTGATTTTAGCCTTCCACCTGGCTGACTGCCATGTGGTTTTTCATACTTCACTGAAAACATCACTTCCTGAAAAATAAAAACCCAAACCCTCCCTGATCACTCAAGTCCCAGAAAAAGTATGATACATGTGGTAAGTAAAATGTATTATCCCAACTCCAAGATGTCCCAATTACTAGCAATGGCACTATGTTGCATGACAAAGGAAGAAAGATTATAGTGCTCAGGATTAACCACGCAAGTTGAATTAGAAGGCTCTTGTGAACTATAGAGAGTAAAGGAAGAGGAGACTCAACTCAATGTTGCTAATTTTTAAGATAAGTAGAGGGAGCTGGGATTCAAGGAATGTAGGTGGCCTCTAGAAGACAAATGAGCAAAGAAATAATCCTCAGAGAATCCTGGTAGTCTGATTTTAGCCCACTAAGACCCACTTTGTATTTCTGACATTCGGATCATTGAATGTTGAACTAAATCTTGAAATTTGTGGCAATTTGTTCTAGCTGTAATTGAAAATTCATATATCCACTTAGTATGAATTCTCATGGGATGTTTGGGTAAAATTGTCAAAATGTAATTATATTAACAAGTTGGTTAACACCTGTCTCCTTCCATATCTGTCATGCTCATATCTGGTTTTACATCTTGCCTGGCATGCAGTAGACTTTCTATAGATAATTGATAAGTTGTTTTGTGGTGACATAGTCTGATTTCTTATGACAAAAAGTGATCACCTAATACAACATCATTGTTAATATTTCTACTACATGTGAAGCTTTGTGATTTTTTTGTTATAAGAAGGGGAAACACTTTGCTCTACAGATGTCAAAAAAAGATACAAGAAATATTTAGGATGAGCAGGAAAGATTTAATATAAATGCAATGAAAGCCTCTAAAGAGAAAAATTAAAACAATGGAAAAAACAAACTGTAAAAAAAACTATGAGATAAAATGGTACTATACATTGAAGGTATACTGTGAGTACTTACATATAGATAATAGAGATATAGATATATAGATATGGACATAGACACTGATATGGATAGATATAGATACTATAGGTATAACAACTGTAAACAAACTGTGGTATATTTTAGTAATTACAAATTTTCTAGTCCTGTGTACTTCATAACTAGGATTCTTGATGAAGAAGAAAAACATTTTCATTCAGATTTGAAGTGGGAGTATGAGTACAAACTTAAGAGTTGCTTACGCCTTAAAGGAGAACACACATTTCTTGTCTGATGACTAACAAGTTCTCAAAACTGATCTGTGAGAATCGGAGAATCTGGGAGTTGCATCAGAGCCTAGACTATAAACTCAGTGTACCATTTTCCTCTCAAATCAACCATGACTGTGCACAGAAACTGACTAACTCCAGATCCTAACAACAAACTTGCAACCTTGTCCTGAAATACCTTCACACAGTAGTAGTATTAATTTAAATTTTAGAAAATGTGTTTTAAAAGATCGTTTTTTACCTTGTATGTAAGATCTTTGAGAGATGAGTCATCTCTCCATGATAACTCAGCATAATTATGGAATGGGCAATAATACTCAGAGACTGATTGACAGAGTCACAAACACCCTCAAATTTCTATTAACATCTGAAAGTACACCAGGAAATATGGGAACTGTGGGTGGGTTTTTCTTTTTTCCTTCTCAGCTTTCTCATGTCCTAGATTGAGGTGAGAGAAGGGAAAACATTAAGCCAGATGTTTGAAATGACCTTTTATTAATTAAATCAAGCAACACCAGGGTTCACTCTTTTCAGTGCACCTATTAATTAATAATTTTGTAAGCCATCAGAAGGTTGGGTTTCTACTCAAAACTAAATTGACAAAGCACATACATTACTAATAAAATGAATCACTGAGCACAAAGCATAAGCAATTTAGATTCAAGGGTTATAAGTGAACTAAAAGTAAACATTTCCCTGAAATGACATTAGAATTAATAAAGACAAAAGTGAATTAGTTGCTGCCAGGATCTGGAAGGACAGGAAGGGAGGGTGACAGCTAACTACTCAGTCTTCGATGAAAATGCTCCAAAATTTGGTGGTGGTGGTGGTGGTGGTGGCACAACCCAGTGGGCATGCTCAAAGCCATTGGATTGTGTACTTTAAAGGTGTGGGTTTTTTTAATACGACATGAATTGTATTTCAATAAGGCTTTTCTACACACACACAAGAGTTGGGGTGAGAATCCCTATGTCCCCCCTTTCCCTCCCACTGTCTCCCATCTTGCTCTTAACTTTTCCTAATTTCACTCCCTCGTCTTTTGGCCTACAAGGTAATCAAATTAATTCTTTAAAAAGTCTGATTTGTGAGCTCTAACTATCAGAGCATTCACAAGCTAAAGGAAATTGCATCCTTTTATTTTACTAACTTCAAATTAGAGCTTTGGGAATTTGTCATGCAAATTTATGCAAAGTAAGAGCATGGATACGTTACTATTTCAATTCAGAGGGAAGAAAGCAGTCGGTTTGAAAATTTTAACAAATCTACCTCACTGTTACTCTGAATTTTCTGATCTCAAAAAATAGCAATTATTTCTGAGTAAAGTACGTTTTCACTATTATATGCATTTCTAATAGACATTAATAGCACATTACATATATTAGATCCATTAAGGGAAACACACATCAGCAAATTTTGTGTGCCGCATGCATCAGCTGGAGCAAACGTGATAGCATACTTTAGGAAAAAGCACTTCTATCCAGAGTCTCTAACATAGCTACCATTTAGTTTATGTATACATAAATTATATTAACTACCTCGGTCCCTAAGTGTTTAAATGTAACACTGCACTGATTTTCAACCTCGTGTACCTCTGAATAGGGCCTCATGTCACCACAGATTAGATGTCTTCAAAGCATAAATGTAGCACTAGAATTCTCTTTTAGTTTTTCGTGGCTGATATCTGCAATGTAAAAACTTCATAGTATTTGTTAGGTTCAAATAAAAGTACCACTGGCTTTATGTTTCCTTTTTTTTTTTGATTTTTGATTTTTCGAGACAGGGTTTCTCTGTGGCTCTGGAGGCTGTCCTGGAACTAGCTCTTGTAGACCCAGGCTGGTCTCGAACTCACAGAGATCCTCCTGTCTCTGCCTCCCGAGTGCTGGGATTAAAGGCATGGGCCACAACTGCCCAACTTGGCTTTATTTTTCTTGTATTAGAAATTTGTTTATTTCTTTTCAGTTTTTGGTTCTTTGAAAATTCTGTACAATGCTTTTAACCATATTCACCCTCCCAATTCCTTAAGACCCTCCCCACCTTTCTCTAATTTCCAACTTTTATCTTTTCTTTTCTTTAAACCCATCCAGTCTAGTTTTGCTGCCCATTTATTTTTTTGGGTGCGCCCCCTTCCAGTGGTGCACGGAGCTGCGTTCTTGAGGAAACAGACTTTCAGCAACTCTAGGTCGAGAGAGGGAGTTGCCTCGGGTAGGGATGGGCTGTGTGTCCCCCTCCCATCTCCATGCTTGGATTTTGCCTGGCTAGAGCTTGCACAGATCCTATATTCTGTCACAAGTTCTTTCGTGTGCAACTTCCCTCTGTGAAGGAAAAGCACTGTTTCTTTGTAGTCATCCAGCGACTCTGGCTCTTACTGGCTTTCTGGCCCATCTTCTGCAATGATCCCTGAGCTAGGGAGGAGGGCCTATGATACAAATGTCCATGAAAGGCCGAGCATGGGGCAGCCTCTCTTCTGCCTCTTGACCAGTTATGAGGCACTATGTTAATTGACATCTACTGCAAACAGAAGACTCTCTAATAGGGGATGAGGGATGCATTAGTCGGGATCTTTGGGCCACGTGTCCCCTGGTCTTGCATTGGCAACTCCAAAGACAAAAACCCAACTTTAATTGAAGTCTACATCTACATTTGCTTAGATTATCTGAAAAACACACCAAATTGTACTCATAGTCAGTGCCTTAAAGCTTAAACATTTTATTTGCGTTTGTTTCAAGGCCAGAGATTTATTGAAACAATATCAAAAAAACATTTTTTAAACGTTAGTAAATACAGTGTCTCGTTTTACAAAGCAAAATACTCAAAATGTGTGCCAGTTTTCCTGTGGTTTGTAAAATCTGGTGTACAGTATGTTTGGTGACTGAAGCCAAATCGCTGAGATGGAAAATGCAGTCCCAAGCTAATACATAGCTTATCATCTTACATGCTCACATTTATCAAGCGGAGGGACACAGGATTCAGTGCAAGAATGGTTTACCTTTGAAGGGAGCAAATACATCTCAAAATTTACTTGAAGTTTCTGTGTTTACTTCTCTCAAATAAGGTAATCCTCGTTCTAAATCAGCTGAAAGGGCAACGCCTTGAAAAGCAAGAGAGTAAATTGTAAGAGAAGTCTTTCTGTCTGTGATGATTCCTCTTCCTCCACGAAGAAAACGTCAACCAGTCACACTTTCTCCATCCCTTGTAGTGACATGACTTCGGTGTCACAAACATTTTAAAACACAGTATCTGAAACATGTAGGTAAGCTTTTCAATGGAAGCCTAAGCCCACATTGAGGCTGGGCACTGTTGTTAACAATGCCTAAAGGACAGCACTTTGAATGCTCCTTAACTCTTTCTCTCTTCTTTCCTGTGTCGCTTAGTAACTTCCATCTTGGTTCCCATTAGACATCTTTCCCTCCGTGAGCCTACCATGTCTTCTGTGAATGTTAAAGTGAACTTTCATGGTTAATCTCATGAAACTTCCTTCGTTCCTTCCTTCCCTCCCTCCCGTCTTCTCTCTCTCCCTCCTTCCCTTTCTTTCTTCCTTCCTTCATTCCCTCTCTCTTTCTTTCCATCCTTCTTTTCTTCTCTCCCTCCTTCCTTCCCTTTCTTCCTTCTTGTCTTCCTTCCCTCCTTCCTTCCTTTCATTCTTTTCCTTCCCCCATCCTGCCTCCCCCTTCCTTTCTTCCTTCTGTATCCCAAATTCTGCATGCAGCCAATGCTGCCCTTGATCTTCTGATTGCCCCCCTTGCCTGCTGGGTGCTAGATTACAGGCATGTGCCACCACAACCAGTTTTATGGGGACTGAATCCAGAGTTTCATGAATGCTAAATAAGTACTTCTATCTCCTGTGCCACATCCCCTGCTCCCTATGAAGACTATTTCTAAATTGTCACTCTTTAATAGTCTAACAATTAAACCTAAAACATAACTTAGCCATCACACTGCTCTGATTAAATTTTAGCCAGTAATTCCTCCTCTTAGCAAAGCACTAATTTCAAAAGACAACAAAAAAATAAAGGAATACATGATGTCAAGAGGAAATAGGGAGTATGTAAAAGAGACTGGACTAAGGAAAGAAATGAAGGGAAATGATGTAATTATACTTTAATTTAAAAAGTTAAAAGATAGTTCAGGCGGCAAAGGGGTTCCTAAAATATCAAATAATTTTATGTTATCAGAAATGGCTGATCTGGTCACTCTGTCAGTAAAGTTTAATGGACTGCACTGGCCTCAGCCTCCCTAAGAACTCCCATCCAAACCCCACTACTGCAACAGACTGGGCATAGCACATTTCCCTCATATATACATTAAACAAGGGCCTTGACAACGATTAATACGAGGAATTCATGAGTGATAACTGTATCGATAACTCCACATGCATATAAATAAAATGTTAA
This sequence comes from Mesocricetus auratus, assembly GCF_017639785.1. Taxonomy (NCBI): domain Eukaryota; kingdom Metazoa; phylum Chordata; class Mammalia; order Rodentia; family Cricetidae; genus Mesocricetus; species Mesocricetus auratus. Next base: position 15,593,730 of record NW_024429193.1, read on the forward strand.
TGCATACAGAAGCATGGAATACCTTTGGTTAGGGTTTTTTTTAAACAGTCTACCCAGTTGTGCTAGCTAGTTTTATGTAAACTTGACACAATCTGGAATCATTTGCAAAGAGAGAACCTCAGCTGAAAATATATCCCCAATCAGAATGACCTGTGGATAAGCCTGTGGGCCTCTTTTTGATGGAAGTTTGATGTGCCAGGTTCATTGTGGGCAGTGCTATGTCTAGACTGGTGGTCCTGCTAGAAGAAAGGAAGCAAGCCGAGCAAGCCATGAGGAGCAAGACAGTAAGCAGCTCCCCTGCAAGGTCTCTGCTTCCGTCCTGCAGCCAGGTGCCTGGCCCGTCTGAGTTCCTGTCCTGGCTTCACTCAGGGATTGTAACTCAGGATAAATAAACTAAATGAGCATTCTCCTACACAAACTGATTTTGGTCATCGTGTTTCATCCCAGCAGTATAAACCTAAACTAAGACACAAGTGATGGTTAAGAAAAGAAAGTGGAAAAAAAAAAGGCACCATCTACTGCTGGCAATAGATGTCAATAAGTACATTTCTACATAATGAATTCAGATATACATGATAAGCTTTATATCCAAATAATCTACTTCTAGAAATTGTTCAAAAGCAACTATGAAAAACATAACACAAGTTTGGAAACCTGTTTGAAATAAGGTTCAGATGCACCCCAGTGGCCTCATTCTCTTCCTAGGTGTATACCATGTCATCCATACTGCAGGGCTAACAGCGCCTTATATGTATCAAACAATCAACAACTGATTCTGCATAATAACTACGCCCATTTGTACTACACACAGCTACTGAACTGTAAAAATCAAAAGTGAATTTTCAGTGTTGCAGACATAGTTCAAAGTCACAAGATCCTGGTCCAATTTTCAGTACCTGAAAAAAATTTTTTTGATATTCCATTTTTAACATCTTTATCTATCCCCTACCAAATCACATACTTCACCACCTATATCATGAGTCAGTTGCAAGAAAAGATTAATTATATGTGGAAAGATAATATAAAGTTATAGTCAAAGAATAACTAATGTAGCTCTACAATATATTTTTGAGCATGCTGCTCAAATGCTTAAAATGTAATTAAAAAACTATCTGAAACATTTTATAACTGGCCAGCTTTATGACAATTTAAATTTTTCCATATGGCCAACAGCTGACAGTATTATACTAGCTTTAATGTTGCTCTCCTTTTTTATACATAAATATGCATTTTCAAAACCAGATTTAAATTATTGAGAAAGGAACCGTGAATTTTTATGGAGTTCGTGTTGACACAGAGCTTTGTAGTTTTTAAAGTAGACCTTGTGGTAGCTCTTCTATGTCATTTTTCTCCACAGCACACAAAATGTTTTAACTCTATAAGTTAATGTTTTAACACTTAAAAAGGGATGTGTGTAAAGCCGCTGACACTATTGCACTCTTGATTGTTCTACAAAGAATGTGCAATCATTGTCTAATCACACCTGAGCTTGTGGCCTTTTATTTGGATCCTTGGCCATATATGAATGTTTCCACTTGAATCCTAACCCTACCACTTCTTAGTTTCTTTTTCTAAAATATGATGACTGCAGTTGCAACAGAGGGACAGTAAAAGAATAAAAATAATTCCAGATACACATATGTATCTGCTTGATGGTAAAAGAAGCTGCAGTCTCCTGACTGTAGCATTGTGTAGAACCAGGGCTGTACACTCTCACACATTTGGGAAAGTTATTCCACAAGAGAGAATCATATTAACCTTCACTTTTAAACACCAGGGCAGGGCTGAGTTAGGTCAAAGCCTCATAACCACCTGGAGACTGTCTTACTTGCTTTGCCCAGATCTGAACTTGCCTGCAAGCTGAGGATATACTGTTGAAATAAAAAAATATATAATAAATCTGTATTCTTAAAGTATAAAACTCCAGTCATGCTACAAGAACTAAAAACTGAGACCTTCTACATGCCTGTATGAGCATAATTTCTCATAGTTTTTTATTTCCATAGTGTTTTCAATAAAAGCTAGCAGAATAGCACAAAACCAGCACTTTTCAAAAAGGACCTTAAAAACCACTGCACAGGGCGTAGTGAGATGGTTCATTGAGTAAAGGCGCTTGCCGTCAAACCTGACAACCTGAATTAAATTCCCAGGACTCATGCTAGAAAGAGAATAGTGGCTCCAACAAGTTGTCCTCTGACATGAACACATGCACCATGGCATATGCATGCACGTATACATGCATGTGGGAACACACAAAATAAATAAAATGCAACTTAAAAGAAGGAAACAATGCACTTGGCCATGTAAGTGTCTTGTCAGTTTCTATGTGTCACATTTGCTTAAGTAAGCAGCACTGGTACCAAAGGTGTGGCCATGAACATATACGTCTCCATAGAACTCCAGAAGGTATATGTAGATCTTTGAAGACTGAAAGTTATATTTTATTGTGGAACCTGATAACAGAAAATAACAAAACTATGTACATGATTTTAGGCTATGAATAACTTTCATAAAGAAGACAGGCACCTGTTGACAAAAATCACAAAATTAAAGTCATCTTATTCAAATAGGATGTCTCTTCCTCACAACTGAATCATCAAAATAATTAATCCCTTGTGTCTGTTATATACTTTCCCTTACTTACTATGTGTGTTTATAAATTTTGAAAGTCATTAAATATATTGGTGTGTAGATATGTGCTCAGCAATGGTTGGTATTACCCAACTTGAGAAAATCTAGAATCCTTTGGAAGACGGGCATCCAGGCATAACCATGGGGATTATCTTGATTCCATTACTTGATTTGGGATGACCCATCTTAGTTTGGGGCATATTCATTGATCTCCTCACTGCAGATGAAACATGATCAGCTACTTCAAATTCCTGTTGCCTTGACTTCCCTCACCATGATGGATGGTCCACTCACATTGTGAGCTGAAATAAAAAGAAACTAAGACAACTCTATTTCACAGGATTTAGTGAGATGAAAAGTAATATAATAGCAATAAAGCAATAATGATAACAACGAAGCAATTCAAAAAGATGTCAGAAAGCAGTTCATATTCCTAGAATATGAAGTTCCCTAGGATTTCCTGCATGTGCCCCTGAACTCCCATGAGCCTTGAAGCGATCTGTTCACTGAGGCTGCTTCTTACATGTGTTTGGTTGGATTTCTTTGAGACACTTCTGTTTGGAGTTGGCTCCTTCATAGGTGTTATTCATTTGTGACTTTTGCCAAACCTGAGAGTTCACCCACATTTATTTGAAGACTTTTCCATCCTTTACTTATTTTCTGCTATTTCCAGGGCCCACTTGAAACAACAAACGTGTGTTAGAATTTCATGGTTCCTAAGGCTCTACATATTATTTTTAATCTCTGATGGGTAAATGAGTAATCCTGTTCTTCTACTTTCAAGTTCACTAAATCATTGGTTTCTATATTCCATCAGCAACTCAACCAAGGAAGTCTAATTCTATGGCTGTAGTTTTCAGTTCTAGCTTTGGCATTTGGTTCTTAGATCTTTCTCTCCCCTCCCCCTTTAGGTAGACTTGTAATTGCTCACTGGGATGATTCTGATTGATGCTTCAATATCCTTTTCAGTTGATTCTGATCTCTATGTCATGCTGCTGCTGCTGTCTGCTCATCACCTTTTAATACTCAAGTGAGTTCTTCATAGACAAGTGATGTTTATTATTATGTTCTGAGTATGGGAGACAACTGTCTTATCTGACTGTGTGACTTATTTAATCTCCAGCTTCAGCAAGTCTGCCAGATCCAGCCTCCTGGAGAAGAGACGTCTGCATTATCTCTACTGTGTCTCAATAAGCCCCCTCTCACACCACAGGGAGGGGACGGTGACTTCGGACATCTGCAAAGTCCTGGACTCCACTTGGCCTCTGAAACATGACCCAACAAGGAACAGAAGGACCTTCTTATTTCTTCCAGGTGAGAGTGGATCTCAAGCTTCCCATCAGTCTGTGCTGACAGGGATGGACAGACTGTGATGCTTGAACATGGCAAGAGAACCTTATGTAAGGCTCTCTCTTTTTCTACAAGGACCTTTACCTGCTACTTCAGTCTAAGACACAAGACTGTTCTTGAGGTTTTCTGTGTGTATGCCTGCTTCACCATTTCCAAGTGGAGCTCTGTGTTCACTACATGTTGCTATGACCAAGGCTGGCTAACTCACTGACTTCCTTACTGTCTTGTATGTTCTTGTTTGTTTCTTTTACATGTGATGTTCAGAACTGTAGGGAGTGTGGTATGGTTGTGGTTTCTTTATTTCCTTGTTTAATGTTTTGAGACAACATCTCACTGTGCAACCCTAGCTGGCTTAGAACTGCTATGTAGACCAGGCTGAGCTTGAACATTGCCTCAGTCTTTAAATGTATCTATCAAGAAGAAAGAGGAAATATGTGTATAGTCTGTCTTTTCTAGATATAGAAGCCAAAATATTTAATTTGCATCTGTGTATGTGGCATGTATATTATTTCTCTAAAGATTTTCACATCCTCATATTATAGTGAGTCAATTCACCTAGAGGCTAACTTGGAACTTTTTTTTCATGTCTATTCTAGCCCTGTATGTTTTTCTGGCAATTTTTATTTCACCATTAAAAATTTCTCAATCTCCCCTGCACATTTGACTGCATTTTTGCTTTAAGCCTCTGTTTCTTGGAAAGTATAACAGCTCTACCACACAACCCAGTTTTAATGAATGGAAACACAAAGGTGGTATGTGATTATTCCATTTGGGCAAACATGAGCTGCTACCCATCGGGTCTCTCACAGACATCTTTCCAAATGCATACGATCAGAGCCTGATTATTCTGTTAATTTCAGCCTCACCTGAACAGATGTTCCTAGCCGATTTCCTTCCACTTCTGCACTGATAGTCTCATTTGTTCTGATTATCATTTTGTGTTTTTATTGAGCATGCGTTTCTATTTGCTCATTTTCATTCACTATTCCTGTTTGAGCACCTCCATCATCTTTTACACGGTTTGCTTTTGATGTCTGAAAAAGCCAATAATACCCACAAATCTGCTGGGGCTCAGATGCTCACTACAGAAGTCTTTTCCTTTTCAGTCCATCTCCTGGATATATTTGCTTGACAGGCAATAAAACAAGTTTAGAGAAATAATGCCTCATTTACTTCTTTCTTCTTTATTTGTTTTTTTATTTTCTTAGGACTTTGTGTGAGAGGAAAACGTCATTGTTTTGAGCCTATCTCATGGACTAAATATAGCCTGTGACAACATTTCAGTGATAACATGTTCATCTGGAAAACTTACTAAAAGTAGAAAACCACAGAGCTAAGAGACAGCTCATGGGTAAAAATGTTTACTGCACAAGTTTGATGACCCGAGTTCAGAACCCCAGAACCCACTTAAAAGCCAGGTGTAATCATATGCAAGCACTTGCAATCCCGGCAGACTTGTGGAAAATGGAAGGTGGAGCCAGGATCCTCCAGAAGCTCACAGGCCAGCCGGCTTACACATCAGTGAAGACACCTTGCTTCAAACAGGGTAGGAAGACGAGGACTGATGTGTGAAGATTGACCTCTGGCCTTCACATATGTAATCACACACACATGCGTGTCACACACAGACACATATAACACATACTTACCTGTGTTACACACACAAAATCGGTACATTGTAAGTGATGTAATACCTGTGCTGTGAGGCAGATAGAAGTGGATTCTTGGGCTCCCTGGTTAGCCAGCCTATTTTATCTTGTGAGAAGCAAAATGAGAGGCAAAAATGAGAGATCCAATATCAAAAATCAGTAGATATGGAAGAAATGAGACCTGAGGTTCTCATCTAGCCCTAAATTTTCATGAATACATATGCACATGAACCCATGCGTGTGTGCATGTGTGCGTGTGCACATACACACACACGCGCACACACACACACATACACACCAGAAACATGCCCATTTTATGTTCCAAAGGCTTCTAAAATCCAAGTGATCCTGTTCCTTACTATTCTTTGATTATCAAGGATGCTTCTGGATAGCACAGACAACAAATAACACAAGTTCACACAAGTCAACTAACAGTTAAACTTGTTTGAGTCTCTGAAACACCACTTTTATCTTTCCAAATTGTCTATGGGATGATGAAGTTAAAAATGAGCACCCAGCCCACTCACTGAACTACTTCCTCCCAACCTCAGCTTGGGTAGAATTGCTACTGAAATTCCCAGCCCTCAGCTCTTATGACATCATTTTAAAAAAATGACTTCTCCCAAAGCCCTCACATTTTCTCCCTTCCCACCTGCTCTGTAGCTGCAACAATTCTTTTCAAAGTAATTTACAAATTGTTTTGTATGACACCCATAGCATCTATTAAGAGCTTCAAGTTCAGCAGAAGATACCTACTTACTTCTGTTTAATTCATTTGCTGAGTGCTAAGGGCTGTGGCTAGAGTTTGGAGGTCTTGTCACTTAGTGTCTCACAGAGAAGAGAATGGTTCTGGACCCAGTCTGAATAGTAGAGGAAGAAAGCATCGGTGAAGAAGAAATCTGTCAGAGGGGAAAGAATGACATCACTGAACTGAGAGGTGATGGACTAAGGCAAAAGACTAACCACAGGACAGAGAGATGATGCTACTTGCTATCATGCTTTCTACTGACTTAAAATGGACTTTTCTCACTATTTCCCTAAAATTGCCTTACTTAGTCTTGTTTCAAATTGTCTTACTACGTGAGTAAAGTTGATTCCCCCAGTTAAATATGATTCTTCCACATTAGTCAGCCTCTAATAAGTACATCACGATACACACAATGTTTGAAATATATGTAGAAACCACATCTAATTTTCTCCCCTGTACAGCACAAAATACATCTCTCACATGAAGTAAGGATATCATGAAATCATTTTCGTCCATTGAAATTATATTTGATGAATTCATCGTGACAGGATGAAGATTAAAGAGGTGTGTGCATTTGTCAGAGAATCTTTCCCTCTGTCTCTACTAACTTGATAATCAAAACCAGAGCGATTAATTTCTAATTTCGTTGGCTCTACCCAATGTAATGCAACACACTTTTTGGTTAAACTTTGAAGCATTTTTCTTTAAATACCTCCATTCTAACTACACCAGAATTTGAATACAGTGGTATGCAATCCTGAGGTGACACAGTCCAGGATTTGAACTGAGTGACATCTTTGATTGAATTATCTGTCTCACTGAATGGTGACTACATGTTTCAGCACTGATGGTTCTTGAGTAGCTCTCTATTCCTAAATGAAACATCCCCTCATGGAAGGAGACTGAAGGCTTCTGAGCCTCAGGAAGCTGACAACTCACAAGACTCAGGAGACTCCCAAAACGTACAAGACTCACAAGGCCTTTCACAAAGGTTTTAAAGCAGCAAACAATTGGTGAGAAGAGGAGATCCTGTGGTGGAGCTGCCAGAAAACCAAGCTCCAGAGACACAGTTCAACTTCTGTTGCAGTAGAATTTCTGATGATGCAGCTGCTTTTGAGTCCCCCATCATCTACAAGTAACCCCTCACCCACAACCTGTAAGTAACTGGAGAAACTCATTCTCTCACTGAGCTAGACTTCAATGGAACCATTTCATTATTCTCTCATCTCCCTGGGGAAAAAAACCATACAACATTTGTGAATATATTATAAGCATTGTGAGTTTACTAGAGACAATGAAGACCTTCACTAGTCCTCAACAATGAGAAAAGAGTCTTGTCAAGCAATGGGTGAAATATGTGCCAATTTGCATTGTAGCAAAGATGGCTAATGATCAAAGACTCCTCCAAAGTCAAGGGAAATCCTTTGCTCAAACGGAAGCCTATTCAGCCACAGACACCATTGCATCATCTCTGAAACTGTTTCCTGCACCAGCCTCACACTGGCACCTACTCTCTAGAGCCCTTTCTTCCTGCAGGATGGGAAAGTAGGAATTGCTCATTTTGGGATGCTCAATACATTTATGTTTAATTCTTCATATACTTTTCAAGCACTTTCATGTTGATGGTACCTTGAGGTCTTTCAAGTTTATTTCTGTACAATTTCTTGTCTCCTGGAACACATATTCCCTTTTCCTCATTTATCTGCCTTTATTTCTCCCACCATATCTATCCATAGCTTGCAAAGAAAAGGGATTTTAATGTTTTCCCTTGCAGTATTCCTTCCCCAGAGTCAGTGCCAACAAATTGCAACCACTGACGAGCCCTGGTGTGCTTGTACGCTTCTGTACATCAACAGTAGAACAGTAAGGGACGACAGGCAACTGCAGACTGAGCATCCAGCATGGATATATAGTGCTAACATTCACCACTTGGCAAGCTGCGTTCGGGGAGGCTTACTTAGCTCTCATTCCAGGATTATTATAAAAATAAATCTTTTAACATTTGTTTGGGATTAAAAGTGAGGGAATCTAGACTCACATTTTAAAATGCACATCCTGATGAATAATAAATACACTTAGTAAATATACATTAAGGGAGAATTATATTCTGCAGCTTGTTGTGTTTCACTGAAGGCGCTCTCCACATAACAATGAATTACAGAACCCCAAATCAGACTGAACTGGGAGCACTAAGAGTGTAACATGTACCGCTTCCTAGAAATGGGAGAGGCCTCCAATAAGGCAGAAGAGGAGACATGAACAGGCATCCCTGCAAGAAGGAAAGTGTGGCCTGGAAGACATTCCAAGGCAATATGCAGGAAGGTGATTGGAGAATGCTTGAAAGACCACTGTACCCATAGCAAGCAAAGGACTTGGCGTCAGCTTGGCGTCTGCTTCTTAGTTTCCCCTGCTACCAAAGGCAGTTAAAATGTCCATGCAGAGCACAAGGCCTGGCGCACACAGAATGACACACAAGCTATGCGGCTGACAGCACAGAGGACAGAGGCACTGCAGTTTCAGGATAGAGGTGACATCGAGGAAAATGATCCTATGAGATTAGCCCTACATGAACCTGTGAAATCATCTCTACTACCTTGACTCTACCTTTTGTGTATTAATTTGCATTAGCTCTCCTGGAATAACTCCTAGAAGTTGATGGGAGCTTATTATATCTGCGCACCTTCCCTGGTGCATACTCTGCTGTAACCAGCCTCCTTGGTTGGACAGCCCTCGCTCCAGGCCCGCATCCAGGGTGAGTGATCTCGCACTCATTTTTCTGTGGATCCAAATCTATGTTGAAACAACTCCGATGAACACAGGAACTGAATGGCTGGAGAATCTTGGTTCAAATAGCACTTCCCCTTCTTAATATAAGAGTTGGTACACGGCTGAACTGTACATGTTTTCCTCTGCCACCTGTAACCTGATAATTATAGTGCTATCCCCTCACTTCTATGAGATAAGAAGGCTCAGGCCTCATGTTCAGTGTTTGCTATGTAACTAAACACTTTGGATGTGTTCAGTATTATTTAACAAATCAATGATAGATGTCAGGTCCATGGTACCCCTTCCAAGCAGCCGTAGCACAAACTGGAATATAATTATTGTGTGATTTCTAAATACCATATCTAGAAGCTGTGAGCAACACCTTGGAGCACTATTGCAGTGTGCCTTGGCTATGCCAATCATTGGTACATCATACTCATCCACTCTTGCCCAGCCCTCCCCTGCACCCCCACCCCCATCTCATTCCTTAACAGCAGAAGAGGCAGAGGCCTGGACCAGACACAGAAGGAGAATATTGGGAGAGATGCTATTTACTCTGGGGCCTTGTCAAACGATCTGCTCTTTATCCAGAACTGGGTAAACAGCAATACTTCTGCAGAGACAAGTAAACACGGTCGTGTGCAATGATTTCACAAACAACTATTTAATAGTCCATTACCAGCTTTTCCAGACAAACGATCACCAAACCTCCTTTTCTGTGGAGAGGGCAGTCATTGCTTTGTTGATGGCTTGGGGCAGTCAGGGGTGGGAGTTGGGGGTAGGTGACACTAAAATTACTTGTCCCTCTTTGAAGCTTTCCAGGTAAGCTCAGCAGACCCAAGGACAACGTGTTGAGACTGACTCCTCTGTCGCCCCTGAAAAGCCCGGGGAATTTTAATTGAAATTACTTTCAGCATTGGCACTCTGCCTTGTTTGCAATTTGTATTATGAAAGACAGTGCTAAATAAGAGGGGTGACTTTTTAAAATTAAAAATATTGACAACGCCCCCCATCATGTAAGAAATAAACACAAGAATTCCTTCTTCTGTTCCTTTATTTTCTTTTTGTTCCATGGAAGGACAGTAAACATCTTTGGTTATTGCCTTTCGAGAGCTTACTAAAACAGGACAGCAAGCTGTGGTCAGAGAAGGTCCCCAAAGCATAAAGCTATTCTGGGGATGGAAAAGGAGTAGAACAAACAGAACTCCCCCCAAGTTTTCATTCTCCATTTCAAAGCAGCACTAAAGCCTCAAAGGCTCCTAAAAATTCATGAACTCTAGCAAAAAACGTTCAGACTTTCCACATGATTTTCCCTCCTCATTCCTATTTCACCTTGGTGTGTGTGTGTGTGTGTGTGTGTGTGTGTGTGTGTGTGTGTGTGTTGGGGTGAAGGTGGCTGTTCATATGTATGCATGGGCATGGGAAGTCAAAGGCTGTGTGTCATTCCTTGAGGTATGCACCTTGATTCCTGACCTCCTCAGCTTGGAGCTCACCAATTAAACTAGACCAGCTGGCTAGCAAGTCTCAGGAATATCTCTGCCCTTGCCTACCTGCTTCCCAACACAGAGATTATAAGTCCACCCCGACTCATCGGCTTCCACGTGGGTGCTAGAGCTTGAACTTTGGTCCTTATGCTTGCACAGCAAGTGGTGTCATCTCAGCACCCACAATAATATTTTTAAAAACTGAAATCCACTAGCTTGTCTTAAGCACGTCTTCTGCAGGACAGAGATCTGCCCCTCTCTTGGAGTGGGTTTTCAATGGTGGAGCTCAGGAAAGCTACCTTGGGCCTTGGGAGCTGTTTTCCCTGGGTTAATCCACACCAAACAACAAGGATTTTGTCTGAAGAGCAACCTTGTGGAGGAAAGGGGATTGTTTAGCTTCTCAGAGGCACAGGGAAATGTTCGGGAGAGAAAAAAAATCAAATCGCCCTACGGAATGGGGTGATCTGTATAAACCTCTTAGGGCCAGATCCATGCTGGAAGTAATGTTCCCGGTGAATAATTATTCCCCTGCAATGGGCTACTATGATTATCTATCCTATTTGGAACCAAGGTCTCGGAAGTCCAAAGGCAAGCGGCACTTAGACAGCTGTAAACAGTGGCTAATGAGGAACTATGATGTGCCATCAGCGCTGTGAGACCCGCTGTAGAAACGATCCCTGAGGACAGACAGGCGCTGGACCCTGAGCTGGCCTTTCCTTGCATGGCCCTCTCTCTCCTGCCTGTCCCTCTCCTCTCCTTCCTCCTGCTTTTGGATTCCATTCTCAAGCTCATTCTATCTCCCTTCATCTTTTACCTTTACTGTTGCTGTTTTGACTCGGGGTCCTACTCTGCAGCTCACGCTGGCCCAGGACTCACTGTGCAGTCCAGGCTGGCCTCAGACTTTTAGTGATCCCCCTGCCTCAGCCCCATAAATGCTGGGACCAGAAGCACAGGCTTCCACACTGGCTCACTTTCTCTTCTTTACATGTCTGCCTCAGTTTCGTGTGGGAGTCTACTGTAAGTACATTCGGGTTCCCTGTTGTTATTTGCTTAATCAAAATTAGCTCCTATACAACACTCTTTCCATGCCCAAAAGGAAAATGAAATTAGGATGGTTTTTATTTTCTTACGTATGATATCCCTGCTCATTTGAACACCGTTAGTCACTGATACGGGACAGCAGAATTAAATTCATGCTCCTAACAAAAATACCAAAGTTTTAAGAACCTCTACAAACCAGGTTCTGTTTCTTTCATTTTCTTTTTGTCTCATTTTCTTTTAAACATGTGTTCATCATAAATATATTCTGTTCTTAATAGTTGCCAGAAAGGTTACAAAGAAAAGAGAAAGCCTTCCTTTCCTCTCTCAAATTTTCCTTACGGCTGTTTTGTAGGAAAATCAGGAAAGAGTAAACCTAAAGGCATGTCTGCACAGACATAGCTATACACACTCACACACATGAGGATGGGGAGGGGCTCAACTCATCCCAAGCTCTCACCCTGACCTCTGTCTCAGTGTTGATTTCACAAGAGACTCGGGCTCCTTCTGGGCCCACTGAGAGGTCAAAGTCCCTCCTTCTTAAACATGAGCACACTGGGTAAAAAGTGCCTTGATGCTACACACACAGACCCCCCCCCCACGCCCTGGCTGTGTGCAGTAGATACCATACATCTCATAGACAGCTTCGGAGACGTGGCGCACCTGGTTCAGCAAGGTCAGATTATCACCCATGAGGTCTCAGGGAAGTAGGTAGCTCCCACTCCATAGGAAGAAAAGGTTCGTGCATTCTCTCACCCTCACCCCCAAGCCAAGACCATCACCTCATTCTGGGCCTTTAAAATTCCAACTGACTTTGTATGTCCACATTGTCTCCCACCTGCTTAAGTGGAGCACTAAGTCTCTTTGCTTAGGGCCCAGTTCCTTCCTCTATCATAACACTCATTCCAATGATTATCCTTACTTCTCTATCACCTTGATAACCTCATCTAAGAACTGCCTGAGGGCAGAACAAGCTCCCTGATTACATCTGTAGCCCCAAGTCTACCCCCCCAATCCCCATACACTGTTCTACATAGAAAGAATTAGTGACTACACATCTGGTTAAGTCAACCAGCAGAGATTGGAGAGCTGGGTTCGTAAAAGCGATCTTCCTCCAGGTATCAAAACAGCAGCATCATCACCCACAGAGAGATGAAATCCAGGTTGATAAGGCAGAGCTTGAGGAACAGCTCATTCGCAATAAACTTCCAAGAGAGGCAAACACAAGGGCAAGCAGACCCAGTAGGCTGGCTTGGGTTTACTATGTTGCTAAATGAAGCAGAACATGTACACTGGTCAAGCCTGATAAGACAATGGTTGAATTTCTAATGACAGAGACAGTGAGGGGATGTGTCTTCTGTGTCCTGGAACATCTATCTGCCAAGGCCGTGACAGTGCATCTGATTGATGGGCCATCTCAGAGGTGAATAACCCCAGCAGCTGACACCTCTCACGCAGACCTCGAACCCTTCTGAGCTCATGTCTTCAGTCAGCTTGAGGTGACAGGTGTGGAGGGGAGCTCCCCCCTTTCACCTTCAGCTGGCGTTTGAGCAGCCCCTTAGCTCAGTGTCTCCCTGAACAGTGGGCTGTGAACAGTAAACACAATGCCCATCTACAACATCATCACTGATAGTACGGAGCTAGTTCAGACCCCTTGGAGTTCCCCAGTTTTCATCATTGGAGTTATATAATTTGGCCTGAATTTTAAATCCCAAATTGAGAAGAGACTATTATTGGTCTTATGTGAAATGCTTTTTTTGTGCTATATTTATACAAGTGTGGTTTTTATAGCACAGAAAACCAAAAACAGTTTTATAGGTCAGCAAATAAGGGGCTGGACTTAGTAGCTGGTCGGTTTAAAATCAAGCGGAAATTCAGCTCACTGGGATGATGCTGTGGTATAGTTAACTGAGTTGTTCTGTTCACCAGCAATCCAAAACAGACTCATTCAACTTCAGGACAACCCTCTAGCACATGTGATATGAGATTTTGCCTGCCTTGACTTAGTGAGATTCTAAGTTCTTAGAACCATCCTTATAAACATCCACACCACAGATGTCCACCCTGCTGCATCGCCAAGTCAAAAGTTGTGAGATGCTAACCCTTCTGTGAGAATAGAAGATACACAGGTGATGTTTAACAGCCCAAGGGGTGGAGCTGATGGAAGAGACCATCCCTGGACCACAGACCAGCATCAGCCCTGGACCACAGACCAGCATAAATGAGGTATACATCACATACACCTGCCTCCTACCCTCACCAATGCCTGGTGTTCCCTTCTCATTCCCTCTTCCATTCCTATTTCTTATTCCTTTATCTGTTCCCAGGCTATCTTCCAAGTCCCCCTAGCCTGATTTACACTGTAACTCTACACCTTTGAAGTTCTAAGAGACTGGTTAACAGGAAATGAAGATGAGTGCAGCATCCCAGGAACATCTGCATTATTGTTGAAGGTACCTAAACATCTGCCCCCAACTCCAGATAACAAAGGTCAATGCCACCTTAACCATGTACCAAAATGGTCCTGACCCTGGTTTTGCAGTTCAACTCCCTAAAACTCCTCCTCAAACCGTCAGTCAAGCTCATTCTATCCAGCAGTGCCTTACCATACTCAAACTTTCCCTCCACCGTGTAAATGCCCTCTGTGTCTGCCCATCCCACAGCATAGCAGGAGGAGGGCTTGTCCAGTCACAGCTCTGCCTTAGCAGCCCTGGTTCCTGCCTTCTACTTACACTATACCTTTCCGATTTCACACGACAATTATTCACTCCTTTCTCGTCTCACCCTAGCTTGATTGCGACCCCCTTCCCAGACATATCACTCTTCCCTTCTCACAATCTGGCAAACTGCCCAGTA